>NC_083450.1:361839-673679 GCF_020745735.1 Hemiscyllium ocellatum
GGGTGTGTGTGTGTGTGTGTGTATGAGAGAGGGGAGGGGGTGTGTGTATGTGTATGAGAGAGGGAGGGTGTGTGTGTATGAGAGAGGGAGGGTGTGTGTGTGTGTGTGTATGAGAGAGGGAGGGGGTGTGTGTGTGTATGAGAGAGGGTGTGGGTGTGTGTGTGTATGAGAGAGGGTGTGGGTGTGTGTGTGTATGAGAGAGGGTGTGGGTGTGTGTGTGTATGAGAGAGGGTGTGGGTGTGTGTATGTGTATGAGAGAGGGAGGGGGTGTGTGTGTATGAGAGAGGGAGGGTGTGTGTGTGTGTATGAGAGAGGGAGGGTGTGTGTGTGTGTATGAGAGAGGGAGGGGGTGTGTGTGTATGAGAGGGGAGGGGGTGTGTGTGTGTATGAGAGAGGGTGGGGGTGTGTGTGTGTGTGTGTGTATGAGAGAGGGAGGGGGTGTGTGTATGTGTATGAGAGAGGGAGGGGGTGTGTGTGTGTGTATGAGAGAGGGAGGGGGTGTGTGTGTGTATGAGAGAGGGTGGGTGTGTGTGTGTGTATGAGAGAGGGAGGGTGTGTGTGTGTGTGTATGTGTATGTATGAGGGAGGGTGTGTGTGTGTGTGTGTATGTATGAGGGAGGGTGTGTGTGTGTGTATGAGAGAGGGAGGGTGTGTGTGTGTGTATGAGAGAGGGAGGGTGTGTGTGTGTGTGTATGAGAGAGGGAGGGTGTGTGTGTGTGTATGAGAGAGGGAGGGTGTGTGTGTGTGTATGAGAGAGGGAGGGTGTGTGTGTGTGTATGAGAGAGGGAGGGTGTGTGTGTGTGTATGAGAGAGGGTGTGTGTGTGTGTGTATGAGAGAGGGTGTGTGTGTGTGTGTGTATGAGAGAGGGTGTGTGTGTGTATGTGTATGTATGAGGGAGGGTGTGTGTGTGTGTGTGTATGTATGAGGGAGGGTGTGTGTGTGTATGAGGGAGGGTGTGTGTGTGTATGAGAGAGGGAGGGTGTGTGTGTGTATGAGAGGGTGGGTGTATGTGTATGTATGAGGGAGGGTGTGTGTGTGTATGAGAGAGGGAGGGGGTGTGTGTGTGTATGAGAGAGGGAGGGGGTGTGTGTGTGTATGAGAGAGGGAGGGGGTGTGTGTGTGTATGAGAGAGGGAGGGGGTGTGTGTGTGTATGAGAGAGGGTGGGGGTGTGTGTGTGTGTGTATGAGAGAGGGAGGGTGTGTGTGTGTCTGTGTATGTGTATGTATGAGGGAGGGTGTGTGTGTGTATGTATGAGGGAGGGTGTGTGTGTGTATGTATGAGGGAGGGTGTGTGTGTGTGTATGAGGGAGGGTGTGTGTGTGTGTATGAGAGAGGGAGGGGGTGTGTGTGTGTATGAGAGAGGGAGGGTGTATGTGTATGTATGAGGGAGGGTGTGTGTGTGTGTATGAGAGAGGGAGGGGGTGTGTGTGTGTATGAGAGAGGGAGGGGGTGTGTGTGTGTATGAGAGAGGGAGGGGGTGTGTGTATGAGAGAGGGTGGGTGTGTGTGTGTGTGTATGAGAGAGGGAGGGTGTGTGTGTGTCTGTGTATGTGTATGTATGAGGGAGGGTGTGTGTGTGTATGTATGAGGGAGGGTGTGTGTGTGTGTGTATGAGGGAGGGTGTGTGTGTGTGTGTATGAGAGGGGGAGGGGGTGTGTGTGTGTATGAGAGAGGGGGGGGGGTGTGTGTATGTGTATGAGAGAGGGAGGGTGTGTGTGTGTCTGTGTATGTGTATGTATGAGGGAGGGTGTGTGTGTGTATGTATGAGGGAGGGTGTGTGTGTGTGTGTATGAGGGAGGGTGTGTGTGTGTGTGTATGAGAGGGGGAGGGGGTGTGTGTGTGTATGAGAGAGGGGGGGGGGTGTGTGTGTGTATGAGAGAGGGTGTGGGTGTGTGTATGTGTATGAGAGAGGGAGGGGGTGTGTGTGTATGAGAGAGGGAGGGTGTGTGTGTGTGTATGAGAGAGGGAGGGTGTGTGTGTGTGTATGAGAGAGGGAGGGAGGGTGTGTATGAGAGAGGGAGGGAGGGTGTGTGTGTATGAGAGGGTGGGTGTGTGTGTGTATGAGAGGGTGGGTGTGTGTGTATGAGAGGGAGGGTGTGTGTGTATGAGAGGGAGGGTGTGTGTGTATGAGAGGGAGGGTGTGTGTGTGTGTGTGTATGAGAGGGAGGGAGGGTGTGTGTGTGTATGAGAGGGAGGGTGTGTGTGTGTGTATGACAGAGGGAGGGTGTGCGTGTGTGTGTATGAGAGAGAGGGAGGGTGTGCGTGTGTGTGTATGAGAGAGAGGGAGTGTGCGTGTGTGTGTATGAGAGAGAGGGAGGGTGTGTGTGTGTGTGTATGAGAGAGGGAGGGTGTGTGTGTGTGTGTATGAGAGAGGGAGGGTGTGTGTGTGTGTATGAGAGAGGGAGGGTGTGTGTGTGTATGAGAGGGAGGGTGTGTGTGTGTGTGTGTGTGTGTATGAGAGAGGGTGTGTGTGTGTGTATGAGAGAGGGTGTGTGTGTGTGTATGAGAGAGGGTGTGTGTGTGTGTGTATGAGAGAGGGTGTGTGTGTGTGTGTGTGTATGAGAGAGGGTGTGTGTGTGTGTGTATGAGAGAGGGTGTGTGTGTGTGTGTGTGTATGAGAGAGGGTGTGTGTGTGTATGTGTATGTATGAGGGAGGGTGTGTGTGTGTGTATGAGAGAGGGAGGGTGTGTGTGTGTATGAGAGAGGGAGGGTGTGTGTGTGTGTGTATGAGAGAGGGAGGGTGTGTGTGTGTATGAGAGAGGGAGGGTGTGTGTGTGTGTATGAGAGAGGGTGTGTGTGTGTGTATGAGAGAGGGTGTGTGTGTGTGTGTGTGTATGAGAGAGGGTGTGTGTGTGTGTGTGTATGAGAGAGGGTGTGTGTGTGTATGTATGAGGGAGGGTGTGTGTGTGTGTATGAGAGAGGGAGGGTGTGTGTGTGTATGAGAGAGGGAGGGTGTGTGTGTGTATGAGAGGGTGGGTGTATGTGTATGTATGAGGGAGGATGTGTGTGTGTGTATGAGAGAGGGAGGGGGTGTGTGTGTGTATGAGAGAGGGAGGGGGTGTGTGTGTGTATGAGAGAGGGAGGGGGTGTGTGTGTGTATGAGAGAGGGTGGGTGTGTGTGTGTGTATGAGAGAGGGAGGGTGTGTGTGTGTCTGTGTATGTGTATGTATGAGGGAGGGTGTGTGTGTGTGTATGTATGAGGGAGGGTGTGTGTGTGTGTATGAGGGAGGGTGTGTGTGTGTGTATGAGGGAGGGTGTGTGTGTGTGTATGAGAGAGGGAGGGGGTGTGTGTGTGTATGAGAGGGGGAGGGGGTGTGTGTGTGTATGAGAGAGGGTGTGGGTGTGTGTATGTGTATGAGAGAGGGAGGGGGTGTGTGTGTATGAGAGAGGGAGGGTGTGTGTGTGTGTATGAGAGAGGGAGGGTGTGTGTGTGTGTATGAGAGAGGGAGGGAGGGTGTGTATGAGAGAGGGAGGGTGTGTGTGTGTGTATGAGAGGGAGGGTGTGTGTGTATGAGAGGGAGGGTGTGTGTGTATGAGAGGGAGGGTGTGTGTGTATGAGAGGGAGGGTGTGTGTGTATGAGAGGGAGGGTGTGTGTGTATGAGAGGGAGGGTGTGTGTGTATGAGAGGGAGGGTGTGTGTGTGTGTGTGTATGAGAGGGAGGGAGGGTGTGTGTGTGTGTATGAGAGGGAGGGTGTGTGTGTGTATGAGAGGGAGGGTGTGCGTGTGTGTGTATGACAGAGGGAGGGTGTGCGTGTGTGTGTATGAGAGAGAGGGAGGGTGTGCGTGTGTGTGTATGAGAGAGAGGGAGGGTGTGCGTGTGTGTGTATGAGAGAGAGGGAGGGTGTGCGTGTGTGTGTATGAGAGAGAGGGAGGGTGTGCGTGTGTGTATGAGAGAGAGGGAGGGTGTGCGTGTGTGTATGAGAGAGAGGGAGGGTGTGCGTGTGTGTATGAGAGAGAGGGAGGGTGTGCGTGTGTGTATGAGAGAGGGAGGGAGTGGGTGCGTGTGTGTATGAGAGAGGGAGGGTGTGCGTGTGTGTGTATGAGGGAGGGAGGGAGGGTGTGTGTGTATGAGAGAGGGAGGGAGGGGGGGTGTGTGTGTATGAGAGAGGGATGGAGGGGGTGTGTGTATGAGAGAGGGATGGAGGGGGTGTGTGTATGAGAGAGGGAGGGGGGGTGTGTGTGTATGAGAGAGGGAGGGGGGGTGTGTGTGTATGAGAGAGGGAGGGAGGGGGTGTGTGTGTATGAGAGAGGGAGGGAGGGGGTGTGTGTGTATGAGAGAGGGAGGGAGGGGGTGTGTGTATGAGAGGGGGAGGGAGGGTGTGTGTGTGTGTGAGAGAGAGAGAGGGAGGGTGTGTGTGTCTATGAGAGAGGGGGTGTGTGTGTGTGTGAGGGGGGAGGGGTGTGTGTTTGTGTGAGGGGGGAGGGGTGTGTGTGTGAGAGGGGAGGGGGTGTGTGTGAGAGGGGAGGGGGTGTGTGTATGTGTGTATGGAGAAGGTGTGTGTGTGTATGAGAGGAGAGGGGGTGTGTGTGTGTGTATGAGAGGAGAGGGTGTGTGTGTGTGTGTATGAGAGGAGAGGGGGTGTGTGTGTGTATGAGAGGGGAGGGGCTGTGTGTGTATGAGAGGGGAGGGGCTGTGTGTGTATGAGAGGGGAGGGGCTGTGTGTGTATGAGAGGGGAGGGGCTGTGTGTGTATGAGAGGGGAGGGGCTGTGTGTGTATGAGACGGGCATGAGAGTGTGTATGAGTGGGGGCTTGTGTGTATCGGGGGGGTGTATATGAGATGGGGGTGTGTGTATGAGAGGGGTGTGTGTGTGTATCGGGGTGTGTGTATGGGGGGGAAGTTTATGAGAGGGGTGTGTGTGTGTGTGTATGAGAGGGGGGCTGAGTGTGTATGAGGGGGGGCTGAGTGTGTATGAGAAGGGGGCTGAGTGTGTATGAGAAGGGGGTGAGTGTGTATGAGAAGAGGGTGAGTGTGTATGGGGGGTTGAGTGTGTATGAGAGGGGGGGCTGAGTGTATGGGGTTGAGTGTGTATGAGAGGGGGTGTGAGTGTGTATGAGAAGGGGCTGAGTGTGTATGAGAAGGGGCTGAGTGTGTATGAGAAGGGGCTGAGTGTGTATGAGAAGGGGCTGAGTGTGTATGAGAAGGGGGCTGAGTGTGTATGAGAAGAGGGTGAGTGTGTATGGGGGGTTGAGTGTGTATGAGAGGGGGGGCTGAGTGTATGGGGGGTGAGTGTGTATGAGAAGGGGCTGAGTGTGTATGAGAAGGGGGCTGAGTGTGTATGAGAAGGGGGTGAGTGTGTATGAGAAGGGGGTGAGTGTGTATGGGGGGTTGAGTGTGTATGAGAGGGGGTGCTGAGTGTATGGGGGTTGAGTGTGTATGAGAGGGGGTGTGAGTGTGTATGAGAAGGGGGTGAGTGTGTATGAGAAGGGGGTGAGTGTGTATGAGGGGGGGTGTGAGTGTCTATGAGAGGGGTGAGTGTGTGTATGAGAGGGGTGAGTGTGTGTATGAGAGGGGTGAGTGTGTGTATGAGAGGGGTGAGTGTGTGTATGAGAGGGGGGTGAGTGTGTGTATGAGAGGGGGGTGAGTGTGTGTATGAGAGGGGGGTGAGTGTGTGTATGAGAGGGGGGTGAGTGTGTGTATGAGAGGGGGGTGAGTGTGTGTGTGTGTATGAGAGGGGGGTGAGTGTGTGTGTGTGTATGAGAGGGGGGTGAGTGTGTGTGTGTGTATGAGAGGGGGGTGAGTGTGTGTGTGTGTGTATGAGAGGGGGGTGAGTGTGTGTGTGTGTGTATGAGAGGGGGGTGAGTGTGTGTGTGTGTATGAGAGGGGGGTGTGGGTGTGTCTATGTGTATGAGAGAGGGTGTATGAGAGAGGGGTGTGGGTGTGTGTATGTGTATGAGAGAGGGTGTGTGTGTGTGTGTGTGTGTGTGTGTATGAGAGAGGGAGGGCGTGTGTGTGAGCGAGGGAAGGCGTTGTGTGTGTGTGAGCGAGGGAGGGCGTGTGTGTCAGCGTGGCAATGGCAGTAATCCCGAGATCGATACCTTTGAGGTCCTCCTTTTTAACTGCTCTCCAAGCTCCCTGAATTTTCCTTTCAGGACGTATCTAGTTTTTCACTTGTACCTTTGGTGCCTATATATACCCAGACAACTGGCTGTTCACCCTCCCCTTTTAGAAAGCTCAGCAGCCGATCAGTGACATCCCTGACCCGAGCACATGGGAAGCAACATACCATCCAGGATTCCCGTTTTCACCCACAGAGCCGCCTACCTACTCCCCTTACAATTGAATCCCTTATGACTATGGTCCTAACGGTCTTTTTCCCTCCCTTCTCGTCAGCAGTGCCCGCCACAGTGCAATGATCTTGGCAACTGCCGTCCCCTGGTGAGCCACCACCCCTAACAGTATTCAAAATGGTATACCTCTTTTGGAGGGAAATGACCACAAGGGACACCTGCACTGCTTTCCTACTCTTGTTCTGTCTTTTGGTCATCTATTCACTGTCTCCCTCAGCAATTCTAATGTGCGGTGTGACCAGTTCACTAAACATGCTATCCATGACCTCCTCAGCATCGCGGTTGCTCCATAGTGAGTCCGTCTGCAGCTCCAGAGCTGTCGTGCGGTCAAACAAGAGCTGCAACTGGATACAATTCTTGCAAGTGTAAGAGTCAGAAACATCAACCACGTTCCTGAACTCCCACATCAAGCAAGAAGCACATGCTATGGGTCTGAGGTCCCCTACCATTGTAAGCCTTAGCTTTCTCTCAACTGACTAAAACCAAACAATACGCTTAAATATATGTAAGAAAAGAAAAAGTAAAAACAAAAACCTTACTGTACAGAGTCTTTTTCTTCTGGTTAGAGGAGAGGGGGCGGTAGGGAGATACTACACGTGTAGTACCTCGGATTTAGCCACTGCCCAAATATATACTAAGTCCTTACCTTCCCGACACTCTCCTGATCTCCATGTCACCTCTGCTCTGTCTTCCGCTGCTCCCGAACAGGATAAAATGTAGTGGGTCACCTGCAGCGTGACATGAACCCAGGGTCCTGGTTGAGGTCATCCTCATGGGCACTGAACTTTGCTATCAGCCTCTGCTCAGCCACTTTGCATTATTGCGTATCTCAAAGTCCACTTTGGAGGATAGTCACCAAGGCCAAATGCCCCTGACCGCTACAATGATCCCCAACTGGGAGGGAACATCCTTGTCTGGCGATTGTTGCATGATGCGCACTGCAGCTTCACCAGACTACTGAGCATGGTGACAAAACCCCTGACAATGAATCTAACAGTTGAGCGAGCAAACTTACAACCTGGTAGAAGGCGTGGTTGATATTTTGTGGATAACGCCAAACTTGGTGGTGCAGGTGCACAATCCTTTATCCGAAACGCTCGGGACAGCTGGTTTTCGGAATTCAGAATTTTTCAAATTTCAGAAAAAGTGACAGTTTGATGGCAAAAGTTTTGAAAATCTTACCAGAGGAGCAGACTCTCTCAGTAAAACGGGCCTTGAGAGAGAGTTGAGGCCAGCCAGTGCTGGGCCACCCCCCCAGACATTGTATCTGAGTGACACACATCGAATGGGTGACAACTTGAGTTAACTTGGCCAAATAAACTTGTTAATGAGAAAAAATCTTCACAAAAAAACTTTGGAGCTTTTTGGATTTCAGAATTTCGGCTAAAGGATTGTTTACCTGTCTTGTGGACAGTGACGAAGGCTAAGAGTACAAAGGGATCTTGATCAAGTGGGCTGAGGAATGGCAGGTGGCGATTAATGTAGGTAAATGTGAGGTTTTGCTTTTCATTAGGACAAATCAGGGTAGGACTTAAAGAGTCAATGGTGGGGCCGTGAGGAGTGTTGCCGAACAGAGAGACTTCGGGATGCGGATACATAATTCTTCAAAGTCGCATCACAGGTAGACAGAGTGATGAAGAAAGCGTTTGGCACATTTAGCTTTATCGGTCAGAGCATTGTATACAGGAGTTGGGGCGCCATGTTACAGCTGTACAAGATGTTGGTAAGGCCCAAGTTGGAGTACTGTGTACAATTCTGATCACCCTGCTCTTGGAAGGAAGTTACTAAACTGGAAAGAATGCCAAAAAGATTTTCAAGGATGTTGCTGAGAAGGAAATGTTTGAGTTACAGTTAATAGCTGGATGGGCTGGGACTTCTTTCCCCGGAGCAGAGGAGGCTGAGGGTTTATAAAATCATAAGGGGCATATATAAAGTGAATAGCCAAGGTCTTTTCGCTAGGATGGGGAGTCTAAAACTAGAGGGCATAGGTTTATGATGAGAGAGGGAAAGACTTAAAACGGATCTGAGGGATACCTTCTCACACAGTGTGGTGCATATATGGAACGAGCTGCCAGAGGAATTGGTAGAGGTGGGTACAGTTACATCGTTTTAAAGACATTTGGATGGGAACTTAACAAAACTTGACTTTACCTCCAGGTGCTGGTGCTACACTGTCTGAACTTGTCAAGCACAGCAAACTGGCATTTGTGCAAAAGTGCCCGTCTCTGCTGGAGGGAGGGGTGGGCTCTTCAGATCTGCATGATGCAAAGCAGCAACCTTTAATGAAAACAAGGGTGTCTATAGTGGTGGCTAAAACAATTGAGGTACAATGAGCTGAATTGGCTACCTGCTGCACTATAACAATTCTGTGATTGCAATTCCTCACTGAACATCACAAACAAAGCATTGTTCTGTGTTTCCCTTGGCCAGACTGCAAATCCTGGCAAAGCACCCATGTTGAAACCCTGTATGCTTTCAGAACTGAAAGGTCCACCTTTGACATGATCTTCTGAATCATGCATTTTGCATGACTAATGCACCTAACCTACACATCCCTGGACACTGGGCAATTTAGCATGGCAAATCCACCTAATCTGCACATCATTGGAGAGTGGGAGGACACTGGAGCATCTGGAAGAAACCCAATTCCACGTAGAAACTCTGATAGAAGGATATTGGACAAACACAGGCTAATGGGTCGAGTTCAGGTTAGAAAACCTGCCCAGCATGGAATCATCCAGATGTACAGCACGGAAACAGACCCTTCGGTCAAACTTGTCCATGCCGACTGGATATCCTAACCGAATCTGGTTCCATTTGCCAACATTTGGCCCATGTCCCTCTAAACCCTTCTTATTCATATATCTATCCAGGTGCCTTTTAAATGCTGTAATTTTACCAGCCTCCACCACTCCCTTTGGCAGCTCATTCCATAAGTGCATCACCGTCTGCGTGAAAAGGTTGCCCCTTAGGTCCCTTTTATATCTTTCCCCTCTCACCTTAAACCTATGCCTTCTAGTTCTGGATTGCCCCACCCCAGGGAAGAGACTTTGTCTATTTATCCTATCCATGCCCCTCATAATTTTTTCAATCTCTGTAAGGTCACCCCTCGGCCTCCAACACTCCAGGGAAAATCCCAGCCTCTTCAGCCTCTCCCTATAGCTCAAACCATCCAACCCTGGCAACATCCTTGCAAATCTTTTCTGAACCCTTTCAAGTTTCACAAGATCATTCCAATAGGAGGGAGACCACAATTGCCTGCAATATTCCAAAAGTGGCCTAACCAATGTCCTGTACAGCCGCAACATGACCTGTACTCAATACTCTGACCAGTATAGGAAAGCATACCAAACGCCTATCCTATGTAACTGTGAACCTGCACTCTGAGGTTTCTTTGTTCAGCAATGCTCCCCAGGACCTTACCAATAAATGTATAAGTCCTGTTCTGATTTGCTTTTTCAAAATATAACACCTCATATTTATCTAAATTAAACTCGATCTGCCACTCCTCAGCCCATTGGCCCATCTGATCAAGATCCCATTTACTCTGAGGTACTCTCCTTCGCTGCCCACTACACCTCCAATTTTGCTGTCATCTGCACACTTACTAACTATACCTCCTGTGTCACATCCAAATCATTTATATAAATTACAAAAAGTAGAGGACCCAGCACGGTCCTTGTGGCACTTCACTGGTCACAAGTCTCCAGTCCGAAAAGCAACCCTCCACCACCAATCTTTGTCTTCTATCTTTCAGCCAATTCTGTATCCAAATGGCTAGTTCTCCATGTATTCTGAAATCTAAACTTGCTCACCGGTCTCCCATGGAGAATCTTGTCAAACACCTTACTGAATCCACATAATTTACATCTACTGCTCTGCCCTCATCAATCCTCTTTGTTACTTCAGAAATCTCAGTCAAGTTTGTGAGACATGATTTCCCATGCACAAAGCCATGCTGACTGTCCCTAATCAGTCCTTGCCTTTCCAAGTACGTGTAAATCCTTCCCTCAGGATTCCCTCCACAACTTGCCCACCACTGACATCAGGCTCACTGGTCTATAGTTCCCTGGCTTGTCCTTACCACCTTTTTGACATGGTCGTACCACATAAGCGACCTCCAGCCTTCAACACCTTGCCTGTGATATATGTCGATGTGCTCCGCCATTGACACCTGAATGACCTGCCATGCCTTATTTCCCATGAGTAGGCCAAGTTTGCACTTTGTCTCATAGGTACATCCACATACTGAATCCGAATGTTTTCTTAAACAAATTACTCTCCATCTAAATCCTTAACACTATGGCAGTCCCAGTCTATTGTTGAACATGGCAATAAACCCTCCTATTAATTAAACCAAACAAACAGTAAAGCGCACCTTGCTTTGTAATCTGTTAAAGTATGAGTGACAGAGAACTACCCAAATTCCACTATTTAAAGAAAAAAATAACAATTTTCTTCTTTAACTCCAAAGTGAACATTAAACAGCAGCTATTTACACCTCTAAGTCTCCTTTCTCTTTGTTATCTCCCTCCCACTCTATAACAATATACTGATCCAATAAAGCCCCTATTAACTTTACAGCAATCAGTTTTTACAACCAGAGAGCAGCTGTTGTCTCCGGTGTCGATCCTCTTCTTGTTTGTAGAACTCCCTAGGTCGTCTTCAGTCTTCTGCTGCAAAGATGTTCCATGTGGAAAAGGTACCTTTTTAGTGAGTATTTTTGAATAGCAGTCTTTCATGGCAGGAGGTGTTTTTTCACTGCCTAATTGTCCAAAATGCTGGTTTTTTAATAAACCCAAACATCGGATCATTTCATTGATTCGATGTTGTCAAAAACAGTAAAATTCAAATTCGATTGGGTTTTAATATCTTGGGGCATAATTTAAACTGGTTAAATTTGAACTGCTGCAAAAACAACTCATATATCTAGGTTATAGCCCAAATGTTACATCTTCAAATTGTCTAGTACACTTTGTGCCTGCTAGTCCATCTTATGACCAGTGCTTGCCTGCTTTTCAGCTTCCACCCTCTCTTAAAGGTACAATACATGCCTTCACCTTTATAATACTATGTTTGGAAAGTTAAAATCCCCTACCATAACCACTTTATTATTCTTTTAGATAACTGAAATCTCCTTACAAATTTGTTTCTTAATTTCCTGCTGACTATAGGGGGTCTATAATACAATCCCAATAAGATGATCATCCCTTTCTTATTTCTTAGTTCTACCTAAATACCTTCCCTGGATGTATTCCCAGGAATATCCTCCCTAAGTATAGCAGTAAAGCTATCCTTAATCAAAAACGCCACTCCCCCTCCTGTCTTGCACCCCTTGCTACCCTTTGTGTAGCATTTGTATCCTGGAATATTAAGCTGCTAGTCCTGTCCGTCCCTGAGCCACATTTCTGTAATTGCTGTATTATCCCAGTTCCATGTCCTTAATTATTCCCTGCGTTCATCTGCCTTCCCTGTTAGGCCTCTTGCATTGAAGGAAATGCTGTTTAATTTATTTGTCCTCCCTTTTCCTGCCTGCCCTGACTATTTGACTCACTCCCTTTCCCGACTGTACCAGTTTCAGAACAATCTCTTTCCTCATTATTTCCCTGGGTCCCTTCTCCTCACCATACTGGTTCACAGAGGAACCTCAATTATCTCAATGAGATGGGCGGGCACTATTTCATTCGAGCAATTGATTATTCGGATTATTGATTTGACCTTAAACAAGGGAAGCCATATTGATCTAATGTTGTCCTCCACAAGAGTTTTAAATCTATAATTTCAATGAGTCTGCTATTTAAACAAACTAATCTTTGCATTCTGCAAATTACAGGTTAAACTGAGAAGAACTAAACCCTTACCATCATAAAAATATATGAAATTCCAGTATTAACCAAGGTCCCGAACAGCTTGTATGATTACAAGAGTATTTGTCAGTTTCTGTGAACTCACTGTTGTGATAGAAAGACAGAAGCACCACTTCACTCATGCGTTTACTTTCTCAGCCATTTTTTTCATGAACGGCCTGGCAAAATGACAGGAATACCTTGAAAAGCATTTATTTTTGCAAACTAACACTTACCTAAAATAAATCCAGTAGCTGTTGCTTGAGGTGCTTGTCTTTCCTTGTTTTTGCCAGCATTTTCACATGTTCTTCAGTACAGGTAATCCGAATACATTTACCTCTGATGTAATGTTTTTGCAGGACCTTGAGATCTTCTTTAGATAATCTGATATTCAGATAATTGATGTTCGGATAATCAAGGTTTCTCTGTAAATCCTCCTGAGCAGCTCTGGCAAAACTCTCTGCTCGTATACTAGTCCCCTTCCAATTCAGGTACAATTCATCCCTCTTGTACAGGTCACTTCTATCCCAGAACAGATTTCAATGATCCAAAAAGGTAAATCCTTCTCCCCTGCATCAGCTCCTAAGCCACGCATTCATTTGCTCTATCCTCCTACTCCTACCCTCACTACCTTGCAGCACCGGGAGTAATCCAGATATTACTACCCTCGAGGGCTTTTTCTTTTAATTCCTACCTAACTTTCTGTATTCTCCCTTCAGAATCTCATCCTTTTCCCTTCCTATATGGTTAGTTCCAATATGTACAATGACTTCCTGCTGGTCTCTCT
This sequence comes from Hemiscyllium ocellatum, assembly GCF_020745735.1. Lineage (NCBI taxonomy): Eukaryota > Metazoa > Chordata > Chondrichthyes > Orectolobiformes > Hemiscylliidae > Hemiscyllium > Hemiscyllium ocellatum. The sequence goes on from NC_083450.1 coordinate 374,764, forward strand.
CCTCTTTGATAACATTCTGCACCCTCTCTGAGATATCTTTGATCTTGGCACCAGGGAGGAAACACATCATTCTGACTTTTTGCTGTTGGCTACAGAAACATTTGTCAGTGCCTCTGACTAGAGAGTTCCCTATCACAACCAGTCACTTGGAACCCGACGTACCCTTATTACATTAGAGCCTGTCTCGATACCACAAACTTGACTGTTTGTGCTACACTCCCCCGAGAGTCCATAGTTGGGCCGAAAGGTCTGTTTCATGGTATGTAACTCTATCACTCTATCAGGCAGCTGATCTTTCAGTAGGCTGATGGTCTTATTTCAGATTTTCAACATCAATGGCATTTTCTTTTGGCTTACTATTATTTACAAGACTATCTTTTATTCCAAACCATTTCACCTAGATATTTGCTTCTGCAGAATTAATTTTGCTCTCACTTGTTACTAGCTCATTTGTCTGCGCTGACATATGATATTGTTGGGTTGCCTAAATAAACTAACATGGTCACTCCTTTAATGTCAGCCCTGAGTCAGTAGCCTAGAGGTGAATTACTTTGTTTTTCCTTTCGGCAGGGAGGATTTAGGGGGCACTTGTGGCAGTGGTGGTCACCCTCCTTCGGGACCAGGAAGCTCAGGTTCAAGTCATACTTGCTCTGAATAGAATATTGGAAAATACTGAGGCAGAGAGGTTTTATCTGTGATGGCACACCTCCAGGGATGGTGGAACTCTGTCCCAGAGATAGGCAGATTGCCATTACACCACAGTTACTATATTACATGGTTGAGAGAAATTCAGAAAATCATTGTTCTTGTATGCTTATTTCTTAATGCCAATCTTGCAAATCAAGCTGAAGGTGGGCACTTTACCTGTAGGAAGACAGGGAATATTGAGAAACTAACTTTTAACACCATCTGAACTATTTGGCCATAAATTTTCAACTTTAATATACAGTATATTGTTTTGCAAAGCCTTCTAATGCACACACTGAACATAGTTGTGTGATCTCTCAGGTCAGCCATCACAATCAGCTGTGATACCCTTCCTCTTGCGTCACACTGCCTCAGCCTCTCAACCACGCACGCCACACAATGGTGAGTAAACCTTATCCTGTCATTTGTGAAATCCTGGAAGTGTACATGCAGAAATGTTGTCCTCTTTAGTTGACTTTTTTCCTGCTTTTTAGGCAAAATTGACAGGTTTGCAATAAAATGGGCACCATCTTGTATTTGAAATTGACTATCATTTTACTATTAAAATAAGAAAGGTTTTGTTAACATCTCATGGGATGCACTGCATATCTGATAGCTGAATGCAATCTCAGTACTCACTGGAATTAGCCCAGATTGTGTGCTCAGCTCTGGTGTGGGTGCGAAGCCACAGCCTTTTTGATTTGGTATGAGAATCACCAGTGCAAATCCTGGCTAGCATCAACAAATAGTATTAGTCTGTAAGGAGAGGAATCGTAGGTGACTCTCACTGGATGACAGGTGGAATTGGATGGCCTGAAATGTCTGCAGAATGAGAGTTTCACCAAGGATCCATTGCAATTGTCAAGTCTGGCAGTGAAGGTATGGATGAGGGTTTTAGCAATAGATGCTGTCAAGTTAGAAGTCAGTTATCATTATCGAAACAGCTGCCCTGCAGTTCCACCATATCCTTTTTGACTCGTAAGCTTACATTTTCCCCTCCTTCTTTAGTTAAAGCTCTTTTTACAGTATAGTTATTTGATTTAGCACCATTCCTCCCCTGGCTGGAGTGGACTGCGAAAGAAAAAGATGGTTGAGGAACTATAGAAAACTTTTAAGAAAATTGTTTGTGCCTCACTCAGTCACAATACATTTCAGTAAGGAAGAATGATTCTAGGAAGGGTATAAACCAACCACAGATATCCAAGGGTGTTAAAGATAATAAATTTGTGGGAAGAAAAACAAACAAAAGGCCTTTTTCCCTGGAGTTTCAGAGGCTGAGAGGTAACCTTCTAGAGTTATATGAAATCATAAGGGGCATGGATAGGGTGAACAGTGATGGTCTTTTTCCCAGGATAGAGGAATCCAAAACTAGTGGGCATAGGTTTTAAAATGAGAGGGTTAAGTTTTAAAATGGGCCTGAGGGGCAACTTTTTCCACACAGAGGGTGGTTTGTATGTGGAACATGCTGCCAGAAGAGGTGGTGGAGGCAGGTAGTATTACACCATTTCAAAGGCATTTGGACATAAATAGGAAGGGTTTAGAGGGATATGGGCCACATGCTGGCAAATAGGACTAGATCAGTTTAGGCTATCTGGTTAGCATAAATGAGTTGAACCAAAGGGTTTGTTTCAGTGCTGTATATGATTCAAACAGGAGGATTGGCAACATTTTATAAACCAACAAAAAATGACCCAACCAAAATAAAGGAAGAGTGAAACTATGACAGTAAAATAGCACGTAATATAACAATGGAAAGTAAAGGTTTTGTTAACCGTATAAAAAGAGGGGTCGAAGTCAGTATAAGCCTCTCAAGTCTAATCTCCAGCATCTGCAGTCCTCACTTTCACCCTTAGTGAATGAGCCTGGGGGAATAATAATTGGGAATTAGAAAATGGCAAAGGAATTGAATGAATACTTTGCAACAGTTTTTAGGTGGAGGACATTAAAAGCATTCGTAAAATACAAAATAATCAAAGGGGATGTGGGGTTTGTGAATAAATACACTATCACTAAAGAGAAAGTACTAAGGAAATGAATGGGGCTAAAGTTGCTGAGTACCCTGAAACTTGTGTTGCATCCTAAGATTTTAAAGGAAATAATGACAGAGATATTGGATGCACTGGTAACAACCTTCCAAGAATCCTTAGATTCTGAAAGTGTCCCAGAGGATTGGAAAATTGCCAATGTCTCACAGTTATTCAAAATGAGAGGGAGGTGAGAAACTGGTAACCAATTAAGTTAAAATCTGTCGTTGTTAAAGTCTATTATAAAATGTAATAACAGAGCATTTAGAATTGCTTAATATAATCAAAGTAGAGTCACCATGACTTCATAAAAGGAAAAGCATGGCTGACAAATCTTAGGATTCTTTGTGGAGGTGACCGGTGGGATAGATAAAAGGGTATTGCTAGATTATTGATCCAGGAATTCAGCTATATTCTGAGGACACGTGTTTGAATCCCACTGGCAGATTGAATTTGAGTTCAATAAAAACAGATCTGGAATTAAGCATCTTCTGATGACGATGAAATCATTGCTGATTGTCAGAAAAACCCATCTGGCTCACTAATGTCCATCAGGGAAAGGGTTTACTGAAGTCCATGTATGCCATCTCAACTGCCTTACTTTCATCTACACGCTTGGTCACCTTCTCAAAAAACTCAGTGAGGTTTGTGAAACACGACCTGCCCTTGACGAAACCATGTTGACTAGCTGAAATCAAATTATTGCTTGCTAGATGATTATAAGGCCACAACATTTGCAATCCTCCAGTCCTCTGGTACTGAACTTGTAGATAATGATGACTGAAATATCAAAGCAAAAGGCTCTGGTATCTCCTCTCTAGCTTCCCAGAGAATCCTCAGATAAATCCCATCAGGCCCAGGGGACTTGTCTACTTTCGCTCCTTCTAGAATTGATAACACCTGTTCGTAACTAACCTCGATTCTTTCCAGTCTAATATCTTGTACCTCATTCTTTTCCTCTACAATATTCTCCTTTTCCTGAGTGAACACTGACGAGAAATGTTCGTTTAGCACCTCTCTGATCTCCACAAGGTCCACACTCAACTTCCCACTTCTGTCTTTGACTGGCCCTATTCCTACCCTAGTCATCCTTTTATTCCTCGCATACTTATAGAAAGCTTTAGGGTTCTCCTTTATTCTGTTTGCTAAAGACTGCTCGTGTCCTCTCTTTGCTCCTCTTAACTCTCGCTTTAAATCCTTCCTAGCTGATCTGTAACTCTCCATAGCCTCATCTGAACCATCTTGCCTTATCAGTACAGAAGCCGCCTCCTTCTGCTTAACAAGAGATGCAACTTCTGTAGTAAACCATGGTTTCCTTACTTTATCACTTCCTCCCTGCCTCACAGGGACATACCTATCAAGAATATGCAATATCTGTTCCTTAAACCAGCTCCACATTTCTGTTGTCTGTATCCCCTGCACTTTTTTACCCCATTCTATCCATCGTAATTCTTGCCTAATTGCATTATAATTGCCCTTGCCCCATCAATGACTCTTGACCTGTGGCATGTACCTATTCCTTTCCATCGCTAAACTAAACGTAACTGAATTATGGTCACTATCTCCATACTGCTCACCTACAACTAAATCAAACACCTGGCCTGGTTCATTACCAAGCACCAGATCCAGTGTGGCCTCCCCGCTTGTCAGCCCTTCCTTGTACTGTGTCAGGAAACCCTCCTGTACACATTGGACAAAAACTGATCCATCTGACGTATTAGAGTTATAGCATTTCCAGTCAATTTGGGGAAGTTAAAGTTCCCCATAATTACCACCCTGTTCCTTTCACTGCTACCCAGAATAATTTTGCCAATCCTCTCTTCCACCTTCCTGGAACTCTGCGGAGGCCTATAAAAAACTCTAAGCAGTGTGACCTCCTCTCCTGTTTCTAACCTCATCCCACACTACCTCAGTAGATGAGTCCTCATCAAAAGTTCTTTCAGCCAGCGTTATACTATCCTTGACTAACAAGGCCACACCCCCCCCCCCCTCTTTTCCTGCTTTGCCTGTTCTTAATGAAAGATCTAAACCCTGGAACCTGCAACATCCATTCCTCACCCAGCTCTATCCATGTCTCCGAAATGGCCATAACATCGAAGTCCCAGGTACGTATCCATGCTGCAAGCTCACCTACCTTATTTTGGATACCTCTGGCATTGAAGTAGACACACTTCAAGCTACTTCGCTGACTGCCAGCACCTTCCTGTGACCCTGAAATCCTGTCCCTGTACTACTTACTCTCATCCTCCTGTGCACTGCAATGACACCTCAGGTTCCCATCCCCCTGCTGAACTAGTTTAAAACCACCCAAATAGCAAATTTCCCACCCAGGATATTAGTACCCCTCTGGTTCAAGTGAAGACCTTCCTGTTTGTAGAGGTCCCATCTTCCCCAAAATGAGCCCTAATTATCCAAGTACCTGAAGCCCCCCCTCCTGCACCATCCTTGCAGCCATGTATTCAGCTGACTTTTATAGCTGGACGGAAATAAAAGAAGCCCCTCCTTTCCCAGAAATCTCTGCCCTCTGATTTCAAATATACAAGTTCAAATCAGTGACTCACTGCTCCCAGCAGGCCCCTGGTCCAAGCTCCCGCCCTTCGAATTGCTGCTGCTGCTGAAAAACAGAAATGGAGGACGCCCGCGCTCGAGGTAAGTTTTTAAAATCCAAATCAGTGACTCACTGCTCCCAGCAGGCCCCTGGTCCAAGCTCCAGCCCTTCAAGTTGCTGCTGCCACTGAAAAACAGAATTATGCAGGTTTGAAGGAGGCTGGGAAATTGGACCAAGGGGATGATTAGTTCATCTAGCAGGTATTTAAGCAGATGTTTTGTAATACTCAGCAAAAATTTATTCTGGTCAAAAAGAAGGACTCTGTGAGAAGATTGAACATAACTGGTTAGTCAAGGAGAGTGTTCAGTCACTAAGGCGCACAAAGCAGCAGAAACTATAGTGGGAGGCCACAAGCTTGGGAATTTTTTAGTAACCGATAGCAGATGACAATAAAAGCTAATAAAGACCTGGACTTGCATTAGTTTTTTAACTTTAGTTTGATATATCCCTGGAAGGGTATACAACAAACAGGTCTGAAGTTGCTGGCTCCCTGCTGAGTGGTGAGTAAGTGAGAAGGGGCAGTTTTCAACTTCTTATGATCTCCACCCTCTTAGTCTTTCTGTTTTGAATTTGTAAAACTTCCCTGATTTTTGTCCTGGTTGACATTCCATGGGTCCACACAGGACTCTGTCAAACAGTTGCTGAATTTACATCCACAGTCATCTTTTGGCTGGAATAGCAGTTTTTAGGAAACGCACATTGAAGTTAAGAGTTCAATAAATACTTTAGAGTTGTGATCATTGTCATGATGAGAAGAAGCTTTGATTTTCATGGTGTTACACCATAAAGAATTTTCAGATCAAAGCGTAAATAACACAGGGACTTTGGATAATCTTCTTTTGTTGTCATTAACTTAACTCCTGATTAAAAATGAATTTAAGAATGACTGTTTGAATTTATATGAATTACAAACTGAAAAATATTTCAAATTCAAAATCAACTCTTTGCTATAACTTCTGAGGATACCTGTTAAAATTTGGAGCGCCCAGTGATTTTCAAATCAATGCGCTTTATAACGCTGGTTATTTGTTACTCTAGGCTCTTCACATCACAATGGAGCATCCTATCAGCAGTTGATCTCCAACCATCCAGGTAATTTAGCTTTTCCAAGTGTACGTAGAATGAACAACGCAAACTGTTCACTTGGACTGACATGTCGATGCCATTGTTTATACTTGGCATAAATCTCCAGCTCTTTTCATCAAGTCCCATAAATATATCCTTCTGTTCCTTTCTTTCTCTCTTTTTTATATTTATGTAGCTTCCCATTAAATCAATCTATTATTTATTCCATATTTTCACTAATATCTTTCCATTTGACCAAACCTGGATACGTACATCAATTGTGATCTGACCAAGCTCCATGACAGTTGAAGTAAGACCTAACTACTCCTGTACTTAAATCCTCTTGCAATAAAGACTGTCATTTCTATTAGCCTTCCTAATAGGTTGCTGCACCTGCATGATATCTATCTGACTTATCAATAAGGACTCCTAGATCCCTTTTATATCTACAGTTTCCTACCCTTTACCATTTAAGAAATGTTCCATACATCATCTGCTCCTACCAAAACAGATACCTCATATTTTTCCACATTATATTCCGTCTGCCATGTTTGTGTCCAGTCAGGATGCTGTCCAAATCCTCCTGAAGGTGTTTTCATCTTCCCCATGACACAAATTCCTGCTCAACTTTGTGTCACCTGAAAATGTGGAGATATTATATTCGTCCCTAAATTATTGATGAATATTGTGAATAGCTAGGGCCAAAGCACTGATCCTTGTCATACCCCACCAGTCACAGCCTGCCAACACAAATTTGATAACATTTATTCCCTAGTCTGTTTACTGTCTGTCAGCCAATCATTAATGCCTGCCACCTATGACCTCTATTAATCCATTACCACTTATCCCATTTCCTTTAATTAGCCACCCAGCCTTCCATGGGAATAGAGTCATGGAGTTAGCCATAGAATTTTTAAGCATTCATCTATACGGTTCCCATTTTCCAGCACTTGATCTGTCACCTTCAATGTCATGATGCTTCAAGTGCTTATCTAAATACCTGTGTCTACCATCTTTTTTAACAATGAGTTCAAAATATTCACCATCCTCTGTGTGCAAGTTTTTCCTCAAATCTTCTTCTATCGTCTTGTTCCTTAGCTTAAAACTGTGCCTTTGGCTATTGACCCCTCTACTATGTGTAAAAAAAGTTTCTCTCTGTCTGTGCCCCTCAAAAGCTTTGAATCTGATGAAATACCTTTTGAACATCTCAGCACATTGCATCCTTCAATCCTCTTTAGCAAGTTTTTTTGTAACGTCCTCAAAAAACTGCAACAAGTTCATCAAATACAATTTCCAATTGCAAACCATACTGATTATACCTAATCAGATAATTTTTCTCCAAGTGTCTATTTATCCCATCCTTTATAATAGATTTTAGTGTTCCCTGATTACTGGGCCGAGGAATAAAGAACAAAGAAAATTATAACACAGGAACAATAGACAATAGGTGCAGGAGTAGGCCATTCAGCCCTTCGAGCCTGCACCGCCATTCAATGTGATCATGGCTGATCATTCCTAATCAGTATCCTGTTCCTGCCTTATCTCCATAACCCTTGATTCCACTATCTTTGAGAGCTCTATCCAACTCTTTCTTAAATGAATCCAGGGACTGGGCCTCCACTGCCTTCAGGGGCAGAGCATTCCACACAGCCACCACTCTCTGGGTGAAGAAGTTTCTCCTCATCTCTGTTCTAAATGGTCTACCCCGTATTTTTAAGCTGTGTCCTCTGGTTCGGCACTCACCCATCAGAGGAAACATGTTTCTTGCTGCCAGAATGTCCAATCCTTTAATAATCTTCTATGTCTCAATCAGATCCCCTCTCAGTCTTCTAAACTCAAGGGTGTACAAGCCCGGTCGCTCCAGTCTTTCAGTGTAAGGTAATCCCTCCATTCCAGGAATTGACCTCGTGAACCTACGCTGCACTCCCTCAATGGCCAGAGTGTCTTTCCTCAAATTTGGAGACCAGAACTGCACACAGTACTCCAGGTGTGGTCTCACCAGGGCCCTGTACAGCTGCAGAAGAACCTCTTTGCTTCTATACTCAATTCCTCTTGTTATGAAGGCAAGCATGCTATTAGCCTTCTTCACTATCTGCTGTACCTGCATGCTTGCCTTCATTGACTGGTGTACAAGAACACCCAGATCTCTATGTACTGCCCCTTTACCTAAATTAATTCCATTGAGGTAGTAATCTGCCTTCCTGTTCTTGCCACCAAAGTGGATAACCATACATTACCCTTTGTTTCCTATCGGCCAACCAATTTTCAATCCAATCTAGTACTTTGCCCCCAATACCATGCACCCTAAGTTTACTCACTAACCTCCTATGTGGGACTTTATCAAAAGCTTTCTGAAAGTCCTGGTACACTACATCTACTGGATCTCCCTTGTCCATCTTCAGAGTTACATCCTCAAAAAATTCAAGAAGATTAGTCAAGCATGATTTCCCCTTCATAAATCCATGCTGATTCTGTCCTATCCTATTACTACTATCCAGATGTACCGTAATTTCATCCTTTATAATAGACTCCAGCATCTTTCCCACCACTGAGGTCAGACTAACTGGTCTATAATTTCCTGCTTTCTCTCTTCCCACCTTTCTTAAAAAGTGGTATAACATTAGCCACCCGCCGATCCCGAATCTATCGAACTCTGGGAAATAATCACCAACGCATCCACAATTTCCCGAGCCACCACCGTCAGTACCCTGGGATGTAGACCATCAGGCCTCAGAGACTTATCAACCTTCAGACCTAACAGTCTCTCTAACACCAAATCCTGGCAAATATAAATTCCCTTCAGTTCAGGTCCTTCAGCCACTGTTACCTCTGGGAGATTGCTTGTGTCTTCCCCAGTGAACACAGATCTGAAGTACCCATTTAATTCTTCTGCCATTTCTTTGTTCCCTGTAATATATTTCCCTGTTTCTGTCTTCAAGGGCCCAATTTTAGTCCTAACCATTTTTTTGCTTTGCACATACTTAAAAAAGCTTTTACTATCCTCCTTTATATTTTTGGCCAGTTTACCTTCATACTTCATTTTTCCTCTGCATATTTCCTTCTTAGTAATCCTCTGTTCTTTAAAAGCTTCCCGGTCCTCAGTTTTCCCACTTATCTTTGCTATGTTATACTTTTTCTCTTTTAACTTTATATGTTTCTTAACTTCCCTCATCAGCCACGGCCGCCCATGCCTCCTCCTGGGATCTTTCTTCCTTTTAGGAATGAACTGATCCTGCAACTTCTGCATTACACACAGAAATAGCCGCCATTGTTCCTCCACAGTCCTCCCTGCTAAGGTATTGCACCATTGAACTTTGGCCAGCTCCTCCTTCATAGCTCCATAGTTCCCTTTATTCAACAGAAGTACTGTCACTTCCAACTGTACCCTCTCCCTCTCAAATTGCAGATTGAAGCTGAATGTATTATGGTCACTACTTCCCAATGGTTCCTTCACTTCGAGGTCTCTGACCAATTCTGGTTCGTTACACAATACTAGATCCAGAATTGCCTTCTCCCTGGTCGGTTCCAGCACCAGCTGCTCTAAGAATCCATCTCTGAGGCACTCCATAAAGTCTCTTTCTTGAGGTCCAATACCATCCTAATTCTCCCAGTCTACCTGCATGTTAAAATCCCCCATAACAACTGTAGTAACATCTTTGTGACAGGCCAATTTCAGGTCCTGATTCAACTTACATCCGACATCCAGACTACTGTTTGGGGCCTGTAGATGACTCCCGAGAGGGTCTTTTTACCCTTAGTATTTCGCAGCTCTATCCACACTGACTCTACATCCCCTGACTCTAGGTCCCCCCACGCAAGGGACTGAATATCCTCCCTTATCAACAAGGCCACCCCACCCCCTCTGCCCGTCAGTCTGTCCTTACGATAGCACGTGTAGCCTTGAATATTCATTTCCCAGGCCCTGTCCACTTGAAGCCACGCCTCAGTTATCCCCACAATATCGTATGTGCCAATTTCCAAAAGACCCTCAAGCTCATCCATCTTATGTCTAATGCTTCGTGCATTCACATGCAGTATTTTTAATTTGTTACTGCTCTCACCCTTCCCATCAACCCCTATTTCACTCAACCTTACAGCATGATCCCTTTCTGAATTTTCTGCCTCACTGATACAGTTGTCTTTCTTGACTTCTCTTGTTCTAACTTTCCCTTCAATTTCCTTTTTATACATCCAGTTTGTCCCCTCCCCCCCCCGCTACTTAGTTTAAATGTAGCTGTGTTGCAGTAGTAAACCTGCCTGCCAGAATGCTGGTCCCTAACCTATTAAGGTGCAAACCGTCTCTCTTGTAGAATTTATGCTTACCACAAAATAAACCCCAGTGATTCAAGAACTTAAATCCTTGCTTCCTGCACCAGTTCCCCAACCACACGTTCAAGTCTATTATCTCCCGTTTCTGGCCTCACCAGCCCGAGGAACTGGAAGCAAACCAGAGATAACCACCTTGGACGTCCTGCTTTTCAGCCGCCTTCCTAGTTCTCCGAAGTCCCGCTGTAGTATGTGCCTCCTCTTCTTCCTGACATCATTTGTGCCGACATGTACCACCACATCTGGCTCTTCACCTTTGTCCTTGAGGATTTCCTGCACTCTGTCCGCGATGTCTTTCACTCTGGCACCAGGAAGGCAACACACCATCCTTAAATCCCATCTGCTGCCACAAAAACCCCGGTCAGTTCCTCTCACGATGGAGTCCCCTATTCCCACGGCTCTGTGCGATGTCCGACTCTTCCGCTCTGCCTCTGTGCCAACTTTTGATTGACAGACCTGGCCGCCTTGTGAACTGGCAGTGTCATCAGTCTCTACTGTTTCCAAAAGCTTCAACTTGTTCCTGACAGGTACTTCTCCCGGGGTCTCTTGCACCTGTCTCCTCTCTGCCTTCCTCATCATCTGCTCTCTTCTGGCATGATTGGTGTAATAACCTCGCTGAAGGTCTTGTCCAGAAAGATCTCGTTCTCTCGGATGAGCCTAAGGTCCTCGAGTTCTGCAATATGCTCGGTCAATACCTGAATGTGCACACACTTTCCACACATATACAAAGCAGACACACCAGAGTCATTGACCTCCCACATCAAGCACGTAGCACACTGAACCAGCTGGGCAGTCATGTCTTCACCCTCTTCAACTGTGTCGTAATCACTTCACTCACCCTCCTTGTCAAAGACTTCTGAGCTGAAGCCTCACTCTTCGATTAAAAACTTCCTTAGACCCTCTTTTTGTAGCAAGTCTGTAGACTCTTAATTTAGGTTAGAGGAGGAGGGAGGGAGGGAGGTCCTACTTTGTAGGATCTGGGGTTTAGAACACACCCACTCTAATAGCAAATCACTTACCTTCCCGACCGGCTTTGTGCTCCGCCTGAACTTCCGCCCAGCTCCCTCCACTCTCTGCTGCGAATAGCCTTCGGCCCTCCAAGCCTGTCCTATCCAGATCCTCTATCTAAATCTGTTGCCTATTTTCTAAGGATCCGTATCCCTCTGCTCCCTACCCATTTATGTATCTGTTGAGATACATCTTAACTGTCACTATCATGCCTGCTTCTACCGTTTCCATTGGCAACACATTCCAGGCACCCACCACCCTCTGCGTAAAGAGCTTTCCACATATATTTCCCTTCAACTCTTCTGCTCTCACTTGAACTAGTGACCCTAGTAATTGAGTTCCCCAGTCTGGGGGAAAAACTTCTTACTATCCACCCTGTCTATAGCTCTCATAATTTTGTACACCTCAGTCAGGACCCTTGCAACCTCCATCTTTCTAATGAAAATAATCCTAATCTACTTGACCTCTCTTCATAGATGGCACCCTCCAGACCAGGCAACATCCTGGTGAACCACCTCTACGCCCTCTCCGAAGCATCCACATCCTTTGGTAATGTGGCGAACAGAACTGCACACAGTATTCCAAATGTGGCCGAGCTAAAATCCTATACAACTGTAACACGGTCTCCATTTTGAGAAACTCCCTACCACTACTTCTCTATCTCCTGTTGCCCAGCCAGTTCTCTGTCCATCTAGCTAGTATACCCTGGACCCCAGCCTATCATGAAAAAATAATCAAACATCTTACTGAAGTCCATGTATATGACATCTACAGCCCTTAGCTTATCAATCAACTTGTCACTTCCTCAAAGAATTCTATTAAGTTGGTAAGAAATGACCTTCCCTGCACAAAACCACGCTGATTGTCACTTTTTCTTCCAAATTTAAATAGATCCTATCCCTCAGTGTCTTCTCCAGCAGCTTCTCTGCCAGTGATAACAGACTAACTGCTCTATAGTTGCCTCGATTATTCTTGGTTAAAAATCACACAATACCAGGTTATAGTCCAACAGGTTTAATTGGAAGCACACTAGCTTTCGGAGCGATGCTCCTTCATCAGGTGATAGTGGAGGGCTCAATTGTAACACAAAATTTATAGCAAAAATTTACAGTGTGATGTAACTGAAATTATACATTGAAAAATTGATCGTGTGTTAAGCCTTTCATCTGTTAGAGTACAGTGATTGTTCACTTCTTTCTTGTGTAAATCACAAAACATTTTTTTAAAAAGTTGCATTCTCAGGTTAGCTGTTAACAATAGTGATAGTTAGACAATATGTTGAAGGTGTTGGCCCCCTGTGTTCTCTGTCTATGCCACAATGCTTAGATTGATTCTAATCTAAAAGGTGAGAGAACGGAGTTTTACATAAATTCATGCAGTTTTTGAGCTCAGAGTTCTACATGAATGCATGCAATTATTGAGCAAAGTACAATGTAACCCTGCAAGTACAAATTCACCCCACAAAATATATGTGTGCATGTGGGTCTTTGTGTCTGTCTGTCTGGGTTGGGGATTGTGAGTGTAAGAAAGTGTGTGTGTGTGTGTATGTAGTGAGTGCAGAGTGCCTTAAGTCTGTGATGGGTGCATGTGGGAGTGTGTGTGTCTGAAAGGGTGTGTGTGGGTGTCTGTGTGCGCCTCTGTGTGTGTGTATGTGTGTATAGGAGTGCCTGTGTGTAGGAGTATCTGTGTGTGTGTATAGTGCAATGGTAGTCACCTGTAATGTGACATGAATCTAAGGTCCCGGTTGAGGCCCTCCCTATGGGTACTGAACTTAACTATCAGCCTCTGCTCGGCCACTTTTCTCTGCTGCCTGTCCCAAAGTCCATCTTGGAGGATGGTCACCCGAAGGTACAAGGCTGAATGTCCTGGACCACTGAAGTGTTCCCCAACTGGGAGGGAACCCTCCTGTCTGTTGATTGTTGTGCGGTGCCCATTCATCCGTTGTCGTAGCCTTTGCTCGGTTTCCCCAATGTACCATGTCTCGGACATCCTTTAGGAGAAAGTGAGGACTGCAGATGCTGGAGATCAGAGCTGAAAATGTGTTGCTGGAAAAGCACAGCAGGTCAGGCAGCATCCAAGGAGCAGGAGAATCGACGTTTCGGGCATGAGCCTGAAGAAGGGCTCATGCCGGAAACGTCGATCCTCCTGCTCCTTGGATGCTGCCTGACCTGCTGCGCTTTTCCAGCAACACATTTTCAGCTCCGGGCATCCTTGCCTGCAACGTATAAGATAGATAACGTTGACTGAGTCACATGAGTACCTGCCATGTACAAGGTGGGAGGTGTCCCCACGCATAATAGTGGTACCTATGTCCACACTCTGACCCGTCTTGCAGCGTCTACAGTGACAGGGTTGTATGGAGTTGTCCTGAGAGCCAGGCAACTTGCTACGAACAACGATCTGTTTGAGGTTTGGCGGTTGTTTAAAGGCAAGTAGTGGAGGTGTGGGGAAGGTCTTGGTGAGGTGTTCATCCTCATTGATAATGTGCTGCAGGTCACGAAGAACATGGCGTAATTTTTCAGCTCCTGGGAAGTACTGAACAACGAAGGGTACCTTGTCAGTTGCAGCATGTGTCTATCTCCTGAGGAGGTCATTGCGGTTCTTGCTGTGTCAAGTCTGAACTGGCGGTCGATGAGTTGAGCATTGTACCCTGTTCTTGTGAGGGCATCCTTGAGTGCTGCTAGGTGTCCGTCATGTTCCTCCTCATCTGAGCAGATCCAGTGTATGCGTGGGGCTTGTCCGTAGAGGATGGCTGTTTTAATATGTTTTGGGTGGAAGCTGGAGAAATGTAGCATTGTGAGGTTGTCTGTGGGTTTGCGGTAGAGTGTGGTGCTGATGTGTCCATCCTTGATGGAGACGCATGTGTCCAAGAATGAGACAGATAGTTGAGAGTAGTCCATGGTGAGTTTGATGGTGAGATGAAACTTGTTGATGTTACTGTGTAGTTTTATCAGTGACTCCTTGCCATGGGTCTAGAGGAAGAAAATGTCGTCAATGTACCTGGTGTACAATGTTGGTTGGAGATCCTGCATCGAGAAGAAATCTTGTTCGAACCTGTGCATAAAAATGTTGGCATATTGGGGTGCAAATTTGGTCCCCATGGCTGTTCCGTATGTTTGGATGAAGAACTGGTTGTCAAAGGTGAAGACGTTGTGATCAAGGATAAAGCGGATGAGCTGTAGGATGGTGTTTGGCGATTGGCAGTTGTTGGTGTTGAGTACTGAGGCTGTTGCCACGATGCCATCATTGTGGGGGATGCTGGTGTAGAGTGCGGAAACATCCATTGTGATATGGAATGTTCCTGGTTCGACTGGTCTGTGGGTGCTGAGTTTCTGTAAGAAATCCGTAGTGTCGCGACAGAAGCTGGAGATTCCTTGTACAATAGGTTTCAAGATGCCTTCCACATAGCCGGAAAGATTCTCACATAGGGTCCCATTGCCCGACACGATGGAACGTTCTGATGTGTTGGCTTTGTGTACCTTTGAAATGCAGTAGAAGAGACACACACTCCCACACTCTCACATGCACGTGGCTTGAGGGCGCGTAGGGAACTCTGAAGGACTGGATCCAAAGTTCTGGTCAGTGTGTTTAATTCTCGCTGTGTACTTTGGTCAGATCAGCTGATAGTTGCCTGTAGTGTTCCTGGTTGGTCAGTTGTCGGTACACTTCCTTGCAGTAATCTGTTCTATCCTGAATGACAATGGCTCCTCCTTTATCTGCTGGTTTGATGACAATGTTGTGATTGATTTTGAGAGCCCGGATGGCATTGCGCTGTGAACGGGTGATATTTTGCTCTACCTTGTGGGTACGGCTGATGAATCTGGCATTTATATATTTCCTGACTGTTTGAGCATACATGTCAAGCCCAGGGCAGCGGCCCTCCAGTGGGGTCCAAGTTGACACCTTCTTTGATCGCTCCTCTACAGATCCCTGTGATGACTGTTCTAGTTCATCAGTGGGATCACTGCCGACGCCTTGAAAGAATTCCCG
Source organism: Hemiscyllium ocellatum (assembly GCF_020745735.1). Classification (NCBI taxonomy): domain Eukaryota; kingdom Metazoa; phylum Chordata; class Chondrichthyes; order Orectolobiformes; family Hemiscylliidae; genus Hemiscyllium; species Hemiscyllium ocellatum. The sequence goes on from NC_083450.1 coordinate 390,472, forward strand.
GAGTCTCATTCATCTGATGAACTCCTGTATGTCTGCTGCCAGCACCAACGGGTCCATTTTGGTGGTGGGGCAGAAGTTGAGACGCCTACTCAGACTTCAGTCTCTTCCGGTCGAAGGATTATTCTTGCTACCCTCCTTAAACAAGGGGGCAACATTAGCAATTCTGTAGTGCTCTGGACCTCCCCCATGTCCAAGGATGTTGTAAAAATGTTTGTTAAGCCCCCAGTTATTTCCTATCTTGCTTCCCTCAGTAACCTGGGATTGATCCCATCCAGACCTGGAGATTTGTCCTCCTTAATGCCATTTAGAATACCCAACACTTCCTCCCTCCTCATACCAACTTGACCTCGAGTAATTGAGCATCTATCCCTAACCTCAATATCCGTCCATTTTTTCTGACTCCACCCATATCTTTCCTCCTTTGTCCCTGAGTGGGCCAACCCTTTCCCTAGTTACCCTCTTGCTCCTTATATATGAAAAAAGAGCTTTGGAATTTTCCTTAACTCTGTTTGCTAAAGATATTTTGTGCCCCTTTTAGCCTTGTTAATTCCTTATTTCAGAGTGGTCCTAGTTTCCCGATATTTTTCTAAAGCTTTGTCTGTTTTTGGTCATCTAGACCTTATGTATGCTTCCTTTTTCCTCTTAACTAATCTCTCAATTTCACCTGCCATCCATGGTTCCTTAATCTTGCCATTTCTATCCCTCATTTTCACAGGGACATGTCTGTCCTGCATTCTAATCAACCTCTCTTTAAAAGTCTCCCACATATCAAATGTGAATTTACCCTCAAACAGCTGCTCCTAAAATATAATCCCTAACTCATGCCAAATTTTCGTATAGTTGGCCTTCCCTCAGTTTAGCACTCTTCCTTTAGACCACTATTGTCTTTGTCCATGAGTATTCTAAAACTTCGGAATTGTGATCACTATTCCCAAAGTAATCCCCTACTGAAACTTTAACTACCTGGCAAGGCTCATTCCCCAACACCAGGTCCAGTATGGTCCCTTCCTGAGTTGGATTATTTATGAACTGTCCAAGAAAACCCTCCTAGATGCTCTTTACAAATTCTGCTCTAAGTGAATCCCAGTCAATGTTGGGAAAATTAAAGTCTCCCATCGCCATCACTCTGTTGCTCCTACATCTTTCCATAATCTGTCTCTATATTTGTACCGCTATCTCACACTCACTGTTGGGAGGCCTCTAGTACAGCCCCAACATTGTTACTGCACCCTTCCTATTTCTGTGCTCTGCCCATATTGCCTCACTGCTTGAGTCCTCCAGAGTGCCCTCCTTCAGCACAGCTGCGATATCCAGTCTGCCCAGAAATGCAACTCCTCCACTCCTTTTACCTCCCTTTCTGTCCCGCCTAAAGCATCTATATCCTGGGATATTTAATTGCCAATCATGCCCTTCCCTCAACCAAGTCTCAGTAATAGCAATGACGTCATACTCCCAAGTACTAATCCAAGCCCTAACTTTGATGAGGTTCCGCATGGTAGGCTATTGTACAAAATACACAGTTTTGGGATTGAAGGTGATTTAGTGGTTTAGATCAGATATTGGCTAGCTGAAAGAAGACAGAGGGTGGTGGTTTATGGGAAATGTCCATCCTGGAGCTCAGTTACCAGTGTTGTGCTGCAAAGAGCTGTTTTGGGGCCATTGCTGTGTGTCATTTTTATAAATGATTTGTATGTGTACGTAGAAGGATGAGTTAGTAAATTTGCGGATGACACTAAGGTAGGCAGAGTTGTAGATAGTGCTGAAGGATGTTGTGGGTTAGAGAGGCATAGATAAGATGCAGAGCGAGGCTAAAAGTGGCAAATGGAATTTGATGTGGAAAAGTGTGACTTTGGAATGCAGAGTACTGGGCTAATGATAAAATTCTTGGCAGTGTAGATGATCAGAGAGACCTGATTGTCCAGGTGCATAAATCCCTGAAAGTTGTCACCCAGGTTGATAGGGTTGTTAAGGAGGCATACGGTGTGTTGGCATTTATTGATAGGGGGCTTGAGTTTCAGAGCTACAAGGTCATGCTTCAGCTGTACAAGACACTGATTAAGGCCACGCCTGGAGTGTTGTGTACAGTTCTGGTCACCGCATCATAGGAAGGTTGCGGAAACTTTGGAAGAGATTCAAAGGAGATTTACTAGGATGTTGCCTGGTATGGGAGGAATGTCTTACAAGGAAAGGCTGAGGGAAGTGAGGCTGTTTTTGTTGGAGAGAAGAAGGTTGAGAGGTTACTTAATTGAGATGTATAAGATAATCAGAGGGTAGGATAGGGTGAGCCATTTTCCTCGGATGGTGAAGGGTAACACAAAGGGATATAGCTTTAAATTGAGGGATGATAGATTTAGAACAGATATCAGAGGTAGTTTCTTTACTCAGGGCCGTAGGGGCATGGAACGGCCTGCCTGCAACAGTAGTAGACTCGCAAAGTGAAGGTCATATAAATGGGCATTCGACATACACATGGATAATAATGGAACATTGTAGGTTTGATGGGCACCAGAATAATTTCAACTTCGGCGCAACATTGAGGGCCTGTACTACGCTGTAATGTTCTATGTTCTGTGTTCATCTGCCTTACCTACTACACTTGCATTAAAACAAATCACTTCAGACTACCTGTCCCTTTATGTTCTTCAACTGCTCCATGCCCACTCTTCACCCTAGTCACGCTGACTTAATTTTCCAGTTCCTTACTGAATTTAGTTACTGTCTCCTTACTGTCCATTAACCTCCTCATTTGGTTCCCATTTCCTTGCCATATTAGTTTAAACCCTCCCCATCAGCATTACAAAAGCACCCCATGACATTGGTTCCAGTCCTGCCCAGGTGAAGACCATCCAATTTGTAATAGTCCAACCTCCCCAAGAACTAGTCCCAATGTCCCAAAACTGTGAACCCCTCCCTCATCTCTCAAGCCACTCATTCATCCTGCCTATTCTTTCATTTCTACTCTGACTAGCATGTGGCACTGGTAGAAATCTTGAGATTACTACCTCCACAGTCCTACTTTTTAACTTGGCTCCTAACTCCCTAAATCCTGCTAATTCCATTTAATTCCCAAAAGCATTGGTAGGGGGATTGAGTTTCAGAGCCATGAGGTCATGCTTCAGCTGTAGAAGACACTGGTTAAGGCCACACTTGGAGTATTGTGTATAGTGTCGGAAGGTTGTGGACACTTTGGAAAGAATTCAGAGGAGATTTCCTAGGATGTTGCCTGGTATGGGAGGAATGTCTTACAAGGAAAGGCTGAGGGAAGTGAGGCTGTTTTTGTTGGAGAGAAGGTTGAGAGGTGACTTAATCGAGACACATAAGATAATCAGAGGGTTAGATAGGGTTATATGCATCACAGCAGCTGACTGTTCACCCTCTCCCTTCAGAATGTCTTGCAGCCGATCTGAGACATTCCTGACCCATGCACGTGGGAAGCAACATACCATTTGGGAGTCTCGCTTTCGATCACACAGCTGCCTATCTACTCCCCTTACAATCGAATCCCCTATTACTATAGCCCTTCCACTCTTTTTCCACCCTTCTGTACAATAGAACCTGCCACGGTGCCATGAACCTGGCTACTGTTGCCTTCCCTTGGTGAGTCATCTCTCCCAACAGTATCCAAAACGGTATACCTGTTTTGGAGGGAGATAACTGTGGGTGATACCTGCGCTGCATTCCTGCTCTTTCTCTGTGTTTTGGTCACCCATTTCCTTTCTCCCTCAACAATCCTGATCTGCGGTGTGACCAATTCGCTAAGCGTGCTATCCGCAACCACGTCAGCATCGTGGATGCTCCAAAGTGAGTCCATCCGCAGCTCCAGTGCCATCATGCGGTCTAACAAGAGCTGCAACTGGCCACACTTCCTGCACGTGAAGGAGTCAGGGACAATCAGCTGCATCCCTGAACTCCCACATGGTCTGGAATCTCCTGCCATTTTTACTCATAAGCTTAACTTAGTCCAACTATAGTATCAAATAATGGATAAATGAAATGAAAAAAGAAGGAAGAGTGGCAGATGGAGTTTAATTTAGATAAATGTGCAATATTGCAGACCAGAGCAGGAGTTGTCTCGTTAATGATAGGGCCCTGGGGAGTGTTGCTGAATCAAGATCTAGAGGTGTTGGTGTATAGTTGTTTGAAAGTGGAGTCACAGGTGGACAGGGTGATGAAGAAGGCATTTGGTACTTGCCTTCAGTGGTCAGTGTGCTGAGTATAGGAGTTGAGTCGTCATGTTGCAGCTGGACTGGATATTGGTCGTGCCATATTTGGAATACTGCATACAATTCTAGTTGTCCTGCTCTGGAAATAATATTGTTAAACTTGAGATGGTGCAGAAAAGATTTGCAAAGGTGTTACTGGGACTAAAAGGTTTGAGTTCTAGTGAGAGGCTGAATAAGCTGTGGCTTTTTACCCTGGAGTGTTGGAGGTTGAGGGGTGACCTAACTGAGGCTTTAAAAATCATGAGGGACATGGGTATGTTAAATAGCCAAGCTGGTTGCCTACAATGGGGCAGCCCAAAACACGAGGGCGTAGCTTTACGGTGAGAGGGGAAGGATTTTGACATGCAACTGGAGGTGTATGGAATGAGCTGCCAGAGGAGATGGTGGACGCTGGTGCAATTGCAATATGTAAAAGGAATCTGGTGGGTATATGAATAGGAAGGGTTTAAAGGAATATGGGCCAAATGCTGGCAAATGGGACCAAATGCTGGCAAATGGGACAAGGAGCATTTGGTATCTGGTAATGGACAAGTTGGACCGAAAGGTCTGTTTCTGTACTGTATGAACCAATAGTTCTCTGACTGTACTAATGTACTATGAAACAGATCCATGCTTCCTGTTTCTGTCTTTCTGTCTTCTTTCGTTGTGTGGTGACATTTGCTAACTTCCAATCTGCAGGAATCATTGTAGTATCTGTAGAATTTTGAATAGCCACTCCGACACACGGAGAGGTCGACTATCAGGTCCTGGGGATTTATTAATATTCGGTGTTGTTAATTTCTTCAGTATAATCTTACTATTGCTAATTTCCTTCAACTCCTCATTCTCCATACTCACTCGGATCTCTAATTTTGGGAGATGTTTTGCACCTTCCTCAGCTATGGCAGAGCAGGCCAAATGGCCAACTTCTGCTCCTGGATCTTATAGTCTAAAAATAGACACAAAGTAATCATTTAGTTACTCTGCTATTTCTATATTATCAATTTTAAATTCTCCCTTCTCTACCTGTAATAGATCTGCATTGTCTTGGCCAGACATGTCCTTTTATATACCTATAGAAGCTTTTACAGTCCATTTATGTTCCTTGCCAGATTGTGTCCATATTCTATTATTCTTTCCTTCTCAGTTTCTTGTTTGTCTTTTCCTGTATTCCAAAAACTTTCCAATCTTAGATTTTTTATTTTTACTGGCCCCTTTCATATATTCCTTACCTGTGCATAGTAATTGGTGTGCAGCAACTGTCAAATTGTCCTGATTGCTTTCTCCCTCTACCCATTGGTGTGCTGACATCTTCTTTGCTCTGTCCCCTTCTATAGGTCCAGAGTTCTGGTGTTCAATCACATACTTTGAAATGGATGTGCAAGTGGGGGAGATGTTCAAGGTTCCCTCAAGCTGCCCAGTAGTGACAGTTGATGGCTATGTGGATCCTTCAGGAGGAGATCGCTTCTGCCTTGGCCAGCTTTCAAACGTACATCGTACTGATGCCAGTGAGAAGGCCAGGTTAGTGTACATGGTGATATTGTAGAAACTAGTGTAAGAGACTTTATGGCTGACTGGTGCTATTGCTGTCTCACAGCTGTGTATACTCTCCTTCACCCTACAAACTAATGTACTTGCCTCAAGTGATGAGAAAGTCTCTTCCCAGCCCACTATATGTTTCTCTTTAGACTAGACTTCCAAAGCAATGTCACAAAAGTTTTTTCCACCAATTCTTTTATGTTCATTCCCAGGGAACTGCACCTCCATCATGTGATCTGTGAGCCTCTGCCTATGGTGAATGTCCCTAAATCAGAAACCCTTGGAGACTTTTGCTGTAAATTTTTGTTTTATTGGGTGAATGTGATACCAATTGTGGTATCAGTCTATGCTGAGCAGGACATTCCAAGCTCAATCCACATGCCTTGCTGCCAGAGCTTGGGCATCCTTCATTCGAGGGGATGAGATTCGGCAGAATCCTTGTTCATTGATGTGAAAAGTATACCTATGTGTGCTGAGGGCAGTATGGCATTTAGCTATGATTTTTTTTTTGTTGTTATTCTTTCTTGGGAGGAAAGGGCAGCATTTATTGCCCATCCTAATTGGCCTTGAACTGAGTGGTTTGCTGGGCTGTTGCAGACAGCAGTGACAAGTCAACCACATTGCTGTAGGTCTGGAGTCACAGATAGACCCAGACCAGATAAGGACAGCAGATTTACTTCCCTAAAGGACATTAATGACCCAGATTGGTTTTGACAACAATCGATGATAGTTTCATGGTCGCCATTACCTCGGATTTTTGTTTTGCAATTTCAGATTTAATGATTTCTGATGTTAGCTGATGTTATTATCACACAAGTCAGATCTGCGTTGCTCATTGTTTTTTTATTTAACATGGTGCTATCTGACTGAAACAGAAACTGTAATGCTGCAGATTTGATTTGAACAATAAATAGAAGTTTATTACGCAAAAGAAATGAGGATAAAAAAGGAAAATCCAAGCTATTTATATCTAACACAACTTGAAAGATTTTGAAACGAAATAAACATGCAACATTCCATCTATCGCAGCAGCAAACCTTTACTCTAACACCAGAGAGAATTCCCTTCCCATCACATGGGAAGGTTTGACTTAATTCCTGTTTTCAATACCTGGTCTTGATTATTAACACAACTGAACTTAGACTTTTTCAAATTCAAAATACTCCATCAGGGTTCAAACGAGTACCTCTGGTCTGGAACATTCAAGCTAAGCCCTTACTCTCAAGTTATCTCTTTCTACTGTAAAAAATACTGTTAAAAAAAATACACTTTGGTAAGAGTAACAAGAAGATGGGGTACTGGGCTAATGGTCGGATACTTGGTAGTGTGGATGAGCAGAGGGATCTTGGTGTCCGTGTACACAGATCTCTGAAAGTTGCCACCCAGGTAAATAGTGCTGTGAAGAAGGCATATGGCGTACTGGCTTTTATTGGTAGAGGAATTGAGTTCAGGAGTCCTGAGGTCATGTTGCAGTTGTATAAGACTCTGGTGCGGCCGCGTCTGGAGTATTGTGTGCAGTTTTGGTCGCTATACTATAGGAAGGATGTGGAGGCACTGGAACGGGTGCAGAAGAGGTTTACCAGGATGTTGCCTGGTATGGTAGGAAGATCGTATGAGGAAAGGCTGAGGCACTTGGGGCTGTTTTCATTGGAGAAAAGAAGGTTTAGGGGTGACTTGATAGAGGTGTACAAGATGATTAGGGGTTTAGATAGGGTTGACCATGAGAACCTTTTTTCACGTATGGAGTCAGCTATTACGAGGGGGCATAGCTTTAAATTAAGGGGTGGTAGGTACAGGACAGCTGTTAGGGGTAGATTCTTTACTCCGCGAGTCGTGAGTTCATGGAATGCCCTGCCAGTAGCAGTGGTGGACTCTCCCTCTTTATGGGCATTTAAACGGGCATTGGATAGGCATATGGAGGATAATGGGCTAGTGTAAGTTAGGTGGGCTTGGATCGGCGCAACATCGAGGGCCAAAGGGCCTGTACTGCACTGTATTTTTCTATGTTCTATGTTTACAATTAAGCACTTTTTTGACATGTTATGCTATGGACTGGCGCATATGAAACTAGATTGAGAATGTTGAGGTAAATTTAACTTCTAATTCTCTGCTGGGTTGTAGGAAAAAAGAAGAGTTACTTGTGAAAGCACCACTTTTAACCTGAATTGTAGCACAGTTCTTAAGTGAATGAACTGCATATTAACTCTCTGCATCACCTGAATGTTCACCTTGTATCAGGCTATGACAGAATTTGGTGAAATCGCGTAGAATTTACCAACCAATATGCACGTGTATTTGCAAGTGGATGTAATGTATTTTGTATTTAAAAATGTAACTGAGACTATGAATGGAAATGAAGGACTGGTTTCTGTGCTTGTTTGTGTGTTCAAGACTGCACATTGGTAAGGGGATCCAGCTGGAGTGCCGTGGTGAGGGTGATGTCTGGATGCGATGTCTCAGTGATCATGCAGTATTTGTACAAAGCTACTATCTGGACCGAGAGGCAGGCCGTGCACCTGGAGATGCTGTACATAAAATTTATCCAGGGGCGTACATCAAGGTGAGAGTGGATTCTTCGTTCTCAATTGTGACAAGTGTGGAATGCAATGTCTTCAGTCTAAACCATGCTGTTGCAATGAAACAAACATGCCTGAGGAAACAAAAGAGAGGATGAGTTGTCCCAGGTTTTTCTGTATATGGCAGCTGTGATGCATCTTTAACTTATTGCTTAAGTTTTTATTGACAAATACTCTACAGCAAATTGAAATATTGTCTTTCAGGCATTTAATTACAAAGATCCATCATAAATTCCATTATATTTTTATTCCTAATACCTCATCCTCAAGTTTTCCAATCTCTGCAACCCAAACTTCTCCCTACCACCCATCCTCAGAACTCTATGCCTCTGATTGTGATTCCCATTCTTTGGCACCAATTGTAGCCCATGTTCCTCTGTTGTGGAACTCTCTCCAGTTCTTTATCCAAACTTTTGACCTTTATCCTTCATCTCAGTATCCAATTTTTCATTTCATGAGAAGATTTCAATTCTTTGGTTCTCATTAAAGGTAATCTATAAATGCAAGCTGTTTTCCTTTCTTTGTGAATTTTAGCCAAACTCGTTCTCTCAGAACTTTAAAATGGTTTCTGATACCTCCTAAGGTAGGTTTAGTCTGGTCATTGAGAACAGATGGAATTATGAACAATGTATTCAGCAGCACTTCCTGGGTAGGTGTTCAAATATTCGAACTCTGAGATGATAGTGTAGCTGGACCTTCTGTTCACCAGCAGTTGCATTTATACTGAATTTTTAACGTAGTCAAGCATCCTAAAGTGCTTAAAAGATCATTATAAAACAAAACTCATTCCAAAGCAGCTCATGGAACGTGGACGTCATTGGCTGGGCCAGCAGTTTTTGAATATAGAATCTCTACAGTGTGAAAACAGGCCCTTTGGCCCAACAAATCCACACTGACACTCTTAACAGTATCCCACGCAAATGCATTCCCCATTCTTTACATTTACCCCTGACAAGTACACCTAACCTTCACATCCCTGAACTCGATGGGAAATTTAGCGTGGCCGGTTCACCTAACCTGCACTTCTTTGGACTGTGGGAGGAAGCCCATTCAGACACACATTCAGAAACCCATTTGCACAGTCAGTTGCCTGAGGCTGAAATCGAACCCAAGTCCCTGGGCACTGTGAGGTAGCACTGCTAACCACTGAACCACCGTGCCACCCCATTGATTGGCAATCCCTGTTGTAAGGGCAAAGGTCGTGATGAGCTGCTGTGTTGAACCACCATTTGCTGTACATAGACCCACAGTGCCACTAGGGAGGGAGTTCCAGGATTTTGATACTGTAACCGTGAAGAAACAATGATATGTTTCCGAGTCACGATACTGAATTGCTGAAAGGGGAACATGTAGGGAGTGATGCTCCCATCTATCTGCTCCCCTTGTCCTGCTGGATGGTGGTAGTCATGGGTTTGGAAGGTACTGTCGAAGGCTCTTTCATGAATTTTTGCAATGGATCTTGTAAATGGTACATACTGCTGCAGGTGAACGTCAAATTCCCTTTGTAAAAGTATTGTGGATGTACCTATGTCATCTGAATTACAACAGTTCAAGTCTTTGGCAAGGTTCTGCATTGTAGACTAATTACTTAAGTTAGATCACATGGGACTCAGGGTGAGCTTGCCAGTTGGATGCAGAATTGGTTTTATGGAGACAGGGTGGTGGTTGAAGGTTTTTTTTGGACTAGGGGCCTGTGTTTTGCAGGGATTGATACTGGGTCTACTTTTGTTTTGTCATTTATAGAAATGATTTGGATGAGAATATAGGAGGCATGGTTAATAAATTTGCAGGTGACGCCAAAATTGGTGGTATGGTGGTCAATGAAGAAGGTTATCTAAGGTTCCAAATAGATCTTCATCAGTTGGGTCAATGGGCTAGGAGAAAATGAGGACTGCAGATGCTGGAGATCAGACTTGAAAAGTGTGGCACTAGAAAAGCACAGGAGGCCAGGCAGCATCCAAGGAGCAGGAGAATTGACGTTTCGAACATAACCCCGTCATCAGGAATGGGCTGACGCATAGCAGATGGAGTTTAGTTTGGATAAATGTGAGGTATTGCATTCTGGTAACACAAACAAGGACATGTCTTATACAGTTACTGGAAGAGCTCTGTGTAGTGTTGTAGAACAGAGACTTAGCGGTTCAGGAATGTAATTCTTTGAAATTTGAATCATGTGTCGATAGTGTATTTTAAGGCATTTAGCACACTTACCCTCATTGCTAAGACCTTTGGTACAGGAATTGCGAGGTTGTACAGGGTTGTGTGGAGTTCTGGTTGCCCTGTTATATTAAGGATATTATCAAAGTGGAAACGGTTCAGAAAAGATTTGCCAGGATGATGCCAGGAATGGGAGGATTGAGATATAAAAGTAGACTGAAAAAGCTGAGGTGTATGAGGTTGACCTTCTTGAGGTTTATAAAATCACGATAAGGTGAGTGACAAGGATCTTTTCCATAGGCTGTAGGAGTTCAGAACGAGGGGGCATATTTTTAAGATGAAAGGAGAAAGCTTTAAAAAGGATATGACGGGCAGCTTTTTTGCACAGTGTGGTTCATGTGTTGAATGAACTGCCGGAGAAAGTGGCAGGTGCAGTTATAATGTTTAAAAGACATTTGGATAAGTTCATGAATAGGAAAGGTTTGAAGGGGTTATGGGCCAAGCAAGGCAAGTGCGATGAGTTAAGTTTGGGAACGTGGTCAGCATAGACTAGTTGGACTGAAGGTCTGTTTCCATGCCTTATGACTCTATGTTGACTCACCGTTACTCTCCCAAGAGCAAGTAAGGATGGAAACAAATGTTGGCCCAACCAACATCACTGACATCCCATGAAATAATAATAAAACTAAGGCTGACACTCCATTGTACACAGAGGAAATGCTACACTGTCGATCAGGCTGGGACCTTGGAAGGCAAGCAGGTTCCCACTTTCCCATTGCACTAATTTGACAAATGAGTGAGGTAACCTTGTCGAGCCAGCTCATATTTATCCCTCCATTCTCATCACTGCAAATATTCTGATTATTGCCACAGTGTTGTCTGTGAAGGCTTTCTGTTTGTGTTTGCTCTGTTACCTCTGACCACATTTCAAAAGCATCTTGTTGGCTGTAAAGCGATTTGGAACATCCTAGGATTGCAAAAGGCACTGTTCATGTGCTAGTGCTTTTGTCTTTCTTTCAAGGTAAGGAGCACTGTCTTGTTAGTTTGTCTGAAATGGGGTGTAATTTATCACTGTCTTGTTTCTGTGCAGGTGTTTGATTTGCGTCAGTGTCACCGACAGATGCAGCAACAGGCAGCCACAGCACAGGCAGCAGCAGCAGCTCAGGCCGCAGCTGTGGCTGGGAACATTCCAGGCCCTGGATCTGTGGGAGGCATTGCTCCTGCTGTTAGTAAGTATCAGTACATCCCACATATATATTGCTTGTCCCTGCAGAACTAACATCAAAAACATTTAAATTCTTTGAGAATTTAAAACAAGGTGCCATCTGCCCTATCTTCTAGATGTCAATGATCCCATGGCAGTCTGCAAAAGACAACGGAGAAGTTCTTTGTGTCCACGTGCATGTTTGTCCTCTAACAAGTGTTCCAAAGAAATTGTAGCACTGCCTAAAGTGAAAACTTTAGTCAGGATGCAAATTTGTCCATTTCCTTTTTGCATCAATGTTGAGATGGAATCTGTGGTTTTGGAACTTAATTTTAAATCAGCCCCAAATTGGAAAGGATGCTGAACCTTCAGCTTTCTGAAGACACTTCAAAAGTTGGGTTGTCACTTGAAGCTTGAGGAAGGACACAATGTTTCTGTGAGTGTTGAATTGGAAGCACCCACATTTGATTAGAAAAAAAAGCCATAATTCAAAAGAGAATGAACAAACTTGAATTCAAAAGAGAAAGGAGAAGATTAGAAAGGGAGGAGTTCATGTTGGAATTAGAAAAGCTTGCAGTATGTGTATTGAATGGAAAAGTTGAGGATGACCAAGATTACACTCCACATATTTATTACTTTATAGATTTGTAGATTCATACACTGCAGAAAAGTCCCTTTGGCCCATTGAGTTTGTAGTGACATAACTACTACAAGTATGTTAATCTAATTTCCTGCACTTGTCCCACATCCTTATGGTATTTGAGGTATCCAAATATCTTTTAAAGGCTATGTTTCCGGCCTCCTCTACCTTCCCAGGCAGTACATTGTAGATTCCCACTACCTGCTGAGTGGAAAGATTTTTTCCCAAGTCCCTTCTGAATCTCCTGCCCTTTATCCTAAACTATGCCCACTCGTGATTGACCCCTCAACCAAGGGAAACAGCTGCCCTACTCTTCCTCTTTATCCAGTCCTGAATTGTCTTCGATATCCAGGGTTCTCTGAACTTAGCGCTGCTCGAACTTCCTCGAAGGGTACAAGTTGGACATGTACTCTCCTGAACTCCTATTTTGAAACCCCTCCCCACATTGCTCCGCTGCACAGGTTTTAAGGAATTTGTCCCCTCAAAACCCTTATATTATAACTTATGTTGGGAAAGTTGAAATCCCCCAGTATAATGACCTGAGATTACTTGTGCATACCTCTGTGAACTGTCTACATATTTGCTGCTATTTTTCCCCACTGACTCTTTGGGGGCCTACAATTCACTCGCAGTAAAGTAGCTGCCCTTAACATTCCTAAGTTCCACCCATGCCATTAACTCATCAGTCTTACCTATTACCCTCAAGCATTAAAGACTGCAGCCTTGCCCTACACTCTTGACACTCGACATAGTTGAACTCACTGTGACTTGCTATAGCATGATATGTCTCTGTTTCATCGATAATGTGTGACCCCCATAGTTCTTTGTCTCTGGCAAATAATATTTGTCTGATATCTAAATTTAATGAGGAGAGAGAGAGAGAGAGCACGTACTTTGTGTCATTAGAAAATAAGTGCCAGTTGTCTGAAACAATGCTGCTGTACTCCTTTTAGTGTTTCATGAGAATCGAGGTGGAGACATACTCCTATTTTGCAGAGGAGCTCTCAGGTGACTGTGACAGTAAAGACTGCTGTTCTCCATGCCTATGAGTTAGTGCCAGAGGAAACAGGGCCATAGCTGCTGTTCTTAAAATAAAGGAAGCTGCAGTGATAACCTCCAAAGTTACAGATTAACTCAAGCATATTAACAGCCTGTCCCATCTGGAGACTTCGAGAAATTGCAGAGGTGGGAATTTTGAGAATGGAAAGATGTCGAACTCTGCTGATGAAGGTGGCATAAATGCAGCCGACAAGTAGTAAAAGAGAAATTCGAGAGGATGTTTATTTTAAGGGGGTGGAAATGCCTACAAAAGGATGTAAAAAGGCTGAGTGGAAATGAGAGAAGTTTGTAGCGTCCAGAAAGTGCTATCCTAGCTAGGAAAGCTCAGAACAAACAGGTAGTTCTCCACGTGTATATTGATTGTTCTCTGCACCCTGATTCACTATAAACATTTTCTGTTTGAAATAATATCCCCATGTTTGTCAACTAAAGCAGGCAAGTTAGTTGTCATCCTTAGAGTTCAGTTGTTTAGGGTGTAGGTTTGATATCCGGATGTTTCATTACCTGGCTAGGTAACATCATCAGTGGCGACCTCCAAGTGAAGCGAAGCTTTCTATTTATATTTTTCTCCTGGATGGGGTTCCTGGGGTTTGTGGTGATGTCATTTCCTGTTCATTTTCTGAGGGGTTGATAGATGGCATCTAGATGTATGTGTTTGTTTATGGCGTTGTGGCTGGAGTGCCAGGCCTCTAGGAATTCTCTGGCATGTCTTTGCTTAGCCTGTCCCAGGATAGATGTGTTGTCCCAGTCAAAATGGTGTTCTTTTTTATCTGTGTGTAGGGCTACGAGGGAGAGTGGGTCATTTTTTTTGTGGTAGCTGGTGTTCGTGTATCCTGGTGGCTAACTTTCTTCCTGTTTGTCCTACGTAGTATTTGTGGCACTCCTTGCAAGGAATTTTGTAGATGACGTTGGTTTTGTCCATGGGTTGTACTGGGTCTTTTAAGTTTGTTAGATTTTGTTTGAGAGTGTAGGTGGGTTTGTGTGCTACTAGGATTCCATTGTTCAGTTGTTGTGGCATGTGACATGAATTTTTCTCTACATGGTTTGCTGAAGGTATTGATGCAAATGATTTTCTGTTTCCTTGTTTAGGGTTAATTTTAAGATGTTGCTGATTAAAGGTGTGGGGCTTTGTGAAGAAAGGATGTGGTTGGCATTAAGACATAGGCACATACAGAATTTTAGGAAAGATCGCTGAAATGACTGATGACTTGAAAGGAGCTGAGTAGTGTAGTCTTTGGACACACCTGAAACAGTTTCAGAAAACTGTCCTTATAAGTACTATCTGTAACAAATTTCGGTGGATATTATCAATTTATTCTCTAATAGTGCTTGGACAACATGGTACGTGGAACCATTTATTCCAACCAGTTCTTCAACTGAGATGAAACAAAGGCTGTGTAAATGCTAATTCAAAACACTCTTTTGTGTGGATTCAAAGACTCTGAACTGTTCTTTATTAGTACTGGCAATATGGCTTTGCATGGTGCGCTATTGTTGTGATTCACTATCTTCCCCGTTACAACTCTCTGCAGAAATGAATGCAATGATCTCTCTGGTAAGGAGAGTAACACTGCATGCCTTACATTCATTACTTCTCAGACAGCCAATGATTCCCAGATATTATTCCTTAAGAATTGGGAAATAGTAAACTCGAGATTTGAATGTAGTTATTGATAAGTGTCAGTTCTTCAGTTTGAAACTGTTTGAAGTTGTGTTATGAATGACAGAGATAAATTCTGATTCTACCACCTTTTATTTGTAAGCTTCTGAGGGCATTCTAGCTGCAAAGTGAATAGCTCAGTTCAATCAACATTTCAACCTTCCAATCACCACCATACCCCCTCCCCAAACTCACGCGACCCCCGCCTCCCGAAAACGATGTGTTAGTAGGAGTTGCTTGTTCTCCATTTGATGTTTTACTCATTTGCAGTTCCCTGACTGTGATATGGGTTCTTTCCTTGAATCAATTACTTTTGCAAGCATCTTTAACAAGATCAGATTGTTGTACAGGTGATCTCATAGTCGAGTTACATCATGCTTCATGTAACACCGGCCTTTTGAACTATATCTCCTAATGTTGTGGGTCTTTTAATACTTATCTTCCACTCTTGTCGTCGCCCTGAATTGCTGAAGTGTCTCTGTTGTTTCAGGTCTTTCTGCAGCTGCAGGGATAGGCGTTGATGATCTGAGGCGTCTCTGCATCCTCCGTCTGAGCTTTGTAAAGGGCTGGGGTCCAGATTATCCACGGCAGAGCATCAAACACACCCCTTGCTGGATCGAGGTCCACCTGCACCGAGCACTGCAGCTTCTGGATGAGGTCCTGCACACTATGCCCATTACTGACCCAGGATCTGTTAACTGACACAAATCACCTTCCGAGTTTTGTCGTCTTCTTCCTCTTACTTATTATCAAACTTGTAAAATTGATCACTTGAATCTGGAACGTCCACAGTCAAGACAGACTGATACAGCATAACTTTATTTTTATATGTTTATCTTATTGCTTGTTGACCATTTTCTTTAAATCATGGTCATGAAAAATTCACACTACAACTACATTGGAGATGCTTTTGGAACTTGCTGCCCTTACCTCTACAAAATGTATTTATTTAGTTTTCTAATTAGGATTTGCAGCAAATAACAGATGATCTGGTTCCAGTTCAATTCCTAATGCGGAATTTGTTGCAGATTTACTTGCTCTAATTTTGGATTTCCTGTATAACCGGTTTATCAGGACAAGAATCTTCAGACAGTTTTTAGACTTATGACCTGGGCAGTAGATACTCAGTGTGACTTTCATTTTCAAGAACTTAAGCCCAGTTGTTCTGTTATCATTCAATGTCACTATACTGTGCCACAATCTAAAGCTAGAGGTGAAATTGCTGAGGACTGTTTTAACTACTTGATCTAATAATATAGTACATCATGGTATGCTGCATATATTTTTCTGAATGGAGTCTTCACATGGCCAGGTATAAGTATTTCATTAACAGAAGTTGCTGGGAAATGTCAGCAGGTCTGGCAACTGATGGTTCTGAGGCAGGGTCACTGGATCCGAAATGCTAACTCTGATTTATCTTCACAAATGCTTCCAGACCTGCTGAGCTTTTCCAGCAACTTCTGTTTTTGTTTCTGATTTACAGCATCTGCAGTTCTCGTGGTTTTTGAAAGTATTTCATAATCTGGTGAACTTTCTTCCAGAGCAGATTGAGGATCAACAGTCTGAAAGCTGCTCCATTGCCTTTAGCAAATTGCTTACTGCATTTGCACCTGACACCTTCCATCGTTGAAAGATGAGGCATTACAGTCCATCTAGTTCTTTGTCATTCACTTTTGTTATTCAACATTTCAGGCTTGAGGATAAACTTGAAGCACATTTGGCTGGATTATATTCACTAACTCTGCAGCAGAGTTCCAATGATTGCACATATTCTATTATTGCAAAGCCTGAAGGCCCTGCCACAAACGTAATTATCACATCTAGGTTCTTGCAAGAGAAGAAGATTCAACTGTCAGCCTCAGTGATTTTCATCTAGGTTTTATTGGATTGTGAATGACTGTAAGCTGAGGTATTACAAGTCTTCCATAAGTCCCAGCATTCATACTACCTCTCCTCACTTTACTCCCTGTAGTTTGAGCATTGCAACAGCCGAACATCAAGTTGTACAGCACAGAAACAGACCCTTCGGTCTAACTTGTCTGTGCCAACAAGATATCCTAAATTGATCTAGTCCCATATTGTTTGAAAGTTGCATTAGAATGCTGATGTGCCACTGTAATGTCTACAAATACAGCATAGAACAATTCTGATCTGGCTCTGACGTTTGTGCAGTGCAGAATTGTAACTGTCTTGTACACCTGGTTTGTTTTTATCTGGATTCACTTCTATTTTGGTCCCTTTCCCAAGTCAACTTGTAGTCAGGACATGGCCTTTCTGCGATATGTTCACTGCATTACCCAAAATAGACCTGCCTACCACTTTAATAGAGAATCAGTGTACCAGCTATATATATAGCCAGTGTTTGATTTGGTCCAAATGCCTTTATTCCTCCTAATTGCAGCTTTAGTGTCCTGCTCTCCAGTAATGATTCCCTCCTCATCAGCTGACACAGGATGAGGCTCAGTTGTGATTATCATTTTGCTGCCACTTGCTGTCTTTGTTCATGTATACAGATTGTTGCCTATCTCAAACAACAGCCTATAGTGGTTAACATTGCTGCCTCACAACACCAGGGACCCGAGTTGAATTCCCGCCTCAGGCAAATGTCTGTGTGGAGTTTGCACATTCTCCCAGTGTCTGCCTGGGCTTCCTCCGACTGCTCCGGTTTCCTCCCACAGTCCAAAAATGTGCAGGTTAGGTGAATTAGCCATGTTAAATTTCCCGTAATGTTAGGTGAAGGGGTAAATGTAGGGGAATGGGTCTGGGTGGGTTGCTGCTCAGAGGGTCGGTGTGGACTTGTTGGGCCAAGGGGCCTGTTTCCACACTAAGTAATCTAATCTAAAATCAAGACCGTCATAAGGGCTGCTTCCTTCAGGAAGAGGAGATGCTGACCAAAACTTGGAACTAGATTCAAGGACTGCATGCTCTAAATGTAACCTATGTATGGCTGAGGATTCTCTTGATCATGATAAGCTTGAGGTTTATTATCATATTCTTGGAAGTAGAGTTCCGAAGAGCACCAATCACACTGAAGTGGAGCAATGAGGAAGCTCGGTCTTTCTGTCTGCTGTGAGCTCCTCTTTTCTTCTGCTGGCGATACAATTGCTAAATCTCAACTTTCAAAGGATTGTAATTATGATATTTGTCTGATTTCTTGTTTGGACAGTGAAATGGGAGCTCTATGGAGTATTTAAAACATGGTGTAACCAATGCTGAAGAGGACATTACAATGGGAGCTGCATTTCAATTGGCTGTAGCAACTGTTCAGTTTTAAATGGGACAAGTAAGGATTGTTATTTGCTGTAATTTTTGTTGTACTGAATGGGAAAAGTAGACTTTTCTGTTGTTCCGTAATGGCAATAGTATGTCTTCTCCATTAACTTCATCCTAATGCGCAGGATAAAATCTTAACCATCACCACTGCTTCCTGTAACAGAAGTGCATTAACTGCGTATGTTCGGAGTTGCTTTTCTCCCCCACCCGGCCACCTCACATTTTGATCCAGTCATCCTCTTGTAGGATTCTTTATCAAGCTGTGTGTGGTGTGGGAGAGGGTGAAGGGACTGCTTACTGTAAGTCTCATTTTGTGATAATTATCAATCTAAGAAGGATTTTATCAGTCTAGCACCTGGAATGTGCACTTTGACAGTCCCATTTTCCCATCTCAAATAGTGTGATGTACACCCTGATGTCTCTGATCTTCCAATTGGGTATAAATTGTAATTCCTCAAGTTTCCTGTCCATAGCCCTGACTATCCTGATTGGCAGTTTGCCTCTTCTGCTAGATTGTGTCTCCACCTTCTTTCTGTTCTTATCATGCCCTTGGAACATGTACTATAATTTCTCCTGTTATCCTCTTACCCAAAGCTTCACCATCCCCATCCCTTCACCATGAGCTACCTGGGGCTTGCATCCTGGTAACCACGCTGAAATTTTATCTCCTTCCAATGTCCCCTCCCACTTCTAAGGATAAATCCTGATCCTTGAACTCTCCAGCACACAGAAGCTGCTGTGGATGGTGCTGGGGTCATGCACTCTACCATCTCATCTTGCCCTCCAGTGTCCTTGGATAGTTTGAATTCTGTGTTGCAGGAAGCATGCTAAGCTATCAAATTAATGAATGGAATTCTTTCAATTGTGTCAGAAATTTGAGTAGAACTCAAAGTTGGTTTAGCGGGTTATAACATCAGAGTGTCACCTGAGGTACAGTCTATGGCAGAGATTAACTATTAAACAGCTGGCTGTCCTCGACCCATACAAATAGAACCTTGTCAAAGATTGAAAGCAGTTTCAGCAGTTTGAGGCTTGCGGGTGTTCTTCAAGACTTGTTGACCAATGTGTTCGCTTATTCTTCTGGAGATATCTGACTAAGTGTAATCTGTATTTGGCCAAAGCTGACTGAGTATACTACTGTATTTCAATTCCTGCTGCAGCCTTGCATTTCAGGAGTTGAACGGGGTGGTTCTTTCTGGGTCATTGTCAGTTATTGCAATAGAACTTCCGTGCTGATCAAGGAATATTCAGTGTAATCTTTGTAGTGCATAAAATTCAAGAATACTGTTAGATGGGGATCTCTGAAAGGTGTTTGTTGCCCAAGTTGAGTTATCGTACAGCTGTCCTGAAAAGCTGATCTGATTTTCTATTCATTCCATGATGGTCAGTGATACAGAATAATGCATTTTATCAGGTGCTTTTCCTGGCATGATTAGCACCATTCGTGGCTCCAGTTCTGTTTGCCACGTACTCTTCAGCTATATTCTTGTATACACACAAAGATTGTGATATAGGAGCACATACCCTATTCAGGAATCTGAAAAGGCTTAAGGATCCCACACAGATCACAGCAGCTACTAGGTGAGAGGATGTTTGCTAATGACCATGCTCTCAGTACATTTGAGAGAATGACCAGCCTTCTGAGTTATGTCATGAAGCCACATTATAAAAGCTATGCTGTCACCATATCTCCAAGAATGAATGCTTGCAATTGGATCTGTACATAAGATTTGGTTTAACATCAAATATGAGACAACAATCGCAAGCTTTGAGAAGATTTGTAGCTCAGGTTGAGGTTCTGGATGTAGGTTTGCTCACTGAGCTGAAAAACAAACCTTCCAGCTCAGCAAACAAACCTACATCCACGAAACAACAATGTAATACATGAACAACTCATCTCCTTACTGTTGAAGCAATGGGCATCATCAATGAACATAAAGCCAATTGATTCTGCAATATCTTTCTTCACTTCCCTGCAACTACCTCCTCACCCATATAAAACCATGGCAAATTGGTAAGCTGCTTGTCAGTAAGTCATTGTCCAAACAGATCCCAAAAGAAATATCAGCGCCACACTGCCATTTTCCTCTTGAGCAGGAGGTATTTGGGGAGAAGAAAGATTCTAATTGCCTTGGTCAGTGGGAGTTTGAACAGAAGAATCCTTTAATACTAAACTATTCCACATTAATGTAGCAGTTTTTGCCCCAGATATAAACTGTACCCCAGCACAGAATTAGCTATGGGAGCACTTAGATTTTCAATTATATTTCATGGTAAGGCTTGTTTCTTGTTCTATTTATACTTAGTTATTAAGTAAATAATTAAACTGTGAGGCTGTGGTACAAATGAGTGCCAATACTCTACATCTGATTTGGAAATTTGTTTAGAGCCTATTGTATGTGTATTGTTCCTGGCAAGCAGTAATAGGCTTGTCGGTATTTGATGTGTGTAAAGAGGAGGTTGAAGCTGCCCTCGTCACGTGTATAAAATCTCGTGTCAACAATCTGTGTACTTGATCTTTTACAAAGTGTTTGTGAGAAATTTAACTTGTGTTGTAAATAGCTTTTCTGCCATTCTCTCATTATTCCTTCTGCCTGACAGTACACTGATGTAATTTTGAGCCACGTATCCTCAAGGAATATCCCAATATGAATTACTTAACTTTGCTGATCTCAGCCGGGTGAGGTATAGAGGCTTTGCAATTGACCTGACCATACTTGGACTGGGTGGGAGGCTATTGCCAGTTTGGAAGGCAGGAATATGTAAGGTTAGGACAGAAGTCAGCCAAGAGGGAAAGTCCTGGTCAGTAGGCAGTGGTAGAGTCATACAGGTGTATGAAGAAATGCTCTATTGGCACTGAATTGGTTATTCAAATAGAATGTTGTGATTTATCATTGACAGTAGCATGCTAATATTTTCAAAACTGGGTAATCCATGGAGTTAGGTTCAGCGATGCTTCTTTATTGTTTGGAGCTGAAAAAAATGTCTTCATTGCAGGCTAGGGAAAGAGATGGACTGACACATGGACACAACTGCCAGGCTGTCACATACACTCACTCTTGTACATGCTTCTGCCGTCCTGCTTTCTCGCTCACATGCATACTGCACTTTCACTCACACTCCTGCACTCTTGCTTGCGGTCTCGCTGTCATGTTCGCACTCTGTACCTGCACACATTCTCACTCTCATACCTGTGCTGTACACCTACACACACAAACCTGTGCTCCATACCTATACACACACACACACTCTCATATCTGCACTCTACCCACACACACTCTTATATGCGCATTCTCGTTCTTATGCCAATGCCCTGGCTTTCATACCTGCATGCGCTCACTCTCTTGCATGGAAACTAATTGCAGGTAATGTAAGAAATGCTTATTTAAAAAGTGAGTAAAAAATGAGGTCTGCAGATGCTGGAGATCACAGCTGCAAATGTGTTGCTGGTCAAAGCACAGCAGGCCAGGCAGCATCTCCGGAATAGAGAATTCGACGTTTCGAGCATAAGCCCTTCATCAGGAATAAGGACTGCCTTCCTGATGAAGGGCTTATGCTCGAAACGTCGAATTCTCTATTCCTGAGATGCTGCCTGGCCTGCTGTGCTTTGACCAGCAACACATTTGCAGCTATTTAAAAAGTGAATCAAGTTCTACTTCTGTGATTTGATGCAGGGCTGGTATTTTGAGGTTGAAATATTGTATTGTCTGAAGTGAAGCGTTGGAATTGTAGAATTGTCTCAATAGCCATGATGGCTTTCACAGTTGAATTTCCGGAGGTTTCTTTCACATGTAAGCTTTGCATATAGAATGGAACAAGCGGGCGAGAATTGATCCTCTAGTTATGCAAGCAAGAAACATATTGACTGCCCAAGTGAATACTGCAGACCTCAAACTGTTTCTGAATGTTTCTGTTTCTTAGAGTAGAGTAACCTTTTATTTGTCATTTCTACCTTATACATCTGAAACAGTAAAAACGAGACAGTGATAGGGTTAGGGTTGCTCCCAGAATTAAAGCTCTGGCCTTCTCTGAAGATAGTCCAAAAGTGTGTGTCTCACTGTTATTGTGTCCTGACATTTTGTCCTGCCTTTTCTATACTTTGGGCATCTTTGTTTGCCTTCTACTGTGTTGAATTACTTGGATAAACTGCCAAATTACCTTTCAAATAAGGCAAATAATTCAGTTTCCAGTTATGTATCATGTCTTTACATCGAGCTCATTATTCTTGTTAATTAACAATGACAACCATGGACTTGCACAACTTTGAGTGCCATCTAGGCAAGTCTATTTGTATTCCACTTGCAAAGCTTGTCCAATGTTTCTGAAGGTAAGGTGACTCTGAGTTTGTACCTATCTTTAAATCAGAGCAATGTTTAAAAAGCATAATTTCTAAACAGAATATTGAATAGAACAGCTTCTCAGTTCTCAGAGATTCCATGAATTTACAATACACATATTGACTGATAGAAACAATGCAGGGGGTGGGTGGAGGATGTTGGAGTTGGCGAGAATCAATACAGGTAGTCTTCCTGTAAAGTTACATTCCAGTGCAATCTTGCTTCATAGAAAATTGCTTAATATAAATAATGGGGCCTATAGGAAAAGTGGGATTAGGGGCAGACCGCAACATAAGTCTAACAAAGTATAGCACAGCCTGATTGAAGGCTGAATCATATTTATTAACAAAGTAAATTTAACACAATACATTTTTTTTAAAAATGTAAAAACAGAATTTCCAAAGAGGTTTTGTCTAGATTTATCTTTTTTCACACCTATTTTTTTATGGACATGCTGAACTGTGCATCAGATCTAGTCCTATTTTGTATGCTCACTTGTACTTCCACAGAGAGCTGCAAAAGCTTCCTTGTTAAGTCTGTTAAAGACTGCAGTCGATGGCTACAGTATTCCGAAAAATGGTACAGATGGTGGAGGTTTGGGTGTATCCAGACGTTACTGAACATCATTTTGGTTGGGCTCTGGAGACTTTACCTTTAGAATGTAATTGTTAATGAGGGCAGAAATATGGACAACAACAGAAATATTGAACTTTAAAACAAAACGTTAAATGAAAGTAAATTGTTTTTTATTTGTTAACCATAATGCAAGAATATAATTTTTTTGCAGGAAGTGAGCGTTGTCTCACTGATGCTGGAAAGAAGTCTAACTTTTCCAGAGTTGTCACAAAAGTTAAAAGTTATCTCAGAATATGTAAAATTCCCCAATTTACTTGTCTTTACAAAAAATACAGGTCAGGTTTCAGTGCTTAACAATAATTATAATTTATTACAAATGAATAGATTCTAGCTGCAGGTAAACAATTACGAACCATTAGTTTATAACTACTCTTCTAATCGCTGTCAAACACACGGGCATTGCTGTTACGCGTGCAGGGAGAAGGTAGTTTGCAGTCCCTGTCTGTGGTTCATTGAGATGATCCTTTTCTGACAATGACTTGCTATTCATTAATCTCACTTCTCCAGGGTCTGTTTAACTGTTGGCATACAGAAGGCCTTTGTCATTAACAACTGGTCACCATTCCACAGGCCAAAAGCTACCTGGCACTGGCCAAGTGTCACTTTGTACATTGCCTGGTGCCTAACCCTAACCTTCCTGTACTGAGTAAAACAGCAATGTTAAACACCACTTACAATAAGTTTTAATAACTCTGTCTTCCTCCTGGGGTTCTATTTGCACAGGTAGACAGGGCTGTTTGTGGTAAATTTGTCACATTGTTGCATAGTCCACAATGTCCAGTCATCTGCAGGGTTTATTATTCATTGAAGTTTCAGCTAACATTTGCATTCATACAAGTGACATCAAGCAAAACTGAGGTCACTGGGAGTGAAGGGAAATGTTGTGCAGTCTGGCATGTTAAGGCAACATGGCATGGGGTAGTCAGCCCTCAGTCTAGTCTCTTCAGTTCATGTAACAATAACCTGCTCTCATTGTAAAGGGTCATTTGTACCTGTATATGATCTGCATAGTCTATAGCTGATATCTCACAGTAGAACCTGGTCTCCAGTCTTCTTGAAATCTACTTGCTGTTGGATCATGTGACAATTAGTTTGCAAAGGCCTTCCATTGTTAAGACAAATTGTACACAGATATTGCCCACTTGTCACAATGAAGTTTGGGATGTTTGGGCCTTCACCAGCCTCAATAGGTAGCGGCCTGAACGCTACCACCAGCCCTCACTGCACGTAACCACAGCCCCCACTGGAGACACTACATGCAGGAGGAGGCAATTTGAAGGCACAAGACAGAAGGTGCACCTTTCTTTTGGAAAGACCTTCCAAAAGTAGATTGAAATCATGAGAGGATGGGCTTTTCCTATAAAAAAAAGGCTTCTCTGGCGCTGCAACAATTCCCCACACACAAGTTCAGTGAGTGACTCATGATTGCCATTCACTTTGGGATTGCTCATGCTCAAGGCCACAAATTGATAGGGAACGAGTGATTCAACATGGACCTTAAGTAACCTCTTGCCTGAATCTCGGGTGGCAAACTGGCATTTGAATCTCTGAATACAGTCAGAAAAGACCTGTATCTCTGGAGGGGTAGATGAGGAATGTGTAAGGGAAAGCAAACTTCAAGGTAGTGGTTCTCTTAACTGAATGTCAGAACATGTCCCATCAGTGGATCAAACACAAGACTTCTGGGCAACGCTGGCAGCTATTTAATATTGTTCTCATTGGAACTAGAAATCGCAGGGATATTCACATGACCCACAGCATAACAGAAATTGATGGCTGCTGCTATAATCACCAGGTTTATCTGACCTACAATCTCCAATCAACAAAGCTTCAAAATGTCCAAGGCCACACAAGTAATGCTGCAAACAATTAAGATGAAAGATTTCAAAGTTGGCCTTTCTCCCCAATTGCCCAGAGGCTGGTCTGGAGTCACATATCAGTCAGGCCAGGTAAGGATGGCAGATTTCCTTCCCTGAAGAATATTAGTCAATTAGATGGGTTTTTCTGCCAATTGACAAATGTTTCATATTCATTGTTAGTCTATCGTCTCCATATTTTCTTTTTATTGAATTCAAATTTCACTATCTGCGTGGCAGGATTCAAATTCGAATTCTCTGTATTATCTGAGTCACTGGACTGATAGTCTAGCAGTAATATTACTCCCACTGAATAACCGTTGACTTGTTTTTAATTCATTCATGAGATGAGGGGGTCACTGGCCAGGCCAGCATTTATAGTTTATCCCTAATTGTCCAGACAGATGTTAAGATTCAATCACATTACTGTGGGTCTGGAGTCACTTATAGGTCAGACCAGGTAAACATGGCAGTTAGGACATCTTCTGTCAATCAAAAGCTCTCTGTCAGCCCTGAAGATAATCAATGATGTAACCTCCAGTGCCCAGGTTAACAGAATTTCAATGCTTAATGATTCTTCAAGAAAATGAAGTCTTCATTTGTCTTAAGTGGGAGATTTCTTAGTTCCAGATTCCAAGGCGAATCAGCCTATCATCACCTACCCTGTCAAGACTACTCAGTATCTTGTATATTTCAATAAAATTACCTCTCATTCTTCTAAATGAATGTAGGCCTACCCTGCTGAATCTGATTGTAAGACATTCCTCATCCTAGGAATCAGCCTCATGCACCCTTTCTGACCTGCTTCCAACATGCAACCAATGTAGCAACATATAAACACCATTAACTTGCACAGTTTCTTCAGGACTGTCAAGATGATATGGGCCAAGCATGGAAGGAGCTCAGCAAGGACGGGAGGGTTGCAGTGCTCATTGGAGAGAACATTTTGCGAAACCTCTTCAATCACATGTCTGTCTTCAACTTGAACCTCATCAACTGCATGTTTCAGAGAATGATGGGTGTGAATAGAATAATTGATTCAAATGGCTGAAAGATCGAAAATTCAGGCCATCTGATTAAACTTGTAATTTGGTTGACCAAAGAATCAGATGGCTTGAGAAAATATATTAGATTCCCTACAGTGTGGAAACAGGCCCTTCGACCCAACAAGTCCACACCGGCCCTCCGAAGAGCAATCCAGCCAGACCCATTCCCCTACATTCACCCTTGACAAATGCACCTAACACTACCGTCAATTTAGCATGGCCAATTCACCTGACCTGCACATCTTTGGACTGTGGGAGGAAACCAGAGCACCTGGAGGAAACCCACGCAGACACAGAATATGCAAACTCCACACAAACCGCTGCCCAAGATGGGAATTGAATCCAGGTCCCTGGCACTGTGAGGCAGTAGTGCTAACCACTGAGCCGCCATGCCGACCACAAAGTGGTTAAGCCTTAGAAAGCACTGATTTAATGAGATGAAGCTGGTCCAAATTAGTGTTCAAAATGAAATTGGAGAAGTACTTGGAGAAAAAACTGGGGAAATAGCATGTTGCACAGTGGGAGAACTGATTGGTTTTCTCTGTGAAAGAATTAACACAGACTTGATGGATCGAATATCCTATTTCTGTGATGTCGATTGTTTTGAACTCAAACTGCATTGCAAAGTTGCTCATGATTGTTAAAAGAGGTCTTATGTGCATGGGAAAGGAGGGATCGGGGAATAGGAGAGTACCAGGTTAAGGGATGATCACCTTATTGGGATTGTATTATTGACCCCCTGATAGTCAGAGGGAAATTGAGAAACAAACTTGTAAGGAGATCTCAGCTATCTGTAAGAATAATAGGGTAGTTATGGTAGGGAATTTTAACTTTCCAAACATATACTGGGACTGCCATAGTGTTAAAGGTTTGGATGGAGAGGAATTTGTTAAGTATGTACAAGACAATTTTCTGATTCAGTATGTGGATGTACCTACTAGAGAAGGTGGAAACCTTGATAGATTCTTGGGAAATAAGGGCAGGGTAGGTGACTGAGGTGTCAGTGGGGGAGCACTTTGGGTCCAGCGACCATAATTCTATTAGATTTAAAATAGTGATGGAAAAGGATAGACCAGATCTAAAAGTTGAAGTTCTAAATTGGAGAAAGGCCAATTTTGGCAGCATTAGGCAAGATGTTCGCAGGTAAAGGGACGGCTGGAAAATGGGAAGCCTTTAGAAATGAGATAACGCGAATCCAGAGAAAGTATATTCCTGTCAGGGTGAAAGGAAAAGCTAGTAGGTATAGGGAATGCTGGAAGACTAAAGAAATTGAGGGTTTGGTAAGAAAAAGAAGGAAGCATATGTAAGGTATTGACAGGATAGATCGAGTGAATCCTCAGAAGAGTATAAAGAAAGTGGGAGTATACTTAAGAGGGAAATCAGGAGGGCAAAAAGGGGACATGAGATAGCTTTGGCAAATAGAATTAAGGAGAATCCAAAGGATTTTCACAAATGCATTTGGGACGAAAGGGTAACTAGGGAGAGAATAGGGCCCCTCAAGGATCAGCAATGCGACCTTTGTGTGGAGCCACAGAAAATGGGGAGATACTAAATGAGTATTTTGCATCAATATTTACTATGGAAAAGGATATGGAAGATAGAGACTGCAGGGAAATAGATGGTGACATCTTGCAAAATGTCCAGATTACAGAGAAGGAAGTGCTGGATGGCTTGAAATGGGTAAAAGTGGATAAATCCCCAGGGCCTGATCAGGTGTACCTGAGAACTCTGTGGGAAGCTAGAGAAGTGATTGCTGGGCCTCCTGTTGAGATATTTGTATCGATAGTGACAGGTGAGGTGCCGGAAGACTGGAGGTTGGCAAACGTGGTGCCACTGTTTAAGAAGGGTGGTAAGGACAAGCCAGGGAACTATAGACCAGTGAGCCAGACAGTAGTGGGCAAGTTGTTGGAAGGAATCCTGAGGAACAGGATGTACATGTATTTGGAAAGGCAAGGACTGATTAGGAATAGTCAACATGGCTTTGTGCATTGGAAATCATGTCTCACAAACTTGATTGAGTTTTTTGAAGAAGTAACAAAGAAGATTAATGAAGCCAGAGTGGTAGGTGTGATCTATATGGACTTTAGTAAGGCGTTCGACAAGGTTCCCCATGGGAGACTGATTAGCAAGGTTAGATCTCAGGAATACAGGGAGAACTAGCTATTTGGATACAGAACTGGCTCAAATGTAGAAGACAGAGTGGTGGTGGAGGGTTGTCTTTCAGACTGGAGGCCTGTGACCAGTGGAGTGCCACAAGGATCGGTGCTGGGTCCTCTATTTTTTGTCATTTACATAAATGATTTGGATGCGAACATAAGAGATGCAGTTAGTAAGTTTGCAGATGACACCAAAATTGGGGGTGTAGTGGACAGCGAAGAGGGTTACCTCAGATTACAACAGGATCTTGACCAGATGGGCCAATGGGCTGAGAAGTGGCATCGCAGGTAGATAGGATAGTGAAGAAGGCATTTGGTATGCTTTCTTTTATTGGTCAGAGTATTGAGGACAGGAGTTGGGAGGCCATGTTGCGGCTGTACAGGACATTGGTTAGGCCACTGTTGGAATATTTGCAGTTCTGGTCTCCTTCCTATTGGAAAGATGTTGTGAAACTTGAAAAGATTCAGAAAAGATTTACAAGGATGTTGCCAGGGTTGGAGGATTTGAGCTATAGGGAGAGGCTGAACAGGCTGGGGCTGTTTTCCCTGGAGTGTTGGAGGCTGAGGGGTGACCTTATAGAGGTTTACAAAATTATGAGAGGCATGGATAGAATAAATAGGCAAAGTATTTTCCCTGGGGTCAGGGAGTCCAGAACTAGAGGGTATAGGTTTAGGGTGAGAGGGGAAAGATATAAAAGAGACTTAAGGGGCGACATTTTCGCACACAGGGGTGGTATATGTATGGAATGAGCTGCCAGAGGAAGTGGTGGAGGCTAGTACAATTGCAACCTTTAAGAGGCATTTGGATGGGTATATGAATAGGAAGGGTTTGGAGGGATATGGCAGGTGGGACTAGATTGGGTTGGGATATCTGGTTGGCATGGACAGGTTGGACTGCAGGGTCCATGCTGTACATCTCTATGACTCTGACTCTAAATGAATTCTCTGACACAGGAACCTGAATGTGGACATAACCATTGAAAAGATAAAGACACAAGTAATTACACAGTGATTTATCATAGAGATATACAGCATGGAAACAGACCCTTTGGTCCAACTTGTCCATGCCAACCAGATATCCCAAATTAATCTAGTTCCACCTGCCAGCATTTGGCCCATATCCTTCTAACTCCTTTCTATTCATACATCCATCCAGATGCCTTTTGAATGCTATAATTTACCAGCCTCCTCCACTTGCTCTGTTAGCTCATTCCATACATGCACCATCATCTGCGTGAAAATGTTGCCCCTTTTATATCTTTTCCCTCTTATTCTGGACTTTCCCATCCCAGGGAAAAGACCTTGTCTATTTACCCTATCCATGCGCCTTGTGATTTTATAAACCTCTCAAAGGTCACTCCTCAGCCTCTGACGCTGCAGGGAAAACACCCCCAGCCTATTCAGCCTCTACCCACAGCTTAAACCCTCCAATCCTTTTACAACATCCTTCCGATAGGAGGGAGACCAGAATTGTATGAATTATTCCAAAAGTGGCCTAACAAATGTCCTGTACAGTTGCAACATGACCTCCCAACTTCTATACTCAATACTCTGACCAAGAAAGGAAAGCATACCAAAAGCTGCCTTTACTATTCTATCTACCTGTAACTCCACTTTCAAGGAACTATGAACCTACAATCTGAGGTCTCTTTGTTCAGCAGCACTCCCCAGGACCTTGCTGTGAACAATATATGTCCTGCCCTGATTTTCTTTTCCAAAATACAGCACCTCACATTTATCTAAATTAAACTCCATCTGCCAGTCTTGGGCCCAATGGCCCATCTGAACGAGATCTCGTTGTATTCTAAGGTTACCTTCTTCCCTGTTCATTACACTTTCAATTTTGATGTCATCTGCAAACTTACTATTCCTCCTACGTTCACATCTAAATCATGTAAGTAAGTGACGAAAAGTATTGGACCCAGCACTGATCCTTGTGGCACACCACTGTTCACAGGCCTTCAGTCTGAAAAACAACCCTCCATCTTCTGCCTTCAAGGCAGTTCTGTATCCAAATGGCTTATTCTCCCTGTAATCCATCTGATCTAACCTTGCTAATCAGTCTACTATGAGGTCTTCTGGAGAAGTGTTCATGTGGCTGAAACACTTTCCTGTCAGTTGCTGTTCTGAAGAATAATTGGGTCAAAAATAGGTGTAAACTACGTGGCATCACAGGTTCTAAAAAGAGTGCAAGATAACAGATGATGACACATACCTCCCAGATCGTCTCAACACTTTCAATGCTCCAATGCTTGCTTTCAGCAGAATTTCGGCGGAGAGGTAACAACTATTCCGACAAGTCCTGACAAACCTGTCCCAACAGTCACTGCATCAGACGTCAGATCAGTTTTCCTTTGCGTGAACCCAAGGAAAGCAATGGGACCAGATGGAGTACCAGGCCATGCACTCAGAGCATATACAGATCAACTGGCAGAGATCTTCTCGGACATCTCCAACCTCTGCCTGCAGCAGAACACTGTCTCTGCCTGTTTCAAGAGGGCCAACATCATCCCTGTGTCTAAGAAGGCTCATGCAGCATTTCTCAATGACTACCATCTAGTGGCATTAATCAACTCCAGCCTCCCCAGTACTCTTGACCCACTCCAATTTGCTTATTGGACAACAGATCCACATCAGATGTCATATCACTTGCCCTTCACTTCTCCCTCAAACATCTTGACACCAAGGACAGCTATGTAAGAATCCTTCTCATTGACTACGGTTCAGCCTTCAACACTATTATCCCTTCGAGACTGATTACTAAAGTTAGTGATCTTGGACTAAGCCCCACTCTCTGCGACTGGATCCTCAGTTTCCTGACCCACAGGCATGACAGCGAACACCCTTCCCAACTTTTATAGGTGCACTATCGAGAGTATTCTGTCTGGATGTATCACTACCTGGTATCGCAAGTGTACCATTCAACATTGGAGGTGGTTACGGAGAGTGTGAACTTAGCCTGGACAATCACAAAAGCCAACCTCCCACCCATAGAATTCATCTACCAGGCCCACTGTCAAGAAAAGGCCGCCAGCATTCTAAAAAGATCCATCCCACTCTGGCAGTGCATTTCTACAACCTCTACTACTGGGGAGAAGGTACAGAAGCCTGAATACACACATCAGCCGGTTTCAAAACAGTTTCTACCCTACTGTTGTTAGAATACTGAATGGACTCTCAAACTCTTAACATTCACCTGTACCTATGTTTTTGTTTTTGCTGCTGTTACCTAAACTGAGTCGGGGGAAAGGGAAAGCAACAGGGAGTATGGAGTCAAGTAGAAAGATAAGCAAAAGGTTAGCATGTATGCAGGGTTTAAGTTCAAGGCAGGCTCAGGATGAAGCAAAAAGGAATGATAACTTAGGACATATTACTAGAAATGTTAGAAATCATGAGGATTAGCATTACGGCGCTTTATTTAAATGCTCGTAGTATTCGTAACAAAGCAGATGAATTAATGGCACAAAGCATCATGAATGATTATGATGTGATAGGCATCATAGAGACTTGGTTGCAGGGGTTTCAGACTGTCAGTTAAACATTCAAGGATTTACAACTTATCGAAAAGACAGATGGGCAGGGGAGCAGGGTTGCCTTATAGTTAAGAATGAGATTAAATCTATGGCACTGAATGACATGGGTCAGATGATGTGGAGTCGAGGAACCACAAAGGCAAAAAAAACCATAACGGGGGTTATGTACAGATCTTCTAGTAGTGGTCAGGACCAGGGATGCAAAATGTACCAGGAAATAGCAGGTGGGCTGGGTGAATAATGTTGCCAGTGGATCCAAAGAAAGGGAATTCATGGAATGCTTACAGGATGGCTTTTTGGAACAGCTTGTGATGGAGCCCACAAGGGAGCAGGCTATTCTGGACTTAGTTCTGGATCAGTGGTGCTGGAAGAGCACAGCAGTTCAGGCAGCATCCAAAGTGCAGCAAATTCGACGTTTCGGGCAAAAGCCGTTCATCAGGAATAAAAGGGTTTTTGCCCGAAACATCGATTTCGCTGCACTTTGGCTGCTGCCTGAACTGCTGTGCTCTTCCAGCACCACTAATCCAGAATCTGGTTTCCAGTATCTGCAGTCATCGTTTTTACCTCTATTCTGGACTTAGTTCGATATAATGAGCCAGACTTTATAAAAACTCTTAAAGTAAGGGAACACTTAGGATGCAGCGATCGTACAATGGTAGAGTTCAGTCTGCAGTTTGAAAGCAAGAAGGCAAAATTGGATGTAAGGGTGTTACAGTTAAATAAAGGTAATTACAAGGGCATAAGAGGAACTGACAAAAATCAACTGGAAGCAGAGCCCAGTGGGGAAGACAGTAGAGCAACAATGGCAGGAGTTTCTGGGTGTAATTGAGGACACAATACAGAGCTTCATCCCAAAGAAAAGAAAGATTATCTGAGGGGTGGGGGGAGGGTTAGACAGCCATGGTGACAAAGGAAATGTGTCAAAGAAAAAGAGAGAGCCTATAAAGTAGCCAAGAGCACTGAAAACAGAAGATTGGGAAGACTACAAATACAAACAGAGGATAACAGAGAAATAAGAAAGGAGAGGATCAAATATGAAGACAAGCTCGCCAGTAATATTAGAAATGATAGCAAAAACTTCTTACAATATATAAGAAACAAATGAGAAGCAAAAGTAGAAATTGGGCTGCTCCAAATTGATGAAGGAAGGCTAGTGCTGGGAGGTAAGGAAATAGCTGAAGAACTTAATAAGTATTTTGTGTCAGTCTTCACAGTGGAAGACATGAGTAATATACCAACAATTAAGGAGAGTCAGGGGGCAGAGTTGAGTATGGTCGCCATTACAAAAGAGAGAGTGCTAGAAAAACTAAAAGATCTAAAAATCGATAAATCTCTTAGGCCCCGATGGGCTACATCCTAGAGTTCTGAGAGAGGTGGCTGAGGAAATAGCGGGGGCACTGACTGTGGTCTTTCAAAGATCACTGGAGTCAGGGAAAATCCCAGATTATTGGAAAATCACTGTTGTTAACCCCCTTGTTCAAGAAAGGATCAGGACAAAAGTTGGAAAATTATAAGCCAATTAGCCTAACCTTGGTTGGAGGTAAAATTCTAGAATCCATCGTTAAGGATGAAATTTCTAAATTCTTGGAAGTGCAGGTCAGCATGCAAGTAAGCATGGATTTAGTACTGGGAGGTTATGCCTGACAAATCTGTTAGAATTCTTTGAAGAGGTAATAAGTAGTTTAGACCAGGGAAACCTCGTGGATGTCATCTATCCAGACTTCCAAAAGGCCTTTGATAAGGTGCCTCACGGGAGGCTGCTGAGTAAGGTGAGGTCCCATAGTATTTGAGGTGAGCTATTTGCATGGATTGGGAATTGGCTGACTGGCAGAAAGCAGAGAGTTGGGATAAAAGGTTCTTTTTCAGAATGGCAGCTGGTGACAAGTGGGGTTCTGCAGGGTTCAGTGTTGGGGCCGCAGCTGTTCGCTTTATATATTAATGACCGGGGGCATTCTGGCAAATTTTGTCAATGATAGAAAAAAGTTAGGTGGACAGGCAGGTTGTACTGAGGAGGTGGAGAAGCTGCAGAAAGATTTAGACGGTTTAGCAGAGTGGTCCAGGAAATGGCTGATAAAATTCAATGTGAGCAGATATGAGGTCTTGTACTTTGGAAGAAAGAATACAGGCATGGATTCAGGCACCGTTTTTAAACGGTGAGAAAATTAATAAAGCCAAAGTAGAAAGGGATGTGGGAGTGCTAGTCCAGGATTCTCTAAAGGTTGATTTGGAGGTAGATTCCATGATTAAGAAAGCAAATGTAATATTATCATTTATCTCAAGAGGGTTGGGGAATGCAGCGATGTGCTACTGATATTTTATAAAGCTCTAATTAGGTCCCATTTAGAATACTGTGTCCAATTTTGGGCCACACACCTCAGGAAGGACATACTGCACTGAAGTGTGTCCAGCAGAGATGCACATGGATGATCCCTGGAATGATCGGCCTAACATGTGATTGTATTCATGAGAGTTTAGAAGGTTGAGGGCAGATCTAATACAAACTTAGGAGATATTGCGTGACTTAGAAGGGGTGGACACTGGGAAGTTGTTTCCATTAGGCGGGGAGATTAGGACCCGTGGGCACAGCCTTTAAAATTAGAGGGGATAAATTTAGAACAGAAATGAGACATTTCTTCGGCCAGAGAGTGGTGGGCCTGTGGAATTCATTGCCACGGAGCACAGTGGAGGCTGGGTCATTGGGTGTCTTCAAGGTAGAAATTGATAAATTCTTGTTTTGGAAAGGAATTAAGAGCTACGGGGAGAGAGCAGGTAAGTGGAGTTGAATGGCCCATCAGTCATGATTAAATGACGGAGTGAACTTGATGGGATGAAAGGCCTGCTTCCACTCCTATATCTTATGTTCTTATTTACTTATCTATGCTACTTAATTATGTGTATTGCTCGGAAGACAAAGTTTTTCACTGCCTTGGTACACGTGACAATAAATTCAATTCAAGTCAACTGTTATGAGACCTGGAATTTTCAAGAGGGTAGAGGAGGGATAAAAATGTAATGAAAAGCTGTTGTTACTGTTTGGTTCTAGCTTGTATTTTTAGCTGGTGAGCTGTTTGAGGTACCTTGGTGATTTGTGTGTGCATTATAGAGGACTGTGACATGATAAACCTGAGTGTTCCCACAGGGGGTTACTTTTTTAAAAAATAAATCATTAATTGTTCCCACATTGGCAGTGGTAACTGTTTGTATTTCTGATAGATCAGATGCTTCCTTCAATCTACATGCACCTCTTTGTTTTCTTCCATCATATTCTAGTCTCTCTCCCTCTAATATATTCAGAGTTTTCACACAAAGATTGAATAAATAATTTGCTGCTTTACTTCCCTTTTGTGTTTTGTTCTATCACAAGTTTGTTATTTCACCTCGATTGTCCTTCACCCTATTCTTGAGCACACACCAACCATTGCCCACCACTGCTCCAGTTGAGGCATAAAACCAAACTTCATTCTTCCTTCACTTCCACAATTGTACTGACTCAACATTAGCTCTGTTCATTCTCTACACATTTGCTGCCAAACTGGCTGAGTATTTTGCTGCACCTTTTTTCTTCTAAACTTCACATTTCCAGCATCTACAAGATTTTGCTTTCATTTGAGAAAATGTAACCATTTTGATCCCTCACATTACTTATTTTACAAATTGCAATGTAGTAAGCCCATTGAAATTATATGAAATGTTGATACTATGAAATGTTTGTGGGCAGCACGGTGGCACAGTGGTTAGCACTGCTGCCTCACAGCTCCAGAGACCCGGGTTCAATTCCCACATCAGGCGACTGACTGTGTGGAGTTTCCTCCCACAGTCCAAAGATGTGCAGGTCAGGTGAATTGGCCATGCTAAATTGCCTGTAGTGTTATGTGAAGGGGTAAGTGTAGGGGTATGGGTGGGTTGCGCTTCGGTGGGTCGGTGTGGACTGGTTGGGCCGAAGGGCCTGTTTCCACACTGTAAGTAATCTAATCTAATGTAATCTAATCTAAAACACACAAAACATCCAAAGAATAACTGGATAAACACAGAAGTTAATAAATGCAGGGCTCTATGCACAGAGTGGGAGAAATGGAATTAAGCGGTAGATCTACCAGAGAACCATCAGAGTCATAATTCAGGTGTAGTTATTATGATGCTTTGTGCCCTCAGAGGACTCTTCACCTTCCCGGACTGGAGCACAAGATTCTAGGCTGACCATGACAGTCCAATGGAGTACCTAGTGAATGTGTGGAGACATCTTTTAGATGAGACCTTAAATAGAGGCAAGTTCCTGACCAATATTACTCCTCTAAACAACATTATTTGGAAAGGCAAGGACTGATTAGGAATAGTCAACATTGCTTTGTGTGTGGGAAATCACGTCTCACAAACTTTATTGAGTTTTTTGAATTAGTAACAAAGAGGATTGAAAAGGGTAGAGTGGTAGATGTGATCTATATGGACTTCAGTAAGGCATTCGACAAGGCTCCCCATGGGAATCTGGTTAGCAAAGTTAGATCTCATGGAATACAGGGAGAACTAGCCTTTGGATGTAGAACTGGCTCAAAGGTAGAAGACAGAGGGTGGTGGTGGAGGGTTGTTTTCAGACAGGGGGCCTGTGACCAGTGGAATGCCACAAGGGTTGGTGCAGGATCCTCTGCTTTTCGTCATTTATATAAAAATGGATGTGAGCATAAGAGGTATAGTTAGTAAGTTTGCAGACGGCATAAAAATTGGAGGTGTAGTGGACAGGGAAGAGAGTTACCTCAGATTACAACAGGATCTTGATCAGATGGACCAATGGGCTGAGAAGTGGCAGATGGAGTTTAATTCAGATAAATGCAAGGTGGTGCATTTTGGGAAAGCAAATCTTAGCATGACTTATACACTTAATGGTAAGGTCCTTGGGAGTGTTGCTGAACAAAGAGACCTGGGAGTGCAGGTTCACAGCTCCTTGAAAGTGGAGTCGCAGGTAGATAGGATAGTGAAGGTGGTGTTTGGTATGCTTTCCTTTATTGATCTGAGTATTGCATACAGGAGTTGGGAGTCATGTTGCAGCTGTACAGGACATTGATTAGGCCACTGTTGGAATATTGTGTGGAATTCTGGTCTCCTTCCTATCAGAAAGATGTTGTGAAAGTTGGATGGCTTTGGAAAAGGTTTACAAGAATGTTGCTAGAGTTGGAGGATTTGAGCTATATGGAGAGGTTGAATAGGCTAGAGCTGTTTTCCCTGGAGCATCAGAGGCTTGAGGGGTGACCTTATAGAGTTTATAAAATTATGAGGGGCATAAATAAAGTCATTTCCCTGGGGTCGGGGATTCCAGAACTTGAGGGCATAGGTTTAGGGGGGTGAGACAGCAAAGATATAAAAGGGACCTAAGTGGTAACTTTATTACGCAGAGGGTGATACGTGTTGGAATAAGCTGCCAGAAGAAGTGGTGGAGGCTGGTACAATTGCAATATTTAAAGGCATCAGGAAGGGTTTAGAGGGGTCTGGGTACTGGCAGGTGGGATGAGATTGAGTTGGGATATCTGGTTGGCATGGACAAGTTGGACCGAAGGGTCTGTTTCTGTGCTGTACATCTCTGTGACTCTATTACAAAGCAGATTATATGCTCATGACCATATTGTTTTTTGTGGAATATTTCTGTGCATGAATTGAGTGTCTTGTGTCCTACGTTGAATTATCCTTCAAAATGTGTCTGCAATTTTCTTTCCTATTTATAGAATCAGTCATGTTAGCAATTTCTGCAAGAACCAAAAAACTTTTCTCCAGAATTGTAGTGTTTTTCAAAAGACAGGCTTCAGATTGTTGAAAGGAGAAGGTGCATTTATTGTAACTTTCTTTCAGTTTACTGTCTTGAATTTGTGTTCCATACAGCTTTCTTGGTTAGATTAATGATAGCACAGGTCTGATCTCAGGCAGACACAAAATGTTCACTGCTGTAATAGTTCAGACCCCCAACAGGTGGTAGTGTGATCCAAAGCTGTTTGCTGTCTTCAAACAGCTGACAAATATGGACAATAACTGAATTTGGCCAATCACCCGTCATCTCCCCAGAATCCTGTGTGATTATCCTGCATTTGAAAAAGCAACAATTCCCTTTTGAAAGTCTTAATTGAACTTACCTCTATCAACCTTCTTGCACAGTATATTCCACATCCTCAGCATCAGTCACTGTATGAACAATCTGCACACACCTAGCAGAGGCTGAACAATAGTTAAGCAATAAGACTTCAGATTATCTCAAGTTAACTCTGTGGGAGGGAATGCAGGGGTCAAGGTTCGAGATTGGATATTTGGCTTGTGAGCCTGAGGCAGGGTCTGAACACATGCCATGTGTCCTTTACTTGACATATACTGTATGTGCTCACATTGATCTCTGTGAAAGAGGAAGGAATAGACAGAAGGCTAGGTCTCTTGTGCCATAGTGTAGTGTCCATACCTCTAGACTAGAAGACTAGGGTTTAAGTCCCACCTTATCCAGAAGTCTGTCCCAACATCTCTGAACAGGTTGATAGAAAATATTCAATAGTGGAAGCTACAACCAGAGACAAGTCATTTATGGAGTCAGATATTACGAGGGGGCATAGCTTTAAATTAAGGGGTGGTAGGTATAGGACAGATGTTAGGGGTAGATTCTTTACTCCGCGAGTCGTGAGTTCATGGAATGCCCTGCCAGTAGCAGTGGTGGACTCTCCCTCTTTATGGGCATTTAAATGGGCATTGGATAGGCATATGGAGGATAGTGGGCTAGTGTAGGTTAGGTGGGCTTGGATCGTCGCAACATCGAGGGCCGAAGGGCCTGTACTGCGCTTTATTTTTCTATGTTCTATTTGAACAAAGCTCTCCCTCAGAGTAGACATGAGCAACCCATGAAGTTCACCCTCAGCTAGGAACGTGACATTTATGATGACAAAGTGCTAATATAATCTGTGGTTTATGGAAGTATCGTATCTCGCCAAAATACCCTTCAGTTATTAATTTTGTGCCAAGTGCTCTTCCTGTGGTCAGGAACAGGACTCCCGGAGGTATGTTGCCTCCCCAGTGCCAGGGTCCGGGATTCTGAAGGGGGAGGGTGAGCAGCCAGAAATCGTGGTACATATTGCCACCAATGTCAGGAAAGGGATTGAGGATCTGAAAAGTAACTACAGAGAGTTAGGTTGGAAGTTGAAGAGCAGGACAAGTAGAATAGTGACCTCAGGTTTCCTACCGGTGCCACGAGATAGATAGTAAGGTGAGGAACAGTCAGCAAATGCAGCTTAACACATCGCTGCGAGGCTGGTGCAGAAGGGAGGGTTTCAGGTACCTAGACCATTGGGGTACCTTCTAGGGAATGTGGGACCTATACATGCACCTCAACTGGAGGGATAAACGTGTCCTGGGTGCGAGATTTGCTCGTGTGATTCAGGAGGGTTTAAACTAGTTTGGCAGGAGGGTGGGAATCAGAGCCACATATCTGAGAAGGGGACAGTTGCAGATGGGAAAGTGACAGGATGTATTGAATCTATCAGGAGGGTTTCTCACACGATGAAACAAAGGGATCGTTTAAAGTGTGTCTGCTTGAATGCAAGGAGTGTCCGAAAGGGTGACTAACTTAGAGCATAGGTCAGTACTTGGGGCTGCGATGTTGTGGCCATAACGGAGACGTGGGTTTCACGGGGCCAGGAATGGTTGCTTGATGTTCCAGGGTTGAGAACGTTTAAAAAGAAGAGGGGGTGTAGTATTGCTAATCAGAGAGTGTATTACAGCTACAGAAGCAAAGGTTGTTGAGGAAGGTTTGTCTACTGAGTCAAATGGGTGGAAGTTAGGAACAGCAAGGGAACAGCCACCGCGTTGGGGGTTTTCTACAGACCACCTAATAGCAGGAGCGAGATTGAAGATCTCATAGGCGCGCAAATTCTGGAAAAATACAAAAGTAGCAGGGTGGTTGTTATGGGTGATTTCAACTTTCCCAATATCGACTGGAGCCTCCTAAGTGCAGATGGTTTGGATGGAGCTGTTTCTGTCAGGTGTGTTTAGGAGGGTTTCCTTAGTATGTAGGCAGACCAATGAGGGAAGAAGCCATTTTGGACTTGAAGGTAGGCAACCAGCCAGGACAGATGTCAGATCTCGTAGTGGGAAAGCACTTTGGTGACAGTGATCACAACTGCCTCACATTTAGCATTGCCTTGGAGAGTGAGTGAAAGGAGCAGTTACCGAGGGAAGATATTTAATTGGGGAAAAGGAAATCATGATGCTATCAGACAGGAGTTGGGAAGTACAGACTGGGAGAAATTGTTCCACAGAAAGGGCACATCAGACATGTGGAGACCATTTAAGGAGCAGTTGTTGCTATTGATGCACGAATTTGTTCCTCAGACAGGTAAGAAGGGGTAAGATTGAGGAACCTTGGATGACGATAACAGAGGAGCTTGTCAAAAGGAAGAAGCAAGAATCTAGCACAGCTTTAGAGGATTACAGGCTTGCTAGAAAAGAGCTCAGAAATGGACTGAGGAGAGCCAGGAGGGGCATGAAAAAGGCTTGGCAAGGAGGATTAGGGAGAACCCAAAGGCATTTTCCTCCTACGTGAGGAATAAGAGAATGATCAGGGAGAAGGTAGGGATAGCGAAGGGAACCTGTGCATGGAGTTTGAGCAGATAGGGGAAGCCCTAAATGAGTTTTTTGCTTCAGTTTTCAACAAGGAAAGGGACCTTGTGAATGAAAATTTAGAGGAGCTGGATAGTCTTGACCAGATAAAGATTGATGAAGTTGACGTGCTGGAAATTTTGGAAAACATTAAGATAGATAAGTCCCCAGGGCCAGATCAGATTTATCCTAGGCTGCTCCCAGGAAGCGATAAAGGAGGTTACTAAACCACTGTTGAGGATATTTGCCTCCTCACTCTCCACGGGAGTCGTGCCAGAGGATAGGAAGGAGGCAAATGTTGTTCCTCTTTTCAAGAAGAGTATTAGGGAAATCCCTGGCAATTACAGACCAGTCAGTCTTAAGTCTGTGGTCAGCAAAGCTTTGGAAAGAATTCTGAGGGATAGGATTTGTGGCTATTTGGCAAAGCATAGTGTGATTAAAGGCAGTCAGCATGGCTTTGTGAGGGGCAGGTCATGCCTCACAAATCTTATTTAGTTCTTTGAGGGGTCAAGACAGGTCGACGAAAGTCGAGCAGTGGATGTGGTATATTTGGACTTCAGCGAGGCATTTGATAAGGTTCCCCTTGGTAGGTTCATTCATAAAGTCAGGAAGTATGGGATACAGGGAGATTTGGCTGTCTGGATTCAGAATTGGCTGACTGACAGAAGGCAGAGAGTGGTTGTAGATGGAAAGTATTCTGCCTGGGGGACAGTGTTGAGTGGGGTCCCACACGGCTCTGTTCTTGGGCCTCTGCTCTTTGTAGTTTTTATAAAGGACTTGGATGAGGAGGTTATGGGGTGGGTTAGTAAATTTGCAGATAACACAAAGGTTGAAAGTGCTGTCGATAGTATAGAGGGCTATTGCAGGCTGCAGAGCTGGGCTGAGAAATGGCAGATAGAGTTCACCCTGGATAAATGCGAAGTGATGCATTTTGGAAGGTTGAACTCAAATGCTGAATATAGGATTAAAGACTGTGTGGCAGTATGGAGGAACAGAGGGATCTGGGTGTGCAAGTACATAGATCCCTCAAAGTTGCCACCCAAGTGGATAGGGTTGTTAAGAAAGCATATGGTGTTTTAGCTATCATTAACAGGGGGATCGAGTTTATGAGCCACGAGGTTTTGCTCCAGCTCTACAAGTCCCTGGTGAGACCACACGTGGAATATTGTGTCCAGTTCTGGTCGCCCTACTATAGGAAAGATACAGAATCTTTGGAAAGGGTGCAAAGGTTTACCAGGATGCTGCCTGGACTAGAGCGCTTGCCTTATGAAGAGAGGTTGAATATGCTTGAACTTTTCTCTCTGGAGAGGAGACCTGATCGTGGTATACAAGATAATGAGAGGAATAGATAGAGTCAATAGCCAGAGACTTTTCCCCAGGGCAGGATTGACTGGTACAAGAAGTCATAGTTTGAAGATACTAGGAGGAAGGTATAAAGGAGACGTCAGAGGTAGGTTCTAAATGCAGAGAGTTGTGAATGCATGGAATGTGTTGCCAGCTGTGCTGATGGAAGCAGAGTCATTAGGGACATTTAAGCGACTGCTGGATATGCACAGGATAGCAGTGAGTTGAGGGGTGTGTAGGTTGTTATTATATTTTACATTAGGATTAAACCTCGCAACATTGTGGGCCAAAGGGCGTGTTCTGTGCTGAATTTTTCTATATTCTATTCTAAATTTTAGGTCCTTGTTTCCCAAATAGGATTTACTTTTGTAAGGTTGTAATGCTGTAAGTAGAACCTCCCACCAGCAGTGGTGCCATATCACTGTAGAAACTAATCCATTCTCCTCAATAAATGAAAGTAGTTTGTGTGACCTTAGTGACAAGCAATGTTCACAGAATAGTGGAGTATATTTAAATTGCAGAACAAAGCAAAGGCCAACAGTAGCTGCTGCAGCTACTTGTCAGCTTTGTGTCTCATTCCTGAAGGGCTCATGCCCAAAACGTCAATTCTCCTGCTCCTTGGATGCTGCCTGATCTGCTGTGCTTTTCCAGCAAAACATTTTCAGCTTTGTGTCTCAGTCCATTGGAGAGGTGCAGAGAAGCGCTGAACAGTACATTTTCTAGAACTCTCAACATCTGCACACTTATGATCATGAAAATAAAAGGATGCTTTTAGCTACAATCTGCTTTTCATCATTCAATTTATTCATTGGTCAAAACTGTTACATTTTCCACAGTTTAAAATGTAACTTTGTCCCTGAAAAGTAGACAATAGAATAACAACAGCTATCCTCTAATATTAGAGAACTGGCACCAATTCTGTCAGTGAATGAAAGAATATTTCTACATCAGACACCACTGAGGTGCTAAATTTCACATGAAAATGACAGCCAACTGTGGCTGACTGGGTTCTTATTTTATTTGGTCAGAGTAAGTCTGAGCAGCAAGCACATCCATCTGAACCATTGTCCAGTAACTCCTGCTCATAGGTACTGGTGAAGAAATGTTTAAAACTGCTGTTCATGCCAACTTTCCACACACAGCTCTTAGACCTTTCTCTCTTCACATATTATCATTACATCACATGAGCAGAACAGATACAAACGTTGACTAACGAATAATAAACTGGCCAAGGTGCAAAGAAACCCGGACCAGGACAAAAAAAATGATCTTACTTGGAAGTCTGTACTGAGAAGGGAATATACAGGTCGGTACAAGATTCCAAATCCAGGCAGAACAGGTACAGCCCAAACTAAAACCCTTTGAGTTAATGAGCATCAGATGGAGATTTTATTTCAGTCTTACAAGAATTTGTACTTATTCTTATGAAAGTTTCTCAGTTTCAAATAAAATCTTGACTTTGAATTGCATGGT
The DNA here is from genome assembly GCF_020745735.1 of Hemiscyllium ocellatum. NCBI lineage: Eukaryota > Metazoa > Chordata > Chondrichthyes > Orectolobiformes > Hemiscylliidae > Hemiscyllium > Hemiscyllium ocellatum. The sequence continues at coordinate 433,776 of NC_083450.1, forward strand.
ATTTGATTCCTGGCTTCCAACCTCAATAACATATTATTTTAATACTAGACATGAATTATCAAAGAAATGAGACACTGTCCCTGTCATCACACTGTTACAGTGGACGCTACATTCAGAGCACCCACTACACTGACAAAATAGGACCGCAATATATCATTTCTTTTGGCCCTGTCCTATGGCCAGGGCCTTAAACCCTGCACCATACTGCATCTTCAAATTTTACAAAATACAACCAATAACAATGCTCAAATCTATTGTCAGGCTGGACATCTGTTACTTGACGGGATGTTCCCACTTACTGCCAGCACTCCCAACTCCTCCTCCTCTTCCACCACCACCCATGCCCTTCACTCTATTACTGCCCCCTGACCCCCTCAGACCCTCACTGTCCCTCATCAACATCATCATCTTCCAGAGGGGAGGACTGCCTTAATGCATTATGTGTTGATACCCGATGGATGGAGAGAATTCCACTGAGAAAAGCATAACCAATCATGGCAGAGAGCCCCACCAGCACCGAGAGGATCTGATTGCGTCTCTTGTGGGGATCCTCATCAGAATCCGATGAGTTATTCCGGGGAACTTTCTTGGAGCTACGTTCAGTGTCTGAAACAAAACCAGGAATATAGTATAAACAAGGATTGGGAAGAAAGTGTGTACATTGCTGCCAAGCCTCAGACTGTTCTTGAGATACTTTTCCCAATCGATGAATGACTTTGACATAAAGTTAGTACTATTATACAGGCAAATATAGAGGCAAATTTATGCATTGCAAAATCCCACAAATAAAAACCAAAATGATTGGCTATAGGCCAAGGGAGGGTCAGCAAAGTTTGTCCCAGATTACCTGAACCGTCATTTGGAAAATAAAGACCAAGGATGGACGTGCAGAGTGCGCAAAGGTTGTCAAGTGAGCGCAGATGTTGATGCAGTTTACTGTTGGGTAGTTTTGCCTTCAGAATTGGTGCCAAATGTCCAAATACAATGGCATCTAAGGAGCTGGGTCTAAAGCAGAAGGAGACACATCATTAAACACAGCAAACCTGACGAAGGTAAGACTGCTTGGAAATAACACTCATTGCATCCAACACAAACTCCTGTTCCAGAGCATAATGTGACTTTTCATCAACTGAGTAAGTGCTCTGCCAGCAAGGCCACAGTATACAGATCTCAGTTGTGCTCATTGGTGGGTGTCTGCAGAATGTGTGTTTGTTTTACTCATTCATGGAACATGAGCTTTGCTGCGAAGGCTACAAATTTATTGCCCATCCCCAGTTACCATTGAGGAGATTGTGATGAGTTACCTTTACTCAATCCACATGGGGAAGATAGAACTTAAACATAGATTTAGGGAGCTTCAGAATTTTTACCCAGTCACAATGGAGGAATGATGACATATTTACAAGTCAAAGTTCAGTGAGAAACAGCATCTTGAGGAGAGGAAACCTAAACCCCTAGTGAGAGTCAGCCCCTTCAGGAGAGGGAGATGGACCCTGTACCCCAATGGGAGGGGGACCCAATACTTGAGAGTCAGTACCTTCAGCAGATGGAGGAGGACCTTCTATTACCCATGTGGACATGATTGTCTGGCCAATGGTCAACAAAGCCAAAAATTCCTGCCCGTTTCACCTGTCTCCTGGGTCCAGCTGTGGCCAGGCGCCCACTTGTTTGCTCCAGTTTGCTTTTAACATCACAGTCACCAATAATGAAAAATAATGGACCCTTCACTTTCACGGCAGAGAAAGAACAAACAACTTACGAGTCTCCAAAAAAGAATTTATGTGACCCTAGCCTCTGGGACAGTAGCGTCAGGCACTCACGGGCCTCTTTGTAGATCTGAAAGTAAGCAAATATTCAGAGTTTGCAGCTTTTGGCATTCTTGAATTCCCCACATACCATTCAGAATGACACATTAAAGACTCCTGTGCTTATTCTTGGAGATCAAACATCTCGTGTAGTAATTGAAAATTATGATTTCTTCAAGGAAACATTCTACTTAGAAACCTGCTAAATTGTAAATTCTCTGAATTAGAGTAGCCAAGGTGCTGGAATAACTCTACCTCAGTCTCGGCTTCCTCCTCGTTGTCATGCCACTGGCCACCCCGGATCAAGCGAAGACGCTCCAGGAAGCGTGTGTGCATCCGGTTTGGGAGGAAAAAGTTCAGTGGAAATGGTATTGTCTCTCCATACCAGGGCCTTGTGAATGATACATAATTCTTGGAGTCAACCCAAAACATGTAGATCTGAGGAAAGACAAGACAGTAAGTTGAAACAGGAGTTAAAGGAGGAGGCGATGGCTGAGTGGTATTATCACTGGACTATTAATCCAGAGACTACATGTGACTAATATTCTGGAGATGCAGATTAGAATCCCATCATGATCGACTGTGAAATTTGAATTCAATAGAAATCTGGAATTAAGAATCTAATGATGACAATGAATCGATTGCTGGCTGTCAAAACAAACCATCTTTTGTTCTTTAGGGCAGGAAACTGCTATCCATATCAGGTCTGGCTTACATGTGACTCCAGACTCTTAGCAATGTGGTTGACTCCTAACTGGCCTCTGGACAATTGGAGATGGGAAATAAATGCTAGGCTTGCCAGTGATGCCCTGATCCTAATAATTAATTTTTAAAAACTCAGCATGGAATATCCCAGACAAATAGGACGACACTGTTAACAAAGCAAAAGAAAGCAGCACTCACCAGTGCAGGTAGTAACTTCTCTTCTATCAGAGAGGCAAAGGCAAGTGTGTCAGCCGCCTGCGTTGCTGAGAGCCCGTAGTCAGCATTGTACTTCTAAGAAGAGAAATGTAATGTTGGTAAGCAGCTGTTCAGCAGCAATATTTCAACAGAAACCATATGGATGTCCAAAGGGAAGGAGTTATGAGCTGAATATATATAATACTTTTATACACAATAATGACAGCTGGAAGTGAGTTACAGCCTGCATTATAAACAAGGGCTTGGGACAGTTCACATGTAGAATACATATACTTGGGAAGAGAAGTTTTGTACAACACAACTCATTAGATACTTTTAATTTGCCAACATTGAAACTATAACTTTAGCAACTGTAAAGTTAAAAAAGTTCAGGTTTGACCCAAAAGCAAAATGTGCAAGATTATCTCCTTGTTTCTGACATCAATCAATTTTCATCATGAACTAAAATTTGGAAATATTTAGTAATGATGGAATATCCTATGGAAGGGATCACATTCCATGCCAGTTTGAGTAAATAAGAGGTGGCTATAGTTAGTAGTACTACACCAGGTTTACTAGGCCTCAGGTGATGAGAGTGAATTGCAGGAAATACAGACCTGCATCATACAGGCCAGATTAGACTAGACAACCCGGGCTCCAGACCAGTCTGTCCTGATTCTCAGCCAGGATGAGTTGACGAACATTTTTACTCTCCTTTCTCAGTATCGCCTGTTGCTGCTGCTGCACGTGACCATGAGAGAATTATCTACGTGTAGTGTGCAGCCTTCACACATTCCCAGTTATGTTTTCCACTCAGAGATTTGGACTTCTTTCATGTAAAGTGCTTGACTGAACAATTTTCACTGCGGGCTTTAACTTTCTCAGTAAAAGGTTACAGAATTCTCCAACAATCCTTCCACCTGAGGAATACAATCACATCTTTATATAGTCCAGAAGATCCTAAGACATGGGAGCAGAGTAGGCTATCCATTCCATCATGTCTGCACCGCCATTCAATGAGATCACAGCTGATCTTCAATTCCTAACCTTTCCACCAGAATGCTTTACTTACTCACTGATTGAGTGTATTCACAGCTGAAACTGAAAATATTTTAATGACCTAGCTTCGGCAGCCCTCGAATAAAGAAACATCTCCATCAGTCTTAAATGGGCGACCTCCTTTACTAATTGACTTTCAACAGTAGCATAAACATGGGAGCAACTCACCAACTCGCCCATTGGTGAGAGCAACAAACAGCATTTCCCAACACTTCAAGCCTAATCCAGGAAAATGACTCAAACAGAAAGCAGTTTCTCAAGCTGATGGCTGAACTTGTACACTTCCTTCGGTATTGCTGAGTTTACTGTAACCTCTCAATATTGCAATCAATTCTGAGGGGAGAAAGTGAAGACTGCAGATGCTGGAGATCAGAGCTGAAAATGTGGTGCTGGAAAAACACAGCTGGCCAGGCAACATCCAAGGAGCAGGAGAATTGACGTTTTCCAGCAACACATTTTCAGCATAAATTCTGAGGGTACAACATTTGGCACTGATACCCCTACACAGCTGTTCAACTAACCAGGATTCCACATTATCAAGCTTAGAAACACAGATTCTCCAAACCAGAAAAACATGACAGGATACATCAATCTAAGTATCCATGTTCTTCTTCTGAAGGTTCGGGAGTCAGGATGCCAACTTGCGATCGTTTCAGAGAACATCTTTGGGACACCTGCACCAATCAACCCCCACCACCCAGTGACTGAACACTTCAAATTCCCCTGCCATTCCACCAATACTTCAGGTCCTGAGCCTCCTCCATCACCAAACCCTAACCCCTGACGCCTGAAGGAAGAACTCCTCATCTTCCGCCTTGGGACCCTGCAACCACACAAGATCAATGTGGATTTCACCATTTTCGTCAATTCACCTTATCCCAGTCCCAAGCCTCCAACTCGGCACCGCCCTCTTGACCTGTCCATCTTCCTTCCCACCTATCCAGTCCACCCTTCTCTCCAACCAATCATCTTCACCCCCACCTTTATCCATTCATCACATTCCCAGCTACCTTACCCCCAGCCCCACATCACCGGCCCACAGGCTCATGCCCAAAATATCGATTCTCCTGCTCCTTGGATGCTGCCTGGCCAGCTGTGTTTTTCCAGCACCACACTCTCGACTCTGATCTCCAGCATGTGCAGGCCTCACTTTCTCTCATCTGTGATACTAGTCAAAACCACATTCATTAATATTTAAAGCTTTTTAAACTTTAAGTGAACAAAATGTTTCTTTGGGCTTTTACACTTGGTAAAACAATTCAAATCTGTCTAGCAATATCATAACACAAAATATCAACTCCAACCAGAAAGAACTTCCACAAAAATAGTAGTGTACCTGTTTCCTGAGGTAGGTAAGGATCTGGAGAGGCTGTGACACAACATCTTTCTCAGTCTTCAGTGCTGGCAAAACTCCTGGCGATAAAATAAAAGAAACAGATTCATTTCCCACACACCATTCTTAGAAAAGCTGTCACCATGTCAAAAAACTGCACAGTTGCTAAAAACCCCTCACCCAAGGGGAGGATTACTCTTCAAGCTAAAGTCTGGATAGAGAGAAGGTTAAAAGGATTAATTGCAAAGAATCAGAGTCTAGCCAAATCCTGACCTCCAGCCAATACATTCCAACAGGCTGAGGTTGCCCTTGTTAACATGAGGCACTGAGCCAATTATGGCTGAAATCTAGGGTTAATGCTGAGACCTGACCACAATGGAAAATGGTGGTGGTTGTTGGAGATCAGTTACCTTAGTCTGAGAACATTGTTGCAGCAATTCCTCAGCATAGATATTTTATAATAAACCTGTTTAAATGTATTATTAGACACCTCTGAAGCAAGATGGGACATCAACCCAGGCTTCCTGATTCAGAGGTAGGGACACTACCACTGCACCCTGAGGACCAACAATGTTCAGATGTTTAATCAATTTTTTTTTGTCAATTATTTTTAGATTCTTGATTGTAGAGTAAAATGGGAAAAGAACTGGTTTGAAAACCAATGATTGCTGCATTTTAAAAAAAAAACAGGTTAGCTGCTGCTCATTGTAAGTGCTGTTTACACAGCTGTTGGTTCAAGCAATGTGGAAGTCTAGTTAGAGACTAGCTGGAACTAGGGAGAGATAGGCCAACAGCATGTATCTGATTGGCCACTGTTTCACAACCAATTATCAAAGGCAAAAGCCTCTGCCTGACAATTATGATGTGACTGGTTCTCAGGCAGCGGAACAGCTTGGGGATGTGAATATTCAGGACAGAAACTACTGGATTTCTGGAAGGAAAGGAGCTATTTTATCTCTGCACTATAAAGTTTATCCAGCCTGAAGTTGACCAGTTTATTTCCCCTGTTGCAGAGACCTTTACAGGTGTGAACCAGTCACCCTGTGCCTCCTACAAACAAGTGAACATCCCTGGAGAAGGGAGACTGAGAAGCAGCATTCCGATTAAGGGGATTATCTCAGCAAACCCAGTGGACAGGACCCACTGAACTGTCTTCCCAGTCTTTCCAACTACCCATAACACCCCATTATTTCTGTGTCTGTCTGTATCTGTGTATTGAGGGGCAGCTTTAGAGTTTAACAAGTACAGTTATATGTCAATGGTTTAAATTAGGGAGTTGTTCATACTTCTCAAAATCTTTAACTTTTGTAATAACTCCGAGAATAGCGGGGCTTGATTTCCAGTACATTGTCCCAGTGAGGGGTGACACCTTCCACTCATCACAATGTCAGATGTAGGCATGTTTTCTGATCATTGTAGAAGATCAAGCCAATAGAAATGGTACAGAACCTTGGAAATGTAATGTGCAGTTTCAGAAAGAGGATACTTGTACAAACAGATTTAAATTCTGAAACATGTTGCACAGACTAAGCTCATATTTGGATGAGTGAATAGAGATATTTCAGGTGATGAAAGAATTGGGCTGGGTACATAGAGAGGAAGTCTCTTCCGGGAAGTGACCAAAGAGGGGCAATACTGTAATTTTTCAATTTAGGATGAAGATTTTCAAGGTTCACTCTGCATGACCAAGTTAACAGAAAACATGGATCAGGTTTCAAGGTTCATCCTTCATGATTTCAACACCTCTCAAATCTCTGTCTTCTTCTCTGAGGAGAAGGCAGCCTTCCCAGTGTACCCTCTCTGCTCTGGAACCATTTAGATCAATATCTTCCACACCCTGTTTAACACATTATCAACAGTAATGGAACGAAGATAGGGTTCACCTACATATTGATCATCATCTATCTTACAGATTAGTTCCAGTTTAAGGAGCTGAATAGCTTCCTCCTAGAGATCAAGCCTGCACTCGTAGTGACACGAACAAATCCAGTTTGCTGAATAATCTTACCCGAGGGACTCCTCCAGGGATTGCTGAGTTTGTGCACTCTGACAGGGGCTCCTGAAAACCGTGCATAGGCCTGACAAGGAAAAAAAAAATTCCCTTAAGCAAACATTAGACACTTTTGAAGTCTTTCACAAAGGTTAGCATTTTAACGTGAAGGTTTAGAAAGGCTAGACAGTCCTAGAGCAGGTACAGAACAGGACTAGATCCAGTTAAACTGAAAGTAAAGTTCCTTCATCATTGCTGCCATCAAACATTCCTAGGACCGGTGTAGAATGGGCTTAGCAGTACAGTAAAGCTCACTCTACCCTTTTAAACTGAACGTAAAACTCCTCAACACTGTCCTCATCAAAAGTCTAAGAACAAGTACAGCATGAGATTAGATAAAAGTCCCTCTCTGTTCTTTTAAACTGAAAGTAAACCTCCCTGAAAGTAAAACTCCCTGACACTGTCCTCATCAAACACTCCCAGGACAGGGACGGCAAAGGGTTAAATACACAGCAAAGCTCCCTTTAAATTTTCTAATTGAAAGTGAACCTTTTTTAAACTGAAAATAAAATTCTCTCTACACTGTTCCCATCCAACACTCCCAGGGAAAAAGCCAAATTCTACGCTGTATTCCTGAAGACCTCCGTAAATGACAGCACCTCAACCTGAAATGGGAGAGGGAATCTCTCTCTTCCAGAGTGGAAATATCTGTTTCTCTGCCTCAGGAAAGGTCATCAGTCTCACCAGATCCAAACAACAGCAGCAGGAATATTCCAAGCTCTCACTTGCTTCAAACTGTTTACAATGAATAATATTGAAATGTAATCCGAGCACAAAGATATGTCACAGCCTAGTGATGAACTCCAGTTGTCTGAGACAACCTTCAGTCCTGTATCCACAGTCATTCAGGCTGGTCAAACAGAACGGCAACACTGTAGGCCACCCTCAGGCTGATGTAAAGCTGCACTAATTCCATTCCTTGGTCACTGTGCTTTTTGGGAACACACTAAGTTTTAAGGCCACAAGAAATAGGAAGAGGAGTCGGCCATTTGGCTCTCTGAGCCTGCTCCACCATTCAAAAGGATCATGGCTTATCTTACATTCTTCATGTCCACTTTACTGCCTTTTCCCTGTAAACCTTGATGTCCTTACTGATCAAGAATCTATCTCATCCTTAAATATATACAAGTTCTCCGTCCCCACAGCTCTCCATAAGGAAAGAAATTCCTCCTTATCTCAGTTTTAAATTTATTTTGAGACTATGCCCTACAATCTTAGACTCTGAGAACAGATTTGCACAGGCTATCTTCTAGCTGCAGTTACAGGACAGATATCAGTCCAAAAACGTGCAGCTTCGGTGAAGTGGACGTACTAAATTGCCCATAGTGTTAGGTGCAGGGGTAAATGTAGGGGAATGGGTCTGGGTGGGTGCGCTTCAGCGGGTCAATGTGGACTTGTTGGGCCGAAGGGCCTGTTTCCACACTGTAAGTAATCTAATCAAATGGGTCTTTGGACTTAATACAATAGCAATCAATGCTGTTTAGTACAGTATCGTCCAAAAGAGCAGACGGACAGCCATTTGTAAACATTGCCTGTGGCTGCTCGATGGGGCAGTGTAGGGAAACAGTGTTCAGCTATTTCACAAACATGAACTTCGCAATACAACACTCAAGGCTCCCTCTGGGTCTTTTGCCAGTCCGTTCAGTCTGCCGAGGTACCCGGCAACTAAAGCTTCACATTTACTGAGGGCTGACTGCAGCAGCTGGCTAGTGGACTGCAGCTTTACTGTAACTCTTTCAGGAAAAATAGCAGGGGGCCAAACCTGAATTCCATCCAAACACTGAGAACAGATGATGTAATGGAATCAAAGTGAGACAGGGACGTGCAGCCCAAACCTCACAGGCATGATATGTGGAAAATATAACTGAACCACAAAATATTCATCCTGTTTATTCACTCATGGTAAAAAAAAACCTGACCACAACACACACAACTGACGCAGCTTCTCCCTCATAAACTGATCTAAGAGACAAAGCTGACATTCAGGAATGCTCACATGTTAAAGGTACCAAACAATCAGAACAGAAAAGGACCAGGGGATACACAAAGTGAAATGCTGAAATATGGCACTATATCAAATTACTTGATTACATTCCAGACTGTAACCTACTTCTGGGTATCGATGATGAATATAAACCACACCGACCCCTTGAGAACATTCCAGCCTCTGTCTCAATCCCAGGTATCAGTTATGTATATAAATCACTGAGACACCTCGATTATATTTCAGCCTGTAATTCACTCCAGGGTATCAGTTATGTATGTTAACCACTCACACCTCTGAGTAGCACGATGGCTCAGTGGTAAACACTGCTGCTTCATAGCGCCAAGGACCCAGGTTAAATTTCAGGCTCGAGCAACTGTCTGTGTGGAGTTTGCACATTCTCCCTGGGTGTGCGTGGGTTTCCTGTGGGTGCTCCAGTTTCCTCCCACAATCCAAAGATGTCCAGGTTAGATGGCTTGGCTTGCAAAATTGCCCATAGTCTCTAGGGATATGTCGGTTAGGTGGTTTAGTCATGGGAAATGTAGGCTAAGGGTGAGGATGGATAGGATACTGTTCAAAGGGTTGGTGTGGACTCAGAAGACCAAATGACCTGGTTCCACACTGTAAGGATTTTGTGATTACATTCCAGCCTGTGGCTCAATCCCAGGTGTCAGTTATGTACAAGAATCACTTCGACCTTTCATGTAAATTCCAGCCTGGGACTCAGTCCCAGGATTCAGTTGTCATCATAGGATTATAGAATCCCTACAGTATGGAAACAGGCCCTTCGGCCCAACAAGACCATACCAACTTTCTAAAGAGTAGCCCACCCAGACCCATTCCCGTGTCCTATTATCCTATGTTTACCCCTGAATAATGCATTTATTTAAATAAATCACTGAGATCCCTCGATTACATTACAGCCTGGAACACACTCCCAGGTATCAGTTATTATTAATATAAATCCCCAGTCCCAATCTGAGAGACCCCAGTCTGTAACTCCCACCCGGGTATCTATTATTATTTATATAAACCCCCACCCCCCAAGTGTGTAACTCCCACCCGGGTATCTGTTATTATTTATATAAACCCCCACCCCCCCAAGTGTGTAACTCCCTCCCGGGTATCTGTTATTATTGATATAAACACCCCCCAGTGTGTAACTCCCACCCGGGTTTCTGTTATTATTTATATAAAGCCCCTCCCAGTCTGTAACTCCCTCCCGGATATCTGTTATTATTTATATAAACACCCACAGTCTGTAACTCCCTCCCGGGTATCTGTTATTATTTATATAAACACCCACAGTCTGTAACTCCCTCCCGGGTATCTGTTATTATTCATATAAACCCCCACAGTCTGTAACTCCCTCCCGGGTATCTGTTAGTATTTATATAAACCCCCCACAGTGTGTAACTCCCTCCCGGGTATCTGTTATTATTTATATAAATCCCCACAGTGTGTAACTCCCTCCCGGGTATCTGTTATTATTTATATAAACCCCCACCCTCCCCAAGTATGTAACTCCCTCCCGGGTATCTGTTATTATTTATATAAAACCCCACAGTGTGTAACTCCCTCCCGGGTTTCTGTTATTATTTATATAAACCCCCACCCTCCCCCCCAAAGTATGTAACTCCCTCCCGGGTATCTGTTATTATTTATATAAATCCCCACAGTGTGTAACTCCCTCCCGGGTATCTGTTATTATTTATATAAACCCCCACCCTCCCCCCCAAGTATGTAACTCCCTCCCGGGTATCTGTTATTATTTATATAAAACCCCACAGTGTGTAACTCCCTCCCGGGTTTCTGTTATTATTTATATAAACCCCCACCCTCCCCCCCCAAGTATGTAACTCCCTCCCGGGTATCTGTTATTATTTATATAAAACCCACCAGTCTGTAACTCTCGCCCGCGTATCTGTTATTATTTATATAAATCCCCCCAGTGTGTAACTCCCTCCCGGGTATCTGTTATTATTTATATAAACCCCCACAGTCTGTAACTCCCCCCGGATATCTGTTATTATTTATATAAACCCCCCCAGTCTGTAACTCCCTCCCGGGTATCTGTTATTAATTATATAAAAACCCCCAGTCTGTAACTCTCTCCCGGGTATCTGTTATTATTTATATAAACCCCCCCAATATGTAACTCCCTCCCGGTATCTGTTATTATTTATATAAAACCCCCCAGTCTGTAACTCCCTCCCGGGTATCTGTTATTATTTATATAAACCCCCCCAATATGTAACTCCCTCCCGGGTATCTGTTATTATTTATATAAACCCCCCCAATATGTAACTCCCTCCCGGGTTTCTGTTATTATTTATATAAACCCCACCCTCCCCCCCAAGTATGTAACTCCCTCCCGGGTATCTGTTATTATTTATATAAAACCCACCAGTCTGTAACTCCCGCCAGCGTATCTGTTATTATTTATATAAATCACCCCAGTGTGTAACTCCCTCCCGGGTATCTGTTATTATTTATATAAACACCCACAGTCTGTAACTCCCCCCGGGTATCTGTTATTATTTATATAAACCCCCCCAGTCTGTAACTCCCTCCCGGGTATCTGTTATTATTTATATAAACCCCCCCAATATGTAACTCCCTCCCGGTATCTGTTATTATTTATATAAAACCCCCCAGTCTGTAACTCCCTCCCGGGTATCTGTTATTATTTATATAAACCCCCACAGTGTGTAACTCCCTCCCGGGTATCTGTTATTATTTATATAAACCCCCCCAATATGTAACTCCCTCCCGGTATCTGTTATTATTTATATAAAACCCCCCAGTCTGTAACTCCCTCCCGGGTATCTGTTATTATTTATATAAACCCCCGCAATATGTAACTCCCTCCCGGGTATCTGTTATTATTTATATAAACACCCACAGTCTGTAACTCCCTCCCGGGTATCTGTTATTATTCATATAAACCCCCACAGTCTGTAACTCCCGCCCGCGTATCTGTTATTATTTATATAAATCCCCCCAGTGTGTAACTCCCTCCCGGGTATCTGTTATTATTTATATAAACCCCCACAGTCTGTAACTCCCTCCCGGGTATCTGTTATTAATTATATAAAAACCCCCAGTCTGTAACTCGCTCCCGGGTATCTGTTATTATTTATATAAACCCCCACAGTCTGTAACTCCCTCCCGGGTATCTGTTATTATTTATATAAACCCCCACAGTCTGTAACTCCGCCCCGGGTATCTGTTATTATTGATATAAACACCCCCCAGTGTGTAACTCCCACCCGGGTTTCTGTTATTATTTATATAAAGCCCCTCCCAGTCTGTAACTCCCTCCCGGGTATCTGTTATTATTTATATAAACCCGCCCCCCCCCCGCCAAAGTGTGTAACTCCCTCCCGGGTATCTGTTATTATTTATATAAACCCCCACCCTCACCCCCAAGTGTGTAACTCCCTCCCGGGTATCTGTTATTATTTATATAAACCCCCACAGTCTGTAACTCCCTCCCGGGTATCTGTTATTATTTATATAAACCCCCACAGTCTGTAACTCCCTCCCGGGTATCTGTTATTATTTATATAAACCCCACAGTCTGTAACTCCCTCCCGGGTATCTGTTTTTATTTATATAAACCCCCCACAGTGTGTAACTCCCTCCCGGGTATCTGTTATTATTTATATAAAACCCCCCAGTCTGTAACTCCCTCCCGGGTCTGTTATTATTTATATAAAACCCCCCAGTCTGCAACTCACTCCCGGGTATCTGTTAATATTTATATAAACCCCCACCATGTGTAACTACCTCCCGGGTATCTGTTATTATTTATATCAACCCCCCCCAATATGTAACTCCCTCCCGGGTTTCTGTTATTATTCATATAAACCCCCACAGTCTGTAACTCCCTCCCAGGTATCTGTTATTATTTAGATAAACTCCCCCAGTGTGTAACTCCCTCCCGGGTATCTGTTATTATTTATATAAACTCCCCCCAGTGTGTAACTCCCTCCGAGGTATCTGTGATTATTTATATACACCCCCACAGTCTGTAACTCCCTCCCAGATATCTGTTATTATTTATATAAACTCCCCCCAACAGTCTGTAACTCCCTCCCGGGTTTCTGTTATTATTCATATAAACCCCCACAGTCTGTAACTCCCTCCCGGGTATCTGTTATTATTTATATAAACCCCCACAGTCTGTAACTCCCTCCCGGGTATCTGTTATTATTTATATAAACCCCCACAGTCTGTAACTCCCTCCCGGGTATCTGTTATTATTTATATAAACCCCCACAGTCTGTAACTCCCTCCCGGGTATCTGTTATTATTTGTATAAACCCCCCCAGTGTATAACTCCCTCCCGGGTATCTGTTATTATTCATATAAACCCCCACAGTCTGTAACTCCCTCCCGGGTATCTGTTATTATTTATATAACTCCCCCAGTGTGTAACTCCCTCCCGGGTATCTGTTAATATTTATATAAACTCCCCCAGTCTGTAACTCCCTCCCGGGTATCTGTTATTATTTATATAAACCCCCCAGTGTGTAACTCCCTCCCGGGTATCTGTTATTATTTGTATAAACCCCCCAAGTGTGTAACTCCCTCCCAGGTATCTGTTATTATTTGTATAAACCCCCCCAGGGTATAACTCCCTCCCGGGTATCTGTTATTATTTATATAAACCCCCAGAGTCTGTACCTCCCTCCCGGGTATCTGTTATTATTTATATAAAACCCCCCAGTCTGTAACTCCCTCCCGGGTATCTGTTATTATTTATATAAACCCCCCCCCCAGTCTGTAACCCCCTCCCGGGTATCTATTATTATTTACATAAACCCCAACAGTGTGTAACTCCCTCCCGGGTATCTGTTATTATTTATATAAAACCCCCCAGTCCATAACTCCCTCCCGGGTATCTGTTATTATTTATCTAAACCCCCCCACTGTCTAACTCCCTCCCGGGTATCTGTTATTATTTATAAAAAAACCCACAGTCTGTAACTCCCTCCCGGGAATCTGTTATTAATTGTATGAACTCCCCCAGTGTGTAACTCACTCCCGGGTATCTGTTATTATTTATGTAAACCCCTACAGTCTGTAACTCCCTCCCGGGTGTCTGTTATTATTAATATAAACTCCCCCCCCTCCCAGTGTGTAACTCCCTCCTGGGTATCTGTTATTATTTATATGAACCCACCCACTCCAATTGTGTAACTCCCTCCCAGGTATCGGTTGTTATTTATTAAAAACCCCCGCCCCCCCCCCCCAAGTCTGTAACTCCCTCCCGGGTATCTGTTATTATTTATATAAAACCCCCCAGTCTGTAACTCCCTCCCGGGTATCTATTATTATTTATATAAACCCCCACAGTGTGTAACCCTCTCCTGGGTATCTATTATTATTTATATAAAACCCCCCAGTGTGTAACTCCCGCCCGGGTATCTGTTATTATTCATATAAACCCCCACAGTCTGTAACTCCCTCCCGGGTATCTGTTATTATTTATATAAACCCCCCCAGTGTGTAACTCCCTCCCGGGTATCTGTTATTATTTATATAAACCCCCCCAGTGTGTAACTCCCTCCCGGGTATCTGTTATTATTTATATAAAACCCCCCAGTCTGTAACGCCCTCCCGGGTATCTATTATTATTTATAGAAACCCCCCCCAGTGTGAAACTCCCTCCCGGGTATCTGTTATTATTTATATAAACCCCCACAGTCTGTAACTCCCTCCCGGGTATCTGTTATTATTTATATAAATCCCCCCAGTGTGTAACACCCTCCCGCGTATCTGTTATTATTTATATAACTCCCCCAGTGTGTAACTCCCTCCCGGGTATCTGTTATTATTTATATAAACTCCCCCAGTCTGTAACTCCCTCCCGGGTATCTGTTATTATTTATATAAACCCCCCCAGTATGTAACTCCCTCCCGGGTATCTGTTATTATTTGTATAAACCCCCCCAGTGTATAACTCCCTCCCGAGTATCTGGTATTATTCATATAAACCCCCACAGTCTGTAACTCCCTCCCGGGTGTCTGTTATTATTTATATAAACCCCCACAGTCTGTAACTCCCTCCCGGGTATCTGTTATTATTTATATAAACCCCCCCCCCAGTCTGTAACCCCCTCCCGGGTATCTGTTATTATTTATATAAACCCCCCCAGTCTGTAACTCCCTCCCGGGTATCTGTTATTATTTATATGAACCCCCACAGTCAATAACTCCCTCCCGGGTATCTGTTATTATTTGTATAAACACCCCCAGTGTGTAACTCCCTCCCGGGTATCTGGTATTATTCATATAAACCCCCACAGTCTGTAACTCCCTCCCGGGTGTCTGTTATTACTTATATAAAACCGCACAGTCTGTAACTCCCTCCCGGGTATCTGTTATTATTTATATAAACCCCACCCAGTCTGTAACTCCCTCCCGGGTATCTGTTATTATTTATATAAACCCCACAGTCTGTAACTCCCTCCCGGGTATCTGTTATTATTTGTATAAACCCCCCCCCAGTGTGAAACTCCCTCCCGGGTTTCTGTTATTATTTATAAAAAAACCCAGAGTCTGTAACTCCCTCCTGGGTATCTGTTAGTATTTATATAAACCACCCTCCCCCAAGTGTGTAACTCCCTCCCGGGTTTCTGTTAATATTTATATAAACCCCCACAGTGTGTAACTCCCTCCCGGGTATCTGTTAGTATTTATATAAACCACCCTCCCCCAAGTGTGTAACTCCCTCCCGGGTATCTGTTATTATTTATATAAACCCCCACAGACTGAAACTCCCTCCCGGGTATCTGTTATTATTTATATAAACCACCCTCCCCCAAGTGTGTAACTCTCTCCCGAGTTTCTGTTATTATTTATATAAAGCCCCCCAGTCTGTAACGCCCTCCCGGGTATCTGTTATTAATTATATAAACTCTCCCCAGTGTGAAACTCCCTCCCGGGTTTCTGTTATTATTTATATAAACACCCCCACCAGTCTGAAACTTCCTCCCGGGTATCTGTTATTATTTATATAAACTACCCCCAGTGTCTAACTCCCTCCCGGGTATCTGTTATTATTTATATAAACCCCCACAGTCTGTAACTCCCTCCCGGGTGTCTGTTATTATTTATATAAACCCCCCCAGTCTGTAACTCCCTCCCGGGTTTCTGTTATTATTTATATAAACCCCCACAGTCTGTAACTCCCTCCCGGGTATCTGTTATTATTTATATAAACCCCCCCAGTCTGTAACTCCCTCCCGGGTTTCTGTTATTATTTATTTCAACCCCACAGTCTGTAACTCCCTCCCAGGTTTCTGTTATTATTTATATAAACCCCCCCAGTCTGTAACTCTCTCCCGGGTATCTGTTATTATTTACATAAACCCCCCCCAGTGTGTAACTCCCTCCCAGGTATCTGTTATTATTTATATAAACCCCCCCCAGTGTGCAACTCCCTCCCGGGTATCTGTTATTATTTATATAAACCCCCACAGTGTGTAACTCCCTCCCGGGTATCTTTTATTATTTATATAAAAACCCCCAGTCTGTAACTCCCTCCCGGGTATCTGTTATTATTTATATAAACCCCACAGTGTGTAACTCCCTCCCGGGTATCTGTTATTATTTATATAAACCCCCCCAATATGTAACTCCCTCCCGGGTATCTGTTATTATTTATATAAACCACCCCCCTCCAAGTGTGTAATTCCATCCCGGGTATCTGTTATTATTTACATAAACCCCCCCCAGTGTGTAACTCCCTCCCGGGTATCTGCTATTATTTATATAAACCCCCACAGTCTGTACCTCCCTCCCGGGTATCTGTTATTATTTATATAAAACCCCCCAGTCTGTAACTCCCTCCCAGGTATCTGTTATTATTTATATAAACCCCCACATTGTGTAACTCCCTCCCGGGTATCTGTTATTATTTATATAAACCCCCCCAATATGTAACTCCCTCCCGGGTATCTGTTATTATTTATATAAACCACCCCCCAGTGTGTAACTCCCTCCCGGGTATCTGTTATTATTTATATAAACCCCCACAGTCTGTAACTCCCTCCCGGGTATCTATTATTATTTATATAAACCCCAACAGTGTGTAACTCCCTCCTGGGTATCTGTTATTATTTATACAAAACCCCCCAGTCCGTAACTCCCTCCCGGGTATCTGTTATTTTTTTGTAAAAAAACCCACAGTCTGTAACTCACTCCCGGGTTTCTGTTATTATTTGCATAAACCCCCCCAGTCTGTAACACCCTCCCAGGTATCTGTTATTATTTATATGAACCCCCCCCCTCCGATTGTGTAACTCCATCCCGGGTATCTGTTATTATTTATATAAACCCCCCCCAGTGTGTAACTCCCTCCCGGGTATCTGTTATTATTTATATAAACGCCCCCCCCTCCAAGTGTGTAACTCCCTCCCAGGTATCGGTTATTATTTATTAAATACCCCCGCCCCCCCCAAGTCTGTAACCCCCTCCCAGGTATCTGTTATTATTTATATAAACCCCCACAGTCTGTAACTCCCTCCCAGGTATCTGTTATTATTTATATAAACCCCCACAGTCTGTAACTCCCTCCCGGGTATCTGTTATTATTTATATAAACCCCCACAGTCTGTAACTCCCTCCCGGGTATCTGTTATTATTTATATAAAACCCCCACCCCTCCAGGTGTGTAACTCCCTCCCAGGTATCTGTTATTATTTATATAAAACCCCCCAGTCTGTAACTCCCTCCCGGGTATCTGTTATTATTTATATAAACCCCCCCAGTGTGTAACTCGCTCCCGGGTATCTGTTATTATTTATATAAACCCCTACAGTCTGTAACTCCCTCCCGGGTATCTGTTATTATTTATATAAACCCCCCCAATATGTAACTCCCTCCCGGGTTTCTGTTATTATTTATATAAAGCCCCCCCCCAGTCTGTAACACCCTCCCGGGTGTCTGTTTTTATTTATATAAACCCCCAGAGTGTCTAACTCCCTCCCGGGTATCTGTTATTATTTATATAAACCCCCACAGTCTGTAACTCCCTCCCGGGTATCTGTTATTATTTAAATAAAACCCCCCAGTGTGTAACTCCCGCCCGGGTATCTGTTATTATTTATATAAACCCCCCCAATATGTAACTCCCTCCCGGGTATCTATTATTATTTATATAAACCCCCACAGTCTGTAACTCCCTCCCGGGTATCTGTTATTATTTATATAAACCACCCTCCCCCAAGTGTGTAACTCTCTCCCGAGTTTCTGTTATTATTTATATAAAGCCCCCCAGTCTGTAACGCCCTCCCGGGTATCTGTTATT
This sequence comes from Hemiscyllium ocellatum, assembly GCF_020745735.1. Taxonomy (NCBI): domain Eukaryota; kingdom Metazoa; phylum Chordata; class Chondrichthyes; order Orectolobiformes; family Hemiscylliidae; genus Hemiscyllium; species Hemiscyllium ocellatum. Next base: position 452,229 of record NC_083450.1, read on the forward strand.
AATTATATAAACCCCCCCCAGTGTGAAACTCCCTCCCGGGTATCTGTTATTATTTATATAAACTACCCCCAGTGTCTAACTCCCTCCCGGGTATCTGTTATTATTTATATAAACCCCCCCAGTGTGTAACTCCCGCCCGGGTGTCTGTTATTATTTATATAAACCCCGACAGTCTGTAACTCCCTCCCGGGTATCTGTTATTATTTATATAAACCCCCCCAGTGTGTAACTCCCTCCCGGGTATCTGTTATTATTTATATAAACCCCCACAGTGTGTAACTCCCTCCCGGGTATCTTTTATTATTTATATAAACCCCCACAGTGTGTAACTCCCTCCCGGGTATCTGTTATTATTTATATAAACCCCCCCGATATGTAACTCCCTCCCGGGTATCTGTTATTATTTATATAAACCACCCCCCCTCCAAGTGTGTAACTCCATCCCGGGTATCTGTTAATATTTATATAAACCCCCCCCAGTGTGTAACTCCCTCCCAGGTATCGGTTATTATTTATGTAACCCACCCCAGTCTGTAACTCCCTCCCAGGTTTCTGTTATTGTTTATTAAAAACCCCCGCACCCCCCAAGTCTGTAACTCCCTCCCGGGTATCTGTTATTATTTATATAAACCCCCAGTCTGTAACTCCCTCCCAGGTATCTGTTATTATTTATCTAAACCCCCACAGTCTGTAACTCCCTCCCGGGTATCTGTTATTATTTATATAAACCCCCCACCCCTCCAAGTGTGTAACTCCCTCCCAGGTATCTGTTATTATTTATATAAATCCCCCCAGTCTGTAACTCCCTCCCGGGTATCTATTATTATTTATATAAACCCCCACAGTGTGTAACTCCCTCCCGGGTATCTTTTATTATTTATATAAACCCCCCCGATATGTACCTCCCTCCCGGGTATCTGTTATTATTTATATAAACCACCCCCCCTCCAAGTGTGTAAATCCATCCCGGGTATCTGTTAATATTTATATAAACCCCCCCCAGTGTGTAACTCCCTCCCAGGTATCGGTTATTATTTATGTAACCCACCCCAGTCTGTAACTCCCTCCCAGGTTTCTGTTGTTGTGTATTAAAAACCCCCACCCCCCCCCAAGTCTGTAACTCCCTCCCGGGTATCTGTTATTATTATTATAAACCCCCACAGTCTGTAACTCCCTCCCAGGTATCTGTTATTATTTATATAAACCCCCACAGTCTGTAACTCCCTCCCAGGTATCTGTTATTATTTATATAAACCCCCACAGTGTGTAACTCCCTCCCAGGTATCTGTTATTATTTATATAAACCCCCCCAATATGTAACTCCCTCCCGGGTTTCTGTTATTATTCATATAAACCCCCACAGTGTGTAACCCTCTCCTGGGTATCTGTTATTATTTATATAAAACCCCCCAGTGTGTAACTCCCGCCCGGGTATCTGTTATTATTTATATAAACCACCCCAGTGTGTAACTCGCTCCCGGGTATCTGTTATTATTTATATAAACCCCTACAGTCTGTAACTCCCTCCCGGGTATCTGTTATTATTTATATAAACCCCCCCAATATGTAACTCCCTCCCGGGTTTCTGTTATTATTCATATAAACCCCCACAGTCTGTAACTCCCTCCCGGGTATGTGTTATTATTTATATAAACTCCCCCAGTGTGTAACTCCCTCCCGAGTTTCTGTTATTATTTATATAAATCCCCCCCAGTCTGTAACGCCCTCCCGGGTATCTATTATTATTAATAGAAACCCTCCCCAGTGTGAAACTCCCTCCCGGGTTTCTGTTATTATTTATATAAACCCCCCCCTAAGTCTGAAACTTCCTCCCGGGTATCTGTTATTATTTATATAAACCCCCACAGTCTGTAACTCCCTCCCGGGTATCTGTTATTATTTATATAAACCCCCCCAGTGTGTAACTCCCTCCCGGGTGTCTGTTATTATTTATATAAACCCCCACAGTCTGTAACTCTCTCCCGGGTATCTGTTATTATTTACATAAACCCCCCCAGTGTGTAACTCCCTCCCAGGTATCTGTTATTATTTATATAAACCCCCCCAGTGTGTAACTCCCTCCCGGGTATCTGTTATTATTTATATAAACCCCCACAGTGTGTAACTCCGTCCCGGGTATCTTTTATTATTTATATAAACCCCCCCAGTCTGTAACTCCCTCCCGGGTATCTGTTATTATTTATATAAACCCCCACAGTGTGTAACTCCCTCCCGGGTATCTGTTATTATTTATATAAACCCCCACAGTGTGTAACTCCCTCCCGTGTATCTGTTATTATTTATATAAACCCCCCCAATATGTAACTCCCTCCCAGGTATCTGTTATTATTTATATAAACCCCCACAGTGTGTAACTCCCTCCCGGGTATCTGTTATTATTTATATAAACCCCCCCAGTGTGTAACTCGCTCCCGGGTATCTGTTATTATTTATCTAAACCCCCACAGTCTGTAACTCCCCCCCGGGTATCTGTTATTATTTATAGAAACCCCCCCAGTGTGTAACTCGCTCCCGGGTATCTGTTATTATTTATATAAACCCCTACAGTCTGTAACTCCCTCCCGGGTATCTGTTATTATTTATATAAACCCCCCCAATATGTAACTCCCTCCCAGGTTTCTGTTATTATTCATATAAACCCCCACAGTCTGTAACTCCCTCCCGGGTATGTGTTATTATTTATATAAACTCCCCCAGTGTGTAACTCCCTCCCGAGTTTCTGTTATTATTTATATAAATCCCCCCCAGTCTGTAACGCCCTCCCGGGTATCTATTATTATTAATAGAAACCCTCCCCAGTGTGAAACTCCCTCCCGGGTTTCTGTTATTATTTATATAAACCCCCCCACCCAAGTCTGAAACTTCCTCCCGGGTATCTGTTATTATTTATATAAACCCCCACAGTCTGTAACTCCCTCCCGGGTATCTGTTATTATTTATATAAATCCCCCCAGTGTGTAACTCCCTCCCGGGTGTCTGTTATTATTTATATAAACCCCCCCAGTCTGTAACTCCCTCCCGGGTTTCTGTTATTATTTATATAAACCCCCCCAGTCTGTAACTCTCTCCCGGGTATCTGTTATTATTTACATAAACCCCCCCAGTGTGTAACTCCCTCCCAGGTATCTGTTATTATTTATATAAACCCCCACAGTGTGTAACTCCGTCCCGGGTATCTTTTATTATTTATATAAACCCCCCCAGTGTGTAACTCCCTCCCAGGTATCTGTTATTATTTATATAAAACCCCCCAGTCTGTAACTCCCTCCCGGGTATCTGTTATTATTTATATAAACCCCCACAGTGTGTAACTCCCTCCCGGGTATCTGTTATTATTTATATAAACCCCCACAGTGTGTAACTCCCTCCCGGGTATCTGTTATTATTTATATAAAACCCCCCAGTCTATAACTCCCTCCCGGGTATCTATTATTATTTATAGAAACCCCCACAGTGTGTAACCCTCTCCTGGGTATCTGTTATTATTTATATAAAACCCCCCAGTGTGTAACTCCCGCCCGGGTATCTGTTATTATTTATATAAACCCCCCCAGTGTGTAACTCGCTCCCGGGTATCTGTTATTATTTATATAAACCCCTACAGTCTGTAACTCCCTCCCGGGTATCTGTTATTATTTATATAAACCCCCCCCAATATGTAACTCCCTCCCGGGTTTCTGTTATTATTCATATAAACCCCCACAGTCTGTAACTCCCTCCCGGGTATCTGTTATTATTTATATAAACTCCCCCAGTGTGTAACTCCCTCCCGGGTATCTGTTATTATTTATATAAACTCCCCCAATATGTAAGGCCCTCACGGGTTTCTGTTATTATTTATATAAACCCCCACAGTGTGTAACTCCCTCCTGGGTATCTGTTATTATTTATATAAACCCCCACAGTCTGTAACTCCCTCCCGGGTATCTGTTATTATTTATATAAACCCCCCACAGTGTGTAACTCCCTCCCGGGTATCTGTTATTATTTATATAAACCACCCTCCCCCAGTGTGTAACTCTCTCCCGAGTTTCTGTTATTATTTATATAAACCCCCCCCAGTCTGTAACTCCCTCCCGGGTATCTGTTATTATTTATATAAACCCCCCCCAGTGTGTAACTCCCTCCCGGGTATCTATTATTATTTATATAAACCCCCACAGTGTGTAACTCCGTCCCGGGTATCTGTGATTATTTATATAAACCCCCACAGTGTGTAACTCCCTCCCAGGTTTCTGTTATTATTTATTTAAACCCCCCCACCTCCCCCAAGTCTGTAACTCCCTCCTGGGTATCTGTTATTATTTATATAAACTCCCCCAGTGTGTAACTCCCTCCTGGGTATCTGGTATTATTTATATAAACCCCCACAGTCTGTAACTCCCTCCCGAGTATCTATTATTATTTATCTAAACCCCCACAGTCTGTAACTCCCTCCCGGGTATCTGTTATTATTTATATAAACCCCCCACCCCTCCAAGTGTGTAACTCCCTCCCAGGTATCTGTTATTATTTATATAAATCCCCCCAGTCTGTAACTCCCTCCCGGGTATCTATTATTATTTATATAAACCCCCACAGTGTGTACCTCCCTCCCGGGTATCTATTATTATTTATATAAACCCCCACAGTGTGTACCTCCCTCCCGGGTATCTGTTATTATTTATATAAACCACCCCCCCTCCAAGTGTGTAAATCCATCCCGGGTATCTGTTAATATTTATATAAACCCCCCCCAGTGTGTAACTCCCTCCCAGGTATCGGTTATTATTTATGTAACCCACCCCAGTCTGTAACTCCCTCCCAGGTTTCTGTTGTTGTGTATTAAAAACCCCCACCCCCCCCAAGTCTGTAACTCCCTCCCGGGTATCTGTTATTATTATTATAAACCCCCACAGTCTGTAACTCCCTCCCAGGTATCTGTTATTATTTATATAAACCCCCACAGTCTGTAACTCCCTCCCAGGTATCTGTTATTATTTATATAAACCCCCACAGTGTGTAACTCCCTCCCAGGTATCTGTTATTATTTATATAAACCCCCACAGTGTGTAACTCCCTCCCAGGTATCTGTTATTATTTATCTAAACCCCCACAGTCTGTAACTCCCCCCCCGGGTATCTGTTATTATTTATATAAACCCCCCACCCCTCCAAGTGTGTAACTCCCTCCCAGGTATCTGTTATTATTTATATGAAACCCCCCAGTCTGTAAGTCCCTCCCGGGTATCTGTTATTATTTATATAAACCCCTACAGTCTGTAACTCCCTCCCGGGTATCTGTTATTATTTATATAAACCCCCCCAATATGTAACTCCCTCCCGGGTTTCTGTTATTATTCATATAAACCCCCACAGTCTGTAACTCCCTCCCGGGTATATGTTATTATTTATATAAACTCCCCCAGTCTGTAACGCCCTCCCGGGTATCTATTATTATTAATAGAAACCCTCCCCAGTGTGAAACTCCCTCCCGGGTTTCTGTTATTATTTATATAAACCCCCCCCTAAGTCTGAAACTTCCTCCCGGGTATCTGTTATTATTTATATAAACCCCCACAGTCTGTAACTCCCTCCCGGGTATCTGTTATTATTTATATAAACCCCCCCAGTGTGTAACTCCCTCCCGGGTGTCTGTTATTATTTATATAAACCCCCACAGTCTGTAACTCTCTCCCGGGTATCTGTTATTATTTACATAAACCCCCCCAGTGTGTAACTCCCTCCCAGGTATCTGTTATTATTTATATAAACCCCCCCAGTGTGTAACTCCCTCCCGGGTATCTGTTATTATTTATATAAACCCCCACAATGTGTAACTCCGTCCCGGGTATCATTTATTATTTATATAAACCCCCCCAGTGTGTAACTCCCTCCCAGGTATCTGTTATTATTTATATAAAAACCCCCAGTCTGTAACTCCCTCCCGGGTATCTGTTATTATTTATATAAACCCCCACAGTGTGTAACTCCCTCCCGGGTATCTGTTATTATTTATATAAACCCCCACAGTGTGTAACTCCCTCCCGTGTATCTGTTATTATTTATATAAACCCCCCCAATATGTAACTCCCTCCCAGGTATCTGTTATTATTTATATAAACCCCCACAGTGTGTAACTCCCTCCCAGGTATCTGTGATTATTTATATAAACCCCCCCAGTGTGTAACTCGCTCCCGGGTATCTGTTATTATTTATCTAAACCCCCACAGTCTGTAACTCCCCCCCGGGTATCTATTATTATTTATAGAAACCCCCCCAGTGTGTAACTCGCTCCCGGGTATCTGTTATTATTTATATAAACCCCTACAGTCTGTAACTCCCTCCCGGGTATCTGTTATTATTTATATAAACCCCCCCAATATGTAACTCCCTCCCAGGTTTCTGTTATTATTCATATAAACCCCCACAGTCTGTAACTCCCTCCCGAGTTTCTGTTATTATTTATATAAATCCCCCCCAGTCTGTAACGCCCTCCCGGGTATCTATTATTATTAATAGAAACCCTCCCCAGTGTGAAACTCCCTCCCGGGTTTCTGTTATTATTTATATAAACCCCCCCACCCAAGTCTGAAACTTCCTCCCGGGTATCTGTTATTATTTATATAAACCCCCACAGTCTGTAACTCCCTCCCGGGTATCTGTTATTATTTATATAAATCCCCCCAGTGTGTAACTCCCTCCCGGGTGTCTGTTATTATTTATATAAACCCCCCCAGTCTGTAACTCTCTCCCGGGTATCTGTTATTATTTACATAAACCCCCCCAGTGTGTAACTCCCTCCCAGGTATCTGTTATTATTTATATAAACCCCCCCAGTGTGTAACTCCCTCCCGGGTATCTGTTATTATTTATATAAACCCCCACAGTGTGTAACTCCCTCCCGTGTGTCTGTTATTATTTATATAAACCCCCCCAATATGTAACTCCCTCCCGGGTATCTGTTATTATTTATATAAACCCCAACAGTGTGTAACTCCCTCCTGGGTATCTGTTATTATTTATATAAAACCCCCCAGTCCGTAACTCCCTCCCGGGTATCTGTTATTATTTATCTAAACCCCCCCAAGTGTGTAACTCCCTCCCAGGTATCTGTTATTATTTATATAAACCCTCATAGTCTGTATCTCCCTCCCGGGTATCTGTTATTATTTATATAAACCCCCACAGTCTGTAACTCCATCCCAGGTATCGGTTATTATTGATGTAACCCACCCCAGTCTGTAACTCCCTCCCGGGTATCTGTTATTATTTATATAAAACCCCCCAGTCTATAACTCCCTCCCGGGTATCTATTATTATTTATAGAAACCCCACAGTGTGTAACCCTCTCCTGGGTATCTGTTATTATTTATATAAAACCCCCCAGTGTGTAACTCCCGCCCGGGTATCTGTTATTATTTATATAAACCCCCCCAGTGTGTAACTCGCTCCCGGGTATCTGTTATTATTTATATAAACCCCTACAGTCTGTAACTCCCTCCCGGGTATCTGTTATTATTTATATAAACCCCCCCAATATGTAACTCCCTCCCGGGTTTCTGTTATTATTCATATAAACCCCCACAGTCTGTAACTCCCTCCCGGGTATCTGTTATTATTTATATAAACTCCCCCAGTGTGTAACTCCCTCCCGGGTATCTGTTATTATTTATATAAACTCCCCCAATATGTAAGGCCCTCACGGGTTTCTGTTATTATTTATATAAACCCCCACAGTGTGTAACTCCCTCCTGGGTATCTGTTATTATTTATATAAACCCCCACAGTCTGTAACTCCCTCCCGGGTATCTATTATTATTTATATAAACCCCCACAGTCTGTAACTCCCTCCCGGGTATCTGTTATTATTTATATAAACCACCCTCCCCCAGTGTGTAACTCTCTCCCGAGTTTCTGTTATTATTTATATAAACCCCCCCCAGTCTGTAACTCCCTCCCGGGTATCTATTATTATTTATAGAAACCCCACCCCAGTGTGAAACTTCCTCCCGGGTATCTGTTATTATTTATATAAACCCCCCCCAGTGTGTAACTCCCTCCCGGGTATCTGTTATTATTTATATAAACCCCCCCCAGTGTGTAACTCCCTCCCGGGTATCTATTATTATTTATATAAACCCCCACAGTGTGTAACTCCCTCCCAGGTTTCTGTTATTATTTATTTAAACCCCCCCACCTCCCCCAAGTCTGTAACTCCCTCCTGGGTATCTGTTATTATTTATATAAACCCCCCCAGTGTGTAACTCCCTCCCGGGTATGTTATTATTTATATAAAAAACCCCCAGTCCGTAACTCCCTCCCGGGTATCTGTTATTATTTATATAAACTCCCCCAGTGTGTAACTCCCTCCCGGGTATCTGTTATTATTTATATAAACTCCCCCAATATGTAAGGCCCTCACGGGTTTCTGTTATTATTTATATAAACCCCCACAGTGTGTAACTCCCTCCTGGGTATCTGTTATTATTTATATAAACCCCCACAGTCTGTAACTCCCTCCCGAGTATCTATTATTATTTATATAAACCCCCACAGTCTGTAACTCCCTCCCGGGTATCTGTTATTATTTATATAAACCCCCCACAGTGTGTAACTCCCTCCCGGGTATCTGTTATTATTTATATAAACCACCCTCCCCCAGTGTGTAACTCTCTCCCGAGTTTCTGTTATTATTTATATAAACCCCCCCAGTCTGTAACTCCCTCCCGGGTATCTATTATTATTTATAGAAACCCCACCCCAGTGTGAAACTTCCTCCCGGGTATCTGTTATTATTTATATAAACCCCCCCCAGTGTGTAACTCCCTCCCGGGTATCTGTTATTATTTATATAAACCCCCCCCAGTGTGTAACTCCCTCCCGGGTATGTTATTATTTATATAAAAAACCCCCAGTCCGTAACTCCCTCCCGGGTATCTGTTATTATTTATCTAAACCCCCACAGTGTGTAACTCCCTCCCGGGTATCTGTGATTATTTATATAAACCCCCACAGTGTGTAACTCCCTCCCAGGTTTCTGTTATTATTTATTTAAACCCCCCCCCCCTCCCCCAAGTCTGTAACTCCCTCCTGGGTATCTGTTATTATTTATATAAACCCCCCCAGTGTCTAACTCCCTTTCGGGTATCTGTTATTATTTATAAAAAAAACCCACAGTCTGTAACTCCCTCCCGGGTATCTGTTATTATTTATATAAACCCCCACCCTCCCCCCCAAGTGTGTAACTCCCTCCCGGGTATCTGTTATTATTTATATAAACCCCCACAGTCTGTAACTCCCTCCCGGGTATCTGTTATTATTTATATAAACCCCCACAGTCTGTAACTCCCTCCCGGGTATCTGTTATTATTTATATAAACCCCCACCCTCCCCCCCAAGTGTGTAACTCCCTCCCGGGTATCTGTTATTATTTATATAAACCCCCACAGTCTGTCACTCCCTCCCGGGTATCTGTTATTATTTATATAAACCCCCACAGTCTGTAACTCCCTCCCGGGTATCTGTTATTATTTATATAAACCCCCACCCTCCCCCCCAAGTGTGTAACTCCCTCCCGGGTATCTGTTATTATTTATATAAACCCCCACAGTCTGTCACTCCGTCCCCAAGTCTCCCCCCCCACCCGGGGTGTAACCCCCCGCCTGTCGGCGGTAGACCTCATGGAGACTCGCTGCTCCTGACCATGTGTTGGTTGTCGGATGAGGGTTTGGGAGTGGGGGGTGAGGGATGAGGGGTGTGGGGGGGTGAGTGGGTGGGGTGTGGGGTGTGGGGGGTGAGGTGGGGGTGAGGTGTGAGGGGGTGGGGTGTGGGGTTTGTGGAGGGGGGTGAGGGGGTGGGGTGTGAGGGGGTGGGGTGTGGGGGGGGTGGGGTGTGGGGGGGTGGGGTGTGGGGGGTGAGGTGAGAGGGGGTGAGGTGAGAGGGGGTGGGGTGTGAGGGGGTGGGGTGTGGGGTGTGGGGAGGGGGGTGAGGTGAGAGGGGGTGAGGTGAGAGGGGGTGGGGTGTGAGGGGGTGGGGTGTGGGGTGGGGTGTGGGGGGTGAGGTGAGAGGGGGTGAGGTGAGAGGGGGTGGGGTGTGAGGGGGTGGGGTGTGGGGTGTGGGGAGGGGGGTGAGGTGAGAGGGGTGGGGGTCCCGGGTCCCTGTTCCCCCGCTGACACCCACCAGCACCATCAGGCTCTCCGTGTCTACGGACGGCAGGCCCCAGGCTCCTTTCCAGCAAAACAGCTCCCACGGAGCCGCCATTACCCAGCGGATATGACCCGGCGCTGACCCGGAAACACTCCCCCGTCACCCTCAAGGTCACCTGACACTCACTCTGGGATCACTCACACACTGAGATTTGTCTCTACAACATTCCCCTCGTAATCCTCAACTTATCACAATGTGTCCTCAATATCCTGTGTCTGTGATACTGTATCCTCATTATCCTGTCTCTGTAATACTGTGTCCTCAATATCCTGTGTCTGTGATACTGTATCCTCATTATCCTGTCTCTGTAATACTGTGTCCTCATTATCCTGTGTCTGTGATACTGTATCCTCATTATCCTGTCTCTGTAATACTGTGTCCTCATTATCCTGTGTCTGTGATACTGTATCCTCATTATCCTGTCTCTGTAATACTGTGTCCTCATTATCCTGTGTCTGTGATACTGTATCCTCATTATCCTGTGTCTGTGATACAGTATCCTCATTATCCTGTCTCTGTGATACTGTATCCTCATTATCCTGTCTCTGTAATACTGTGTCCTCATTATCCTGTGTCTGTAATACTGTGTCCTCATTATCCTGTCTCTGTAATACTGTATCCTCATTATCCTGTCTCTGTAATACTGTGTCCTCATTATCCTGTCTCTGTAACACTGTGTCCTCATTATCCTGTGTCTGTAACACTGTGTCCTCATTATCCTGTGTCTGTAATACTGTATCCTCATTATCCTGTGTCTGTAATACTGTATCCTCATTATCCTGTCTCTGTAATACTGTGTCCTCATTATCCTGTCTCTGTAATACTGTATCCTCATTATCCTGTCTCTGTAACACTGTGTCCTCATTATCCTGTGTCTGTAACACTGTGTCCTCATTATCCTGTCTCTGTAATACTGTATCCTCATTATCCTGTCTCTGTGATACTGTGTCCTCATTATCCTGTGTCTGTAATACTGTGTCCTCATTATCCTGTGTCTGTAATACTGTATCCTCATTATCCTGTCTCTGTGATACTGTGTCCTCATTATCCTGTCTCTGTGATACTGTGTCCTCATTATCCTGTGTCTGTAATACTGTGTCCTCATTATCCTGTGTCTGTGATACTGTATCCTCATTATCCTGTGTCTGGAATACTGTGTCCTCATTATCCTGTGTCTGTAATACTGTATCATCATTATCCTGTCTCTGTTATACTGTGTCTTTATTATCCTGTGTCTGTAATACTGTATCCTCATTATCCTATCTCTGTGATACGGTGTCCTCATTATCCCGTGTCTGTAATACTGTGTCCTCATTATCCTGTCTCTGTAATACTGTATCCTCATTATCCTGTGTCTGTAATACTGTATCCTCATTATCCTGTCTCTGTAATACTGTATCCTCATTATCCTGTCTCTGTGATACTGTATCCTCATTATCCTGTGTCTGTAATACTGTATCCTCATTATCCTGCCTCTGTAATACTGTGTCCTCATTATCCTGTCTCTGTGATACTGTGTCTTCATTATCCTGTCTCTGTGATACTGTGTCTTCATTATCCTGTCTCTGTAATACTGTATCCTCATTATCCTGTCTCTGTAATACTGTGTCCTCATTATCCAGTCTCTGTAATACTGTATCCTCATTATCCTGTCTCTGTAATACTGTGTCTTTATTATCCTGTGTCTGTAATACTGTATCCTCATTATCCTGTCTCTGTGATACGGTGTCCTCATTATCCTGTCTCTGTAATACTGTGTCCTCATTATCCTGTGTCTGTGATACTGTGTCCTCATTATCCTGTCTCTGTAATACTGTATCCTCATTATCCTGTCTCTGTGATACTGTATCATCATTATCCTGTGTCTGTGATACTGTGTCTTCATTATCCTGTGTCTCTAATACTGTATCCTCATTATCCTGTCTCTGTAATACTGTGTCTTCATTATCCTGTGTCTGTAATTCTGTATCCTCATTATCCTGTCTCTGTAATACTGTATCCTCATTATCCTGTGTCTGTAATACTGTATCATCATTATCCTGTGTCTGTGATACTGTGTCCTCATTATCCTGTCTCTGTAATACTGTATCCTCATTATCCTGTCTCTGTAATACTGTGTCCTCATTATCCTGTGTCTGTAATACTGTGTCCTCATTATCCTGTGTCTGTAATACTGTATCCTCATTATCTTGTCTCTGTAATACTGTATCCTCATTATCCAGTGTCTGTAACACTGTGTCCTCATTATCCTGTGTCTGTAACACTGTGTCCTCATTATCCTGTCTCTGTGATACTGTGTCCTCATTATCCTGTGTCTGTGATACTGTATCCTCATTATCCTGTGTCTGTGATACTGTATCCTCATTATCCTGTCTCTGTGATACTGTGTCCTCATTATCCTGTCTCTGTAATACTGTATCCTCATTATCCTGTCTCTGTAATACTGTGTCCTCATTATCCTGTGTCTGTAATACTGTGTCCTCATTATCCTGTGTCTGTAACACTGTGTCCTCATTATCCTTTCTCTGTAATACTGTGTCCTCATTATCCTGTCTCTGTGATACTGTGTCCTCATTATCCTGTGTCTGTGATACTGTATCCTCATTATCCTGTGTCTGTGATACTGTATCCTCATTATCCTGTCTCTGTGATACTGTGTCGTCATTATCCTGTGTCTGTAATACTGTATCCTCATTATCCTGTGTCTGTAATACTGTATCCTCATTATCCTGTGTCTGTGATACTGTATCCTCATTATCCTGTCTCTGTAACACTGTGTCCTCATTATCCTGTCTCTGTGATACTGTATCCTCATTATCCTGTGTCTGTAATACTGTATCCTCATTATCCTGCCTCTGTAATACTGTGTCCTCATTATCCTGTCTCTGTGATACTGTGTCTTCATTATCCTGTCTCTGTAATACTGTGTCTTCATTATCCTGTCTCTGTAATACTGTGTCCTCATTATCCTGTCTCTGTAATACTGTATCCTCATTATCCTGTCTCTGTAATACTGTGTCTTTATTATCCTGTGTCTGTAATACTGTATCCTCATTATCCTGTCTCTGTGATACGGTGTCCTCATTATCCTGTCTCTGTAATACTGTGTCCTCATTATCCTGTGTCTGTGATACTGTGTCCTCATTATCCTGTCTCTGTAATACTGTATCCTCATTATCCTGTCTCTGTGATACTGTATCATCATTATCCTGTGTCTGTGATACTGTGTCTTCATTATCCTGTGTCTCTAATACTGTATCCTCATTATCCTGTCTCTGTAATACTGTGTCTTCATTATCCTGTGTCTGTAATACTGTATCCTCATTATCCTGTCTCTGTAATACTGTATCCTCATTATCCTGTGTCTGTAATACTGTATCATCATTATCCTGTGTCTGTGATACTGTGTCCTCATTATCCTGTCTCTGTAATACTGTATCCTCATTATCCTGTCTCTGTAATACTGTGTCCTCATTATCCTGTGTCTGTAATACTGTGTCCTCATTATCCTGTGTCTGTAATACTGTATCCTCATTATCCTGTCTCTGTAATACTGTATCCTCATTATCCTGTCTCTGTAATGCTGTATCCTCATTATCCTGTGTCTGTAATACTGTGTCCTCATTATCCAGTGTCTGTAACACTGTGTCCTCATTATCCAGTGTCTGTAACACTGTGTCCTCATTATCCTGTGTCTGTAACACTGTGTCCTCATTATCCTGTCTCTGTGATACTGTGTCCTCATTATCCTGTGTCTGTGATACTGTATCCTCATTATCCTGTCTCTGTGATACTGTGTCCTCATTATCCTGTCTCTGTCATACTGTGTCCTCATTATCCTGTGTCTGTAATACTGTGTCCTCATTATCCTGTGTCTGTAACACTGTGTCCTCATTATCCTTTCTCTGTAATACTGTGTCCTCATTATCCTGTCTCTGTGATACTGTGTCCTCATTATCCTGTGTCTGTGATACTGTATCCTCATTATCCTGTGTCTGTGATACTGTGTCCTCATTATCCTGTCTCTGTGATACTGTGTCGTCATTATCACGTGTCTGTAATACTGTATCCTCATTATCCTGTGTCTGTAATACTGTATCCTCATTATCCTGTGTCTGTGATACTGTATCCTCATTATCCTGTCTCTGTAACACTGTGTCCTCATTATCCTGTCTCTGTGATACTGTATCCTCATTTTCCTGTCTCTGTAATACTGTGTCCTCATTATCCTGTCTCTGTAACACTGTGTCCTCATTATACTGTCTCTGTGATACAGTATCCTCATTTTCCTGTCTCTGTAATACTGTGTCCTCATTATCCTGTCTCTGTGATACTGTATCCTCATTATCCTGTGTCTGTAATACTGTATCCTCATTATCCTGTGTCTGTGATACTGTATCCGCATTATCCTGTCTCTGTAACACTGTGTCCTCATTATCCTGTCTCTGTGATACTGTATCATCATTATCCTGTGTGTGTGATACTGTGTCTTCATTATCCTGTCTCTGTAATACTGTATCCTCATTATCCTGTCTCTGTAATACTGTGTCTTCATTATCCTGTGTCTGTAATACTGTATCCTCATTATCCTGTCTCTGTAATACTGTATCCTCATTATCCTGTGTCTGTAATACTGTATCCTCATTATCCTGTGTCTGTAATACTGTATCATCATTATCCTGTGTCTGTGATACTGTGTCTTCATTATCCTGTCTCTGTAATACGGTATCCTCATTATCCTGTCTCTGTAATACTGTGTCTTTATTATCCTGTGTCTGTAATACTGTATCCTCATTATCCTGTCTCTGTGATACGGTGTCCTCATTATCCCGTGTCTGTGATACTGTATCCTCATTATCCTGTCTCTAATACTGTATCCTCATTATCCCGTGTCTGTAATACTGTGTCCTCATTATCCCATGTCTGTAATACTGTGTCTTCATTATCCCGTGTCTGTAATACTGTATCCTCATTATCCTGTGTCTGTAATACTGTGTCCTCATTATCCCGTGTCTGTAATACTGTATCCTCATTATCCCGTGTCTGTAATACTGTGTCCTCATTATCCTGTGTCTGTAATACTGTATCTTCATTATCCTCTGTCTGTAATACTATGTCCTCATTATCCTGTCTCTGTAATACTGTGTCCTCATTATCCTGTCTCTGTAATACTGTATCCTCATTATCCTGTGTCTGTAATACTGTATCTTCATTATCCTGTGTCTGTAATACTATGTCCTCATTATCCTGTCTCTGTAATACTGTGTCCTCATTATCCTGTGTCTGTAATACTGTATCTTCATTATCCTGTGTCTGTAATACTGTGTCCTCATTATCCTGTGTCTGTAATACTATGTCCTCATTATCCTATCTGTGTAATACTGTATCTTCAATATCCTGTCTCTGTAATACTGTATCCTCATTATCCTGTCTCTGTAATACTGTATCTTCATTATCCTGTGTCTGTAATACTGTGTCCTCATTATCCTGTCTCTGTAATACTGTGTCCTCATTATCCTGTGTCTGTAATACTGTGTCTTCATTATCCTGTCTTTGTAATACTGTATCCTCATTATCCTGTCTCTGTAATACTGTGTCTTCATTATCCTGTCTCTGTAATACTGTATCCTCATTATCCTGTCTCTGTAATACTGTGTCTTCATTATCCTGTGTCTGTAATACTGTATCCTCATTATCCTGTCTCTGTAATACTGTATCCTCATTATCCTGTGTCTGTAATACTGTATCATCATTATCCTGTGTCTGTGAAACTGTGTCTTCATTATCCTGTCTCTGTAGTACTGTATCCTCATTATCCTGTCTCTGTAATACTGTGTCTTTATTATCCTGTGTCTGTAATACTGTATCCTCATTATTCTGTCTCTGTGATACGGTGTCCTCATTATCCCCTGTCTGTGATACTGTATCCTCATTATCCTGTCTCTGTAATACTGTATCCTCATTTTCCCGTGTCTGTAATACTGTGTCCTCATTATCCCATGTCTGTAATACTGTGTCTTCATTATCCCGTGTCTGTAATACTGTATCCTCATTATCCTGTGTCTGTAATACTGTGTCCTCATTATCCCGTGTCTGTAATACTGTATCCTCATTATCCCGTGTCTGTAATACTGTATCCTCATTATCCCGTGTCTGTAATACTGTGTCCTCATTATCCTCTGTCTGTAATACTATGTCCTCATTATCCTGTCTCTGTGATACTGTGTCCTCATTATCCTGTGTCTGTAATACTGTATCCTCATTATCCTGTGTCTGTGATACTGTGTCCTCATTATCCTGTCTCTGTAATACTGTATCCTCATTATCCTGTCTCTGTAATACTGTGTCCTCATTATCCTGTGTCTGTAATACTGTGTCCTCATTATCCTGTGTCTGTAACACTGTGTCCTCATTATCCTTTCTCTGTAATACTGTGTCCTCATTATCCTGTGTCTGTGATACTGTATCCTCATTATCCTGTGTCTGTGATACTGTATCCTCATTATCCTGTCTCTGTGATACTGTGTCGTCATTATCCTGTGTCTGTAATACTGTATCCTCATTATCCTGTGTCTGTGATACTGTATCCTCATTATCCTGTCTCTGTAACACTGTGTCCTCATTATCCTGTCTCTGTGATACTGTATCCTCATTATCCTGTGTCTGTAATACTGTATCCTCATTATCCTGCCTCTGTAATACTGTGTCCTCATTATCCTGTCTCTGTGATACTGTGTCTTCATTATCCTGTCTCTGTAATACTGTGTCCTCATTATCCTGTCTCTGTAATACTGTATCCTCATTATCCTGTCTCTGTAATACTGTGTCTTTATTATCCTGTGTCTGTAATACTGTATCCTCATTATCCTGTCTCTGTGATACGGTGTCCTCATTATCCTGTCTCTGTAATACTGTGTCCTCATTATCCTGTGTCTGTGATACTGTGTCTTCATTATCCTGTCTCTGTAATACTGTATCCTCATTATCCTGTCTCTGTAATACTGTGTCTTCATTATCCTGTGTCTGTAATACTGTATCCTCATTATCCTGTCTCTGTAATACTGTATCCTCATTATCCTGTGTCTGTAATACTGTATCATCATTATCCTGTGTCTGTGATACTGTGTCCTCATTATCCTGTCTCTGTAATACTGTATCCTCATTATCCTGTCTCTGTAATACTGTGTCCTCATTATCCTGTGTCTGTAATACTGTGTCCTCATTATCCTGTGTCTGTAATACTGTATCCTCATTATCCTGTCTCTGTAATACTGTATCCTCATTATCCTGTGTCTCTAATACTGTATCCTCATTATCCTGTGTCTCTAATACTGTGTCCTCATTATCCAGTGTCTGTAACACTGTGTCCTCATTATCCAGTGTCTGTAACACTGTGTCCTCATTATCCTGTGTCTGTGATACTGTATCCTCATTATCCTGTCTCTGTGATACTGTGTCCTCATTATCCTGTCTCTGTGATACTGTATCCTCATTATCCTGTCTCTGTAATACTGTGTCCTCATTATCCTGTGTCTGTAATACTGTGTCCTCATTATCCTGTGTCTGTAACACTGTGTCCTCATTATCCTTTCTCTGTAATACTGTGTCCTCATTATCCTGTCTCTGTGATACTGTGTCCTCATTATCCTGTGTCTGTGATACTGTATCCTCATTATCCTGTGTCTGTGATACTGTATCCTCATTATCCTGTCTCTGTGATACTGTGTCGTCATTATCCTGTGTCTGTAATACAGTATCCTCATTATCCTGTCTCTGTAATACTGTATCCTCATTATCCTGTGTCTGTGATACTGTATCCTCATTATCCTGTCTCTGTAACACTGTGTCCTCATTATCCTGTCTCTGTGATACTGTATCCTCATTATCCTGTCTCTGTAACACTGTGTCCTCATTTTCCTGTCTCTGTAATACTCTGTCCTCATTATCCTGTCTCTGTAACACTGTGTCCTCATTATCCTGTCTCTGTGATACTGTATCCTCATTTTCCTGTCTCTGTAATACTGTGTCCTCATTATCCTGTCTCTGTGATACTGTATCCTCATTATCCTGTGTCTGTAATACTGTGTCCTCATTATCCTGTGTCTGTAATACTGTATCCTCATTATCCTGTGTCTGTGATACTGTATCCTCATTATCCTGTCTCTGTAACACTGTGTCCTCATTATCCTGTCTCTGTGATACTGTATCATCATTATCCTGTGTGTGTGATACTGTTTCTTCATTATCCTGTCTCTGTAATACTGTATCCTCATTATCCTGTCTCTGTAATACTGTGTCTTTATTATCCTGTGTCTGTAATACTGTATCCTCATTATCCTGTCTCTGTGATACGGTGTCCTCATTATCCCGTGTCTGTGATACTGTATCCTCATTATCCTGTCTCTAATACTGTATCCTCATTATCCCGTGTCTGTAATACTGTATCCTCATTATCCCGTGTCTGTAATACTGTGTCCTCATTATCCCGTGTCTGTAATACTGTATCCTCATTATCCCGTGTCTGTAATACTGTGTCCTCATTATCCTGTGTCTGTAATACTGTATCTTCATTATCCTCTGTCTGTAATACTATGTCCTCATTATCCTGTCTCTGTAATACTGTGTCCTCATTATCCTGTCTCTGTAATACTGTATCCTCATTATCCTGTGTCTGTAATACTGTATCTTCATTATCCTGTGTCTGTAATACTATGTCCTCATTATCCTGTCTCTGTAATACTGTGTCCTCATTATCCTGTGTCTGTAATACTGTATCTTCATTATCCTGTGTCTGTAATACTGTGTCCTCATTATCCTGTCTCTGTAATACTGTGTCCTCATTATCCTGTGTCTGTAATACTGTGTCTTCATTATCCTATCTGTGTAATACTGTATCTTCAATATCCTGTCTCTGTAATACTGTATCCTCATTATCCTGTGTCTGTAATACTGTATCTTCATTATCCTGTGTCTGTAATACTATGTCCTCATTATCCTGTCTCTGTAATACTGTGTCCTCATTATCCTGTGTCTGTAATACTATGTCCTCATTATCCTATCTGTGTAATACTGTATCTTCAATATCCTGTCTCTGTAATACTGTATCCTCATTATCCTGTCTCTGTAATACTGTATCTTCATTATCCTGTGTCTGTAATACTGTGTCCTCATTATCCTGTCTCTGTAATACTGTATCCTCATTATCCTGTGTCTGTAATACTGTGTCTTCATTATCCTGTCTTTGTAATACTGTATCCTCATTATCCTGTCTCTGTAATACTGTGTCTTCATTATCCTGTCTCTGTAATACTGTATCCTCATTATCCTGTCTCTGTAATACTGTGTCTTCATTATCCAGTGTCTGTAATACTGTATCCTCATTATCCTGTCTCTGTAATACTGTATCCTCATTATCCTGTGTCTGTAATACTGTATCATCATTATCCTGTCTCTGTAATACTGTGTCTTTATTATCCTGTGTCTGTAATACTGTATCCTCATTATCCTGTCTCTGTGATACGGTGTCCTCATTATCCCCTGTCTGTGATACTGTATCCTCATTATCCTGTCTCTGTAATACTGTATCCTCATTATCCCGTGTCTGTAATACTGTGTCCTCATTATCCCATGTCTGTAATACTGTGTCGTCATTATCCCGTGTCTGTAATACTGTATCCTCATTATCCTGTGTCTGTAATACTGTGTCCTCATTATCCCGTGTCTGTAATACTGTATCCTCATTATCCCGTGTCTGTAATACTGTATCCTCATTATCCCGTGTCTGTAATACTGTGTCTTCATTATCCTCTGTCTGTAATACTATGTCCTCATTATCCTGTCTCTGTAATACTGTGTCCTCATTATCCTGTCTCTGTAATACTGTATCCTCATTATCCTGTGTCTGTAATACTGTATCTTCATTATCCGGTGTCTGTAATACTATGTCCTCATTATCCTGTCTCTGTAATACTGTGTCCTCATTATCCTGTGTCTTTAATCCTGTATCTTCATTATCCTGTGTCTGTAATACTGTGTCCTCATTATCCTGTCTCTGCAATACTGTATCCTCATTATCCTGTCTCTGTAACACTGTGTCCTCATTATCCTGTGTCTGTAACACTGTGTCCTCATTATCCTGTGTCTGTAATACTGTATCCTCATTATCCTGTCTCTGTGATACTGTGTCCTCATTATCCTGTCTCTGTGATACTGTGTCCTCATTATCCTGTGTCTGTAATACTGTGTCCTCATTATCCTGTCTCTGTAATACTGTATCCTCATTTTCCTGTCTCTGTGATACTGTGTCCTCATTATCCTGTCTCTGTAATACTGTATTCTCATTATCCTGTCTCTGTAATACTGTATCCTCATTATCCTGTATCTGTAATACTGTATCATCATTATCCTGTCTCTGTAACACTGTGTCCTCATTATCCTGTCTCTGTAACACTGTATCCTCATTATCCTGTCTCTGTAATACTGTGTCCTCATTATCCTGTCACTGTAATACTGTATTCTCATTATCCTGTGTCTGTAATACTGTATCCTCATTATCCTGTGTTTGTGATACTGTATCCTCGTTATCCTGTCTCTGTGATACTGTGTCCTCGTTATCCTGTGTCTGTGATACTGTGTCCTCATTATCCTGTCTCTGTAATACTGTATCCTCATTTTCCTGTCTCTGTGGTACTGTGTCCTCATTATCCCGTGTCTGTAATACTGTGACCTCATTATCCTGTCTCTGTAATACTGTGTCCTCATTGTCCTGTGTCTGTAATACTGTGTCCTCATTATCCTGTGTCTGTAATACTGTATCCTCATTATCCTGTGTCTGTAATACTGTGTCTTCATTATCCTGTCTCTGTAATACTGTGTCCTCATTGTCCTGTGTCTGTAATACTGTGTCCTCATTATCCTGTGTCTGTAATACTGTATCTTCATTATCCTGTGTCTGTAATACTGTGTCCTCATTATCCTGTCTCTGTAATACTGTATCCTCATTATCCTGTCTCTGTAATACTGTATCCTCATTATCCTGTCTCTGTAATACTGTGTCCTCATTATCCCGTGTCTGTAATACTGTATCCTCATTATCCTGTCTCTGTGATACTGTGTCCTCATTATCCTGTGTCTGTGATACTGTATCCTCATTATCCTGTCTCTGTAATACTGTATCCTCATTATCCTGTCTCTGTAATACTGTGTCCTCATTATCCCGTGTCTGTAATACTATATCCTCATTATCCCGTGTCTGTAATACTGTATCTTCATTATCCTGTGTCTGTAATACTGTGTCCTCATTATCCTGTGTCTGTAATACTGTGTCCTCATTATCCTGTCTCTGTAATACTGTGTCCTCATTATCCTGTGTCTGTAATACAGTATCTTCATTATCCTGTGTCTGTAATACTGTGTCCTCATTATCCTGTCTCTGTAATACTGTATCCTCATTATCCTGTGTCTGTAATACTGTGTCTTCATTATCCTGTCTTTGTAATACTGTATCCTCATTATCCTGTCTCTGTAATACTGTGTCTTCATTATCCTGTCTCTGTAATACTGTATCCTCATTATCCTGTCTCTGTAATACTGTGTCTTCATTATCCAGTGTCTGTAATACTGTATCCTCATTATCCTGTCTCTGTAATACTGTATCCTCATTATCCTGTGTCTGTAATACTGTATCATCATTATCCTGTCTCTGTAATACTGTGTCTTTATTATCCTGTGTCTGTAATACTGTATCCTCATTATCCTGTCTCTGTGATACGGTGTCCTCATTATCCCCTGTCTGTGATACTGTATCCTCATTATCCTGTCTCTGTAATACTGTATCCTCATTATCCCGTGTCTGTAATACTGTGTCCTCATTATCCCATGTCTGTAATACTGTGTCGTCATTATCCCGTGTCTGTAATACTGTATCCTCATTATCCTGTGTCTGTAATACTGTGTCCTCATTATCCCGTGTCTGTAATACTGTATCCTCATTATCCCGTGTCTGTAATACTGTATCCTCATTATCCCGTGTCTGTAATACTGTGTCTTCATTATCCTCTGTCTGTAATACTATGTCCTCATTATCCTGTCTCTGTAATACTGTGTCCTCATTATCCTGTCTCTGTAATACTGTATCCTCATTATCCTGTGTCTGTAATACTGTATCTTCATTATCCGGTGTCTGTAATACTATGTCCTCATTATCCTGTCTCTGTAATACTGTGTCCTCATTATCCTGTGTCTTTAATCCTGTATCTTCATTATCCTGTGTCTGTAATACTGTGTCCTCATTATCCTGTCTCTGCAATACTGTATCCTCATTATCCTGTCTCTGTAACACTGTGTCCTCATTATCCTGTGTCTGTAACACTGTGTCCTCATTATCCTGTGTCTGTAATACTGTATCCTCATTATCCTGTCTCTGTGATACTGTGTCCTCATTATCCTGTCTCTGTGATACTGTGTCCTCATTATCCTGTGTCTGTAATACTGTGTCCTCATTATCCTGTCTCTGTAATACTGTATCCTCATTTTCCTGTCTCTGTGATACTGTGTCCTCATTATCCTGTCTCTGTAATACTGTATTCTCATTATCCTGTCTCTGTAATACTGTATCCTCATTATCCTGTATCTGTAATACTGTATCATCATTATCCTGTCTCTGTAACACTGTGTCCTCATTATCCTGTCTCTGTAACACTGTATCCTCATTATCCTGTCTCTGTAATACTGTGTCCTCATTATCCTGTCACTGTAATACTGTATTCTCATTATCCTGTGTCTGTAATACTGTATCCTCATTATCCTGTGTTTGTGATACTGTATCCTCGTTATCCTGTCTCTGTGATACTGTGTCCTCGTTATCCTGTGTCTGTGATACTGTGTCCTCATTATCCTGTCTCTGTAATACTGTATCCTCATTTTCCTGTCTCTGTGGTACTGTGTCCTCATTATCCCGTGTCTGTAATACTGTGACCTCATTATCCTGTCTCTGTAATACTGTGTCCTCATTGTCCTGTGTCTGTAATACTGTGTCCTCATTATCCTGTGTCTGTAATACTGTATCCTCATTATCCTGTGTCTGTAATACTGTGTCTTCATTATCCTGTCTCTGTAATACTGTGTCCTCATTGTCCTGTGTCTGTAATACTGTGTCCTCATTATCCTGTGTCTGTAATACTGTATCTTCATTATCCTGTGTCTGTAATACTGTGTCCTCATTATCCTGTCTCTGTAATACTGTATCCTCATTATCCTGTCTCTGTAATACTGTATCCTCATTATCCTGTCTCTGTAATACTGTGTCCTCATTATCCCGTGTCTGTAATACTGTATCCTCATTATCCTGTCTCTGTGATACTGTGTCCTCATTATCCTGTGTCTGTGATACTGTATCCTCATTATCCTGTCTCTGTAATACTGTATCCTCATTATCCTGTCTCTGTAATACTGTGTCCTCATTATCCCGTGTCTGTAATACTATATCCTCATTATCCCGTGTCTGTAATACTGTATCTTCATTATCCTGTGTCTGTAATACTGTGTCCTCATTATCCTGTGTCTGTAATACTGTGTCCTCATTATCCTGTCTCTGTAATACTGTGTCCTCATTATCCTGTGTCTGTAATACAGTATCTTCATTATCCTGTGTCTGTAATACTGTGTCCTCATTATCCTGTCTCTGTAATACTGTGTCCTCATTATCCTGTGTCTGTGATACTGTATCTTCATTATCCTGTGTCTGTAACAATGTACCTTCATTATCCGGTGTCTGTTATACTGTATCTTCATTATCCTGTACCTAATACTGTATCTTCATTATCCTGGGTCTGTAACAATGTATCTTCATTATCCTGTGTCTGTAGCATTGTGTCTTCATTATCCAGTGTCTGTCACAATGTATCTTCCTTATCCGGTGTCTGTAACAATGTATCTTCATTATCCCGTGTCTGTAACAATGTGTCTACATTATCCGGTGTCTGTAACAATGTATCTTCATTATCCTGTGTCTGTAACACTGTATCTTCATTATCCAGTGTCTGTAACAATGTACCTTCATTATCCGGTGTCTGTTATACTGTATCTTCATTATCCTGTACCTAATACTGTATCTTCATTATCCTGGGTCTGTAACAATGTATCTTCATTATCCTGTGTCTGTAGCATTGTGTCTTCATTATCCAGTGTCTGTCACAATGTATCTTCCTTATCCGGTGTCTGTAACAATGTATCTTCATTATCCCGTGTCTGTAACAATGTGTCTACATTATCCGGTGTCTGTAACAATGTATCTTCATTATCCTTTGTCTGTAATACTGTATCTTCATTATCTGGTGTCTGTTATACTGTATCTTCATTATCCTGTACCTAATACTGTATCTTCATTATCCTGTGTCTGTAGCACTGTATCTTCATTATCCTGTATCTTCATTATCCTGTGGCTGTAACACTGTATCTTCATTATCCTGTTTCTGTAATACTGTATCCTAATTATCCTCTTTCTCTAACACTACCATTATCCTGTCTGTAACTGCATTCTTGTTATCCTCTGTCTATAACACTGTTTCCTTGTTATCCTGAGTCTGTAACACTTGACACTATCCTCTAACACTACCTTCACCATCCTGTATATGTAATACTGTTCCTTCACTATCCTGTATCTATTTTTCTCAATCTTCATTATCCTATATCGAGAACACTGTAACTTTGTTATTCCATGTCCATAAACAGTATCTTCAATATCCTGTCTATAACACTGTCTTCATTTCCTGTATCTATAACACGATATTCATTATCGTGTGTCTATAACACTCTATCTTCATTCTTCCAGCTTCATTATCCTCTATCTTCATTAACTTCTGTTAGTAAGTTTGCAGATGACACCAAAATTGGAGATATAGTGGACAGCAAAGAATGGGATCTTGATCAGATGGGCCAATGGGCTGAGAAGTGGCAGATGGAGTTTAGATAAATGTGAGGTTCTGCATTTTGGGAAAGCAAATCTTAGCAGGGCTTATATACTTAATGGTAAGGTCGTAGGGAGTGTTGCTGAACAAAGAGACCTTGGGGTACAGGTTCATAGCTCCTTGAAAGTGGAGTTGCACACAGATAGGATAGTGAAGGCATTTGGTATGTTTTCCTTTATTGGTCAAAGTATTGAGTACAGGAGTTGGGAGGTCATGTTGCAGCTGTACAGGACATTGGTTAGGCCACTGTTAGAATATTGTGTGGAATTCTGGTCTCCTTCCTATTGGAAGGATGTTGTGAAACTTGAAAGGATTCAGCAACGATTTACAAGGATGTTGCCAGGGTTGGAGGATTTGAGCTACAGGGAGAGGTTGAATAGGCGAGGGCTGTTTTCTCTGGAGCATCGGAGGCTGAGGGGTGACCTTATAGAGGTTTATACAATCATGAGGGGCATGGATAGACAAAGTCTTTTCCCTGGTGTCGGGGAGTCCAGTACTAGAGAGCATAGATTAGATTAGGTTAAATTCCCTACAGTGTAGAAACAGGTCTTTCGGCCCAACCAGTCCACACCAACTCTCCGAAGAGTAACCCACCCAGACCATTTCCCTCTGACCAATGCACCTAGCACTATGGGCAATTTAGCATGGCCAATTCACCTGACCTGCACATCTTTGTGACTGTGGGTGGAAACTGGAGCACCCAGAGGAAGTCCACGCAGACACGGGGAGAATGTGCAAACTCCCCACAGACTGTCGCCCGAGGCTGGAATAGAACCTGGGACCCTGGTGCTGTGAGGCAGCAGTACTAACCACTGTGCCACAGAAAACGCACCCCTCTTTGGGTGAGAGGGGAAAGATATAAAAGAGACCGAAAGGCCAATTTTTTCATGCAGAGGGTGTTACATGTATGGAATGAACTGCCAGAGGAAGTGGTGGAGGTTGGTACAATTATAACATTTAAAAGGTATCTGGATGGATATGTGAATAGGAAGGGTTTGGAGGGATATGGGCCGGGTGCTGGCAGGTGGGACTAGATTGGGTTGGGATATCTGGTCGGGTTGGACTGAAGGGTCTGTTTCCGTGCTGTACATCTCTATGACTCTGTTATCCTGTCAATATTGTTCTGTATCTTCATTATCCTCTGAGTTTATTATCCTCAGTCTTTATTAGTCTATCTTTATTATCCTCTCTTTGTTATTCTACATATTCATTATCCTGTGTCTTTATTCTCCTTTATTTGTATTATTCTGTTTCTTCATTATCCCCTGTCTTTACTATTCTATATCTTTATTATCCTCAGTTTTTATTCTTCTGTATATTCATTATCCCCTGTCTTTATCATCCCCTGTCTTTATTATCTTATACCTTTATTATCCTGTGTCTTCATTGCCCTGTCTTCATTATGCTCTTATTTCATTATTCACCTTGCCAGGCAGTATAATTTATTCAATGTATAACTGGACTGTACAATGTAATTTATTCATTATTCACCCAGTCTGGATGGTCTAATTTATTCATTATTCACCTCATTTGGACAGTGTAATTTATTTATTCACCCAGCCTAGACAGTAATTTGGCTGGACACGATAATGTATTGATTATATACCAAGACATAACAGTGTAATTGCACCTTGATATAAGAAGGATATTTTTTAATTGGAGAAGGTTCAGAAAATAATTACTAAGATGTTGCCAGGAATAGAGGTTTGCGATATAAAAATAGACTGGAAAAGCTGGGAAATTTTGTCACTGGAGCTTCGGAGGCTGAGGGGTGACCTCATTGAGGTGAATAAAGTCATGAGGGCACAGACAAGGTGAATGACAAGGGTCTTTTCCTTGGGGTGGGGGAATTCAAATCTAGGCAGCGTATTTTTAAAGTGATTATGCAGTTCAGGTATACAATTTGTATCTTACATTGTCCAGTTTGGGTATATAATGAATATATTTCACTGTCCTGTCTCGGTGTACAATGCTGAGCCTTGGTTAAGAATGATTGCGTTATTGTCCAGATCCGGTATATAATTTATATCTTAGACAGAACTGTCTCAGCGTGGATTTAATATATTACACTATCCAGTCTCAGTGTATAATGAATATATTGTACTGTCCAGATTCAGGATATAAAACTGGACAGTCTCAGTATCTGATGAATATATTACACTGCACTGCCTTGGTAGATAATGAATATATGACCCTGTCCAGTCTTGGTCGTATTCAATATATTACAGTGTCCAGTTTTGGTGTATGATGAAGCAAATGCACTATCTGGTCTCAGTATGTTATGGATATATTACAGTGTCTGATCTCAGGAAATAATGAATAAGTTGCAGTGACCAGTCTCAATGTATAATAACAGTGTGGTAATATCCAGTCTCAGTCTATAACGAATACATTGCAGTGTCCGGCCTCGGTCTATAATGAATACATTGCAGTGACCGGCCTCGGTCTATAATGAATACATGGCAGTGTCCGGCCTCGGTTTATAATGAATACATTGCAGTGTCCGGCCTCGGTCTATAATGAATACATTGCAGTGACCAGTCTCGGTGTATAATTTCCACATTGCAGTGACCGGCCTCGGTCTATAATGAATACATTGCAGTGACCGGCCTCGGTCTATAATGAATACATTGCAGTGTCCGGCCTCGGTGTATAATGAATACATTGCAGTGTCCGGCCTCGGTCTATAATGAATACATTGCAGTGACCAGTCTCAGTGTATAATTTCCACATTGCAGTGACCGGCCTCGGTCTATAATGAATACATTGCAGTGACCAGTCTCGGTATATAATGAATACATTGCAGTGACCGACCTCGGTCTATAATGAATATATTGCAGTGACCGGCCTCAGTCTATAATGAATACGTTGCAGTGACAGGCCTCGGTGTATAATGAATACATTGCAGTGTCCGGCCTCAGTCTATAATGAATACATTGCAGTGACCGGCCTCTGTATATAATGAGTACGTTGCAGTGACCAGCCTCGGTGTATAATGAATATATTGCAGTGACCGGCTCGGTGTATAATGAATACATTGCAGTGTCCGGCCTCAGTCTATAATGAATACATTGCCCTGACCGGCCCCGGTCTATAATGAATACATTGTTGTGTCCAGCCTCGGTGTATAATGAATACATTGCAGTGTCCGGCCTCCGTCTATAATGAATACATTGCAGTGACCAGTCTCAGTGTATAATGTCTACATTGCAGTGACCGGCCTCGGTCTATAATGAATACATTGCAGTGACCTGTCTCGGTGTATCATGAATACATTGCAGTGTCCAGCCTCAGTCTATAATGAATACATTGCAGTGACCGACCTCGGTGTATAATGAATACATTGCAGTGACCAGCCTCGGTGTATAATGAATACATTGCAGTGTCCGGCCTCAGTCTATAATGAATACATTGCAGTGACCGGC
The DNA here is from genome assembly GCF_020745735.1 of Hemiscyllium ocellatum. Taxonomy (NCBI): domain Eukaryota; kingdom Metazoa; phylum Chordata; class Chondrichthyes; order Orectolobiformes; family Hemiscylliidae; genus Hemiscyllium; species Hemiscyllium ocellatum. The sequence goes on from NC_083450.1 coordinate 480,828, forward strand.
CTCGGTCTATAATGAATACATTGCAGTGACCAGCCTCGGTGTATAATGAATACATTGCAGTGACCGGCTCGGTGTATAATGAATACATTGCAGTGTCCGGCCTCAGTCTATAATGAATACATTGCAGTGACCAGTCTCGGTGTATAATGAGTACATTGCAGTGACCGACCTCGGTGTATAATGAATATATTGCAGTGTCCGGCCTCAGTCTATAATGAATACATTGCAGTGACCGGCCTCGGTGTATAATGAATACATTGCAGTGTCCGGCCTCAGTCTATAATGAATACATTGCAGTGACTGGCCTCGGAGTATAATGAATACATTGCAGTGTCCGGCCTCAGTCTCTAATGAATACATTGCAGTGACTGGCCTCAGTGTATAATGAATACATTGCAGTGTTCGGCCTCAGTCTATAATGAATACATTGCAATGACCGGCCTTGGTGTATAATGAATACATTGCAGTGTCCTGTCTCGGTGTATAATAATTACATTGCAGTGTCCAGCCTCGGTCTATAATGAATACATTGCAGTGTCCGGCATCGGTCTATAACGACTATATTGCAGTGTCCAAGATCGGTCTATAATGAATGCATTGCAGTGACCGGCCTCGGTCTATAATGAATACATTGCACTGACCTGTCTTGGTGTACCATGAATACATTGCAGAGACCGGCCTCGGTCTACAATGAATACATTGCAATGTCCAGCCTCGGTGTATAATGAATATATTGCAGTGACCGGCCTCGGTGTATCATGAATACATTGCAGTGTCCGGCCTCGGTCTATAATAAATACATTGCAGTGACTGGCCTCGGTGTATCATGAATACATTGCAGTGTCCGGCCACGGTCTATAATGAATACATTGCAATGTCTGGCCTCTGTCTATAATGAATACATTGCAGTGTCCGGCCTCGGTCTATAATGAATACATTGCAGTGACCGGCCTCTGTCTATAATGAGTACGTTGCAGTGACCAGCCTCGGTGTATAATGAATACATTGCAATGTCTGGCCTCGGTCTATAATGAATACGTTGCAGTGACGGGCCTCGGTGTACAATGAATACATTGCAGTGACCGGCCTCGGTGTATAATGAATATATTGCAGTGACCGTCCTCGGTGTACAATGAATACATTGCAGTGTCCGGCCTCTGTCTATAATGAATACATTGCAGTGACCAGTCTCGGTGTATAATTTCCACATTGCAGTGACCGGCCTCGGTCTATAATGAATACATTGCAGTGACCGGCCTCGGTCTATAATGAATACATTGCAGTGTCCGGCCTCGGTGTATAATGAATACATTGCAGTGTCCGGCCTCGGTCTATAATGAATACATTGCAGTGACCAGTCTCAGTGTATAATTTCCACATTGCAGTGACCGGCCTCGGTCTATAATGAATACATTGCAGTGACCAGTCTCGGTATATAATGAATACATTGCAGTGACCGACCTCGGTGTATAATGAATACATTGCAGTGACCAGCCTCGGTGTATAATGAATACATTGCAGTGTCCGGCCTCAGTCTATAATGAATACATTGCAGTGACCGGCCTCGGTCTATAATGAATACATTGCAGTGACCAGCCTCGGTGTATAATGAATACATTGCAGTGTCCGGCCTCAGTCTATAATGAATACATTGCAGTGACCGACCTCGGTCTATAATGAGTACGTTGCAGTGACAGGCCTCGGTGTATAATGAATACATTGCAGTGTCCGGCCTCAGTCTATAATGAATACATTGCAGTGACCGGCCTCTGTCTATAATGAGTACGTTGCAGTGACCAGCCTCGGTGTATAATGAATACATTGCAGTGACCGGCTCGGTGTATAATGAATACATTGCAGTGTCCGGCCTCAGTCTATAATGAATACATTGCAGTGACCAGTCTCGGTGTATAATGAGTACATTGCAGTGACCGACCTCGGTGTATAATGAATATATTGCAGTGTCCGGCCTCAGTCTATAATGAATACATTGCAGTGACCGGCCTCGGTGTATAATGAATACATTGCAGTGTCCGGCCTCAGTCTATAATGAATACATTGCAGTGACTGGCCTCGGAGTATAATGAATACATTGCAGTGTCCGGCCTCAGTCTCTAATGAATACATTGCAGTGACTGGCCTCAGTGTATAATGAATACATTGCAGTGTTCGGCCTCAGTCTATAATGAATACATTGCAATGACCGGCCTTGGTGTATAATGAATACATTGCAGTGTCCTGTCTCGGTGTATAATAATTACATTGCAGTGTCCAGCCTCGGTCTATAATGAATACATTGCAGTGTCCGGCATCGGTCTATAACGACTATATTGCAGTGTCCAAGATCGGTCTATAATGAATGCATTGCAGTGACCGGCCTCGGTCTATAATGAATACATTGCACTGACCTGTCTTGGTGTACCATGAATACATTGCAGAGACCGGCCTCGGTCTACAATGAATACATTGCAATGTCCAGCCTCGGTGTATAATGAATATATTGCAGTGACCGGCCTCGGTGTATCATGAATACATTGCAGTGTCCGGCCTCGGTCTATAATAAATACATTGCAGTGACTGGCCTCGGTGTATCATGAATACATTGCAGTGTCCGGCCACGGTCTATAATGAATACATTGCAATGTCTGGCCTCTGTCTATAATGAATACATTGCAGTGTCCGGCCTCGGTCTATAATGAATACATTGCAGTGACCGGCCTCTGTCTATAATGAGTACGTTGCAGTGACCAGCCTCGGTGTATAATGAATACATTGCAATGTCTGGCCTCGGTCTATAATGAATACGTTGCAGTGACGGGCCTCGGTGTACAATGAATACATTGCAGTGACCGGCCTCGGTGTATAATGAATATATTGCAGTGACCGTCCTCGGTGTACAATGAATACATTGCAGTGTCCGGCCTCTGTCTATAATGAATACATTGCAGTGACCAGTCTCGGTGTATAATTTCCACATTGCAGTGACCGGCCTCGGTCTATAATGAATACATTGCAGTGACCGGCCTCGGTCTATAATGAATACATTGCAGTGTCCGGCCTCGGTGTATAATGAATACATTGCAGTGTCCGGCCTCGGTCTATAATGAATACATTGCAGTGACCAGTCTCAGTGTATAATTTCCACATTGCAGTGACCGGCCTCGGTCTATAATGAATACATTGCAGTGACCAGTCTCGGTATATAATGAATACATTGCAGTGACCGACCTCGGTCTATAATGAATATATTGCAGTGACCGGCCTCAGTCTATAATGAATACGTTGCAGTGACAGGCCTCGGTGTATAATGAATACATTGCAGTGTCCGGCCTCAGTCTATAATGAATACATTGCAGTGACCGGCCTCTGTATATAATGAGTACGTTGCAGTGACCAGCCTCGGTGTATAATGAATATATTGCAGTGACCGGCTCGGTGTATAATGAATACATTGCAGTGTCCGGCCTCAGTCTATAATGAATACATTGCCCTGACCGGCCCCGGTCTATAATGAATACATTGTTGTGTCCAGCCTCGGTGTATAATGAATACATTGCAGTGTCCGGCCTCCGTCTATAATGAATACATTGCAGTGACCAGTCTCAGTGTATAATGTCTACATTGCAGTGACCGGCCTCGGTCTATAATGAATACATTGCAGTGACCTGTCTCGGTGTATCATGAATACATTGCAGTGTCCAGCCTCAGTCTATAATGAATACATTGCAGTGACCGACCTCGGTGTATAATGAATACATTGCAGTGACCAGCCTCGGTGTATAATGAATACATTGCAGTGTCCGGCCTCAGTCTATAATGAATACATTGCAGTGACCGGCCTCGGTCTATAATGAGTACGTTGCAGTGACAGGCCTCGGTGTATAATGAATACATTGCAGTGTCCGGCCTCAGTCTATAATGAATACATTGCAGTGACCGGCCTCTGTCTATAATGAGTACGTTGCAGTGACCAGCCTCGGTGTATAATGAATACATTGCAGTGACCGGCTCGGTGTATAATGAATACATTGCAGTGTCCGGCCTCAGTCTATAATGAATACATTGCCCTGACCGGCCCCGGTCTATAATGAATACATTGTTGTGTCCAGCCTCGGTGTATAATGAATACATTGCAGTGTCCGGCCTCCGTCTATAATGAATACATTGCAGTGACCAGTCTCAGTGTATAATGTCTACATTGCAGTGACCGGCCTCGGTCTATAATGAATACATTGCAGTGACCTGTCTCGGTGTATCATGAATACATTGCAGTGTCCAGCCTCAGTCTATAATGAATACATTGCAGTGACCGACCTCGGTGTATAATGAATATATTGCAGTGACCGGCCTCGGTGTATAATGAATACATTGCAGTGACCAGCCTCGGTGTATAATGAATACATTGCAGTGTCCGGCCTCAGTCTATAATGAATACATTGCAGTGACCGGCCTCGGTCTATAATGAGTATGTTGCAGTGTCCGGCCTCAGTCTATAATGAATACATTGCAGTGACCGGCCTCGGTCTATAATGAATACATTGCAGTGTCCGGCCTCAGTCTATAATGAATACATTGCAGTGACCAGTCTCGGTGTATAATGAGTACATTGCAGTGACCGACCTCGGTGTATAATGAATATATTGCAGTGTCCGGCCTCAGTCTATAATGAATACATTGCAGTGACCGGCCTCGGTGTATAATGAATACATTGCAGTGTCCGGCCTCAGTCTATAATGAATACATTGCAGTGACTGGCCTCGGAGTATAATGAATACATTGCAGTGTCCGGCCTCAGTCTCTAATGAATACATTGCAGTGACTGGCCTCAGTGTATAATGAATACATTGCAGTGTTCGGCCTCAGTCTATAATGAATACATTGCAATGACCGGCCTTGGTGTATAATGAATACATTGCAGTGTCCTGTCTCGGTGTATAATAATTACATTGCAGTGTCCAGCCTCGGTCTATAATGAATACATTGCAGTGTCCGACATCGGTCTATAACGACTATATTGCAGTGTCCAGGATCGGTCTATAATGAATGCATTGCAGTGACCGGCCTCGGTCTATAATGAATACATTGCACTGACCTGTCTTGGTGTACCATGAATACATTGCAGAGACCGGCCTCGGTCTACAATGAATACATTGCAATGTCCAGCCTCGGTGTATAATGAATATATTGCAGTGACCGGCCTCGGTGTATCATGAATACATTGCAGTGTCCGGCCTCGGTCTATAATAAATACATTGCAGTGACTGGCCTCGGTGTATCATGAATACATTGCAGTGTCCGGCCACGGTCTATAATGAATACATTGCAATGTCTGGCCTCTGTCTATAATGAATACATTGCAGTGTCCGGCCTCGGTCTATAATGAATACATTGCAATGTCTGGCCTCGGTCTATAATGAATACGTTGCAGTGACGGGCCTCGGTGTACAATGAATACATTGCAGTGACCGGCCTCGGTGTATAATGAATATATTGCAGTGACCGTCCTCGGTGTACAATGAATACATTGCAGTGTCCGGCCTCTGTCTATAATGAATACATTGCAGTGACCAGTCTCGGTGTATAATTTCCACATTGCAGTGACCGGCCTCGGTCTATAATGAATACATTGCAGTGACCGGCCTCGGTCTATAATGAATACATTGCAGTGTCCGGCCTCGGTGTATAATGAATACATTGCAGTGTCCGGCCTCGGTCTATAATGAATACATTGCAGTGACCAGTCTCAGTGTATAATTTCCACATTGCAGTGACCGGCCTCGGTCTATAATGAATACATTGCAGTGACCAGTCTCGGTATATAATGAATACATTGCAGTGACCGACCTCGGTCTATAATGAATATATTGCAGTGACCGGCCTCAGTCTATAATGAATACGTTGCAGTGACAGGCCTCGGTGTATAATGAATACATTGCAGTGTCTGGCCTCAGTCTATAATGAATACATTGCAGTGACCGGCCTCTGTATATAATGAGTACGTTGCAGTGACCAGCCTCGGTGTATAATGAATATATTGCAGTGACCGGCTCGGTGTATAATGAATACATTGCAGTGTCCGGCCTCAGTCTATAATGAATACATTGCCCTGACCGGCCCCGGTCTATAATGAATACATTGCAGTGTCCAGCCTCGGTGTATAATGAATACATTGCAGTGTCCGGCCTCCGTCTATAATGAATACATTGCAGTGACCAGTCTCAGTGTATAATGTCTACATTGCAGTGACCGGCCTCGGTCTATAATGAATACATTGCAGTGACCTGTCTCGGTGTATCATGAATACATTGCAGTGTCCAGCCTCAGTCTATAATGAATACATTGCAGTGACCGGCCTCGGTCTATAATGAATACATTGCAGTGTCCGGCCTCAGTCTATAATGAATACATTGCAGTGACCAGTCTCGGTGTATAATGAGTACATTGCAGTGACCGACCTCGGTGTATAATGAATACATTGCAATGACCGGCCTTGGTGTATAATGAATACATTGCAGTGTCCGGCATCGGTCTATAACGACTATATTGCAGTGTCCAGGATCGGTCTATAATGAATGCATTGCAGTGACCGGCCTCGGTCTATATTGAATACATTGCACTGACCTGTCTTGGTGTACCATGAATACATTGCAGAGACCGGCCTCGGTCTACAATGAATACATTGCAATGTCCAGCCTCGGTGTATCATGAATACATTGAAGTGTCCGGCCTCGGTCTATAATAAATACATTGCAGTGACTGGCCTCGGTGTATCATGAATACATTGCAGTGTCCGGCCACGGTCTATAATGAATACATTGCAATGTCTGGCCTCTGTCTATAATGAATACATTGCAGTGTCCGGCCTCGGTCTATAATGAATACATTGCAATGTCTGGCCTCGGTCTATAATGAATACGTTGCAGTGACGGGCCTCGGTGTACAATGAATACATTGCAGTGTCCGGCCTCGGTCTATAATGAATACATTGCAGTGACCGGCCTCGGTGTATAATGAATACATTGCAGTGTCCGGCCTCGGTCTATAATGAATACATTGCAGTGACCTGTCTCGGTATATCATGAATACTTTGCAGTGTCCAGCCTCGGTCTATAATGAGTACATTGCAGTGACCGGCCTCGGTCTATAATGAATACATTGCAGTGTCCGGCCTCGGTCTATAATGAATACATTGCAGTGACCTGTCTCTGTGTATCATGAATACATTGCAGTGACCGGCCTCGGTCTATAATGAATACATTGCAGTGACCGGCCTCGGTCTATAATGAATACATTGCAGTGTCTGGCCTTGGTGTATAATAAATACATTGCAGTGACCGGCCTCGGTGTATAATGTATACATTACAGTGTCTGGCCTTGGTGTATAATGAATACATTGCAGTGTCCGGCCTCGGTCTATAATGAATACATTGCAGTGACCAGCCTCATTCTATAATCAATACATTGCAGTGACCAGTCTTGGTGTATAATGCGTACATTGCAGTGACCGACCTCGGTCAATAATGAATACATTGCACTGTCCGTCCTCGGTCTATAATGAATAAATTGCAGTGTCCAGCCCCAGTGTATAATGAATACATTGCAGTGACCGGCCTCGGTCAATAATGAATACATTGCAGTGACCGGCCTCTGTGTATCATAAATACATTGCAGTGTCCGTCCTCGGTCTATAATGAATACATTGCAGTGTCCGGCCTCGATCTATAATGAATACATTGCAGTGACCTGTCTCGGTGTATCATGAATACATTGCAGTGTCCGGCCTCGGTGTATAATGAATACATTGCAGTGACCGGCCTCGGTCTATAATGAATACATTGCAGTGTCCGTCCTCAGTCTATAATGCATACATTGCAGTGACCGGCCTCGGTCTATAATGAATAGATTGCAGTGACCGGCCTCGGTCTATAATGAATACATTGCACTGTCCGTCCTCGGTCTATAATGAATACATTGCAGTGCCTGGCCTCCGTGTATAATGAATACATTGCAGTGTCCGGCCTCGGTCTATCATGAATACACTGCAGTGACCAGTCTCGGTGTATAATGTCTACATTGCAGTGACCGGCCTCGGTCTATAATGAATACATTGCAGTGTCCGGCCTCGGTGTATAATGAATACATTGCAGTGACCAGCCTCGGTGTATAATGTCTATATTGCAGTGACCGGCCTCGGTCTATAATGAATACATTGCAGTGTCCGGCCTCGGTCTATAATGAATACATTGCAGTGACCTGCCTTGGTATATCAGGAATACTTTGCAGTGTCCAGCCTCGGTCTATAATGAGTACATTGCAGTGACCGGCCTCGGTCTATAATGAATACATTGCAGTGACCTGTCTCTGTGTATCATGAATACATTGCAGTGTCCGGCCCCAGTGTATAATGAGTACATTGCAGTGACCGGCCTCGGTGTATAATGAATACATTGCAGTGACCGGCCTCGATGTATAATGTATACATTGCAGCGTCTGGCCTTGGTGTATAATAAATACATGGCAGTGACCGGCCTCGGTCTATAATGAATACATTGCAGTATCTGGCCTTGGTGTATAATAAATACATTGCAGTGTCCGGCCTCGGTGCATAATGAATACATTGCAGTGTCAGGCCTTGGTGTATAATAAATACATTGCAGTGACCGGCCTCGGTCTATACTGAATACATTACAGTGTCTGGCCTTGGTGTATAATAAATACATTGCAGTGACCGGCCTCGGTGTACAATGAATACATTGCAGTGTCCGGCCTCGGTCTATAATGAATACATTGCAGTGACCTGTCTCGGTGTATCATGACTACATTGCACTGTCCGTCCTCAGTCTATAATGAATACATTGCAGTGTCCGGCCTCGGTCTATAATGAATACATTGCAGTGTCTGGCCTTGGTGTATAATAAATACATTGCAGTGACCGGCCTCGGTGTATAATGTATACATTACAGTGTCTGGCCTTGGTGTATAATAAATGCATTGCAGTGTCCGGCCTCGGTGCATAATGAATACATTGCAGTGTCCGGCCTCGGTCTATAATGAATACATTGCAGTGACCGGCCTCATTCTATAATCAATACATTGCAGTGACCAGTCTTGGTGTATAATGCGTACATTGCAGTGACCGACCTCGGTCAATAATGAATACATTGCAGTGACCGGCCTCTGTGTATCATAAATACATTGCAGTGTCCGTCCTCGGTCTATAATGAATACATTGCAGTGTCCGGCCTCGATCTATAATGAATACATTGCAGTGACCTGTCTCGGTGTATCATGAATACATTGCAGTGTCCGGCCTCGGTCTATAATGAATACATTGCAGTGTCCGACCTCGGTCTATAGTGAATACATTGCAGTGACCTGTCTCGGTGTATAATGAATACATTGCAGTGTCCGTCCTCAGTCTATAATGCATACATTGCAGTGACCGGCGTCGGTCTATAATGAATAGATTGCAGTGACCGGCCTCGGTCTATAATGAATACATTGCACTGTCCGTCCTCGGTCTATAATGAATACATTGCAGTGCCTGGCCTCGGTGTATAATGAATACATTGCAGTGTCCGGCCTCGGTCTATCATGAATACACTGCAGTGACCAGTCTCGGTGTATAATGTCTACATTGCAGTGACCGGCCTCGGTCTATAATGAATACATTGCAGTGTCCGGCCTCGGTGTATAATGAATACATTGCAGTGACCAGTCTCGGTCTATAATGTCTATATTGCAGTGACCGGCCTCGGTCTATAATGAATACATTGCAGTGTCCGGCCTCGGTCTATAATGAATACATTGCAGTGACCTGCCTCGGTATATCAGGAATACTTTGCAGTGTCCAGCCTCGGTCTATAATGAGTACATTGCAGTGACCGGCCTCGGTCTATAATGAATACATTGCAGTGACCTGTCTCTGTGTATCATGAATACATTGCAGTGTCCGGCCCCAGTGTATAATGAGTACATTGCAGTGACCGGCCTCGGTGTATAATGAATACATTGCAGTGACCGGCCTCGATGTATAATGTATACATTGCAGCGTCTGGCCTTGGTGTATAATAAATACATGGCAGTGACCGGCCTCGGTCTATAATGAATACATTGCAGTATCTGGCCTTGGTGTATAATAAATACATTGCAGTGTCCGGCCTCGGTGCATAATGAATACATTGCAGTGTCAGGCCTTGGTGTATAATAAATACATTGCAGTGACCGGCCTCGGTCTATACTGAATACATTACAGTGTCTGGCCTTGGTGTATAATAAATACATTGCAGTGACCGGCCTCGGTGTACAATGAATACATTGCAGTGTCCGGCCTCGGTCTATAATGAATACACTGCAGTGACCGGCCTCGGTGTATAATGAATACATTGCACTGTCCGTCCTCAGTCTATAATGAATACATTGCAGTGTCCGGCCTCGGTCTATAATGAATACATTGCAGTGACCAGTCTCGGTGTATAATTTCTACATTGCAGTGACCGGCCTCGGTCTATAATGAATACATTGCAGTGACCTGTCTCGGTGTATCATGACTACATTGCACTGTCCGTCCTCAGTCTATAATGAATACATTGCAGTGTCCGGCCTCGGTCTATAATGAATACATTGCAGTGACCAGTCTCGGTGTATAATTTCTACATTGCAGTGACCGGCCTCGGTCTATAATGAATACATTGCAGTGACCTGTCTCGGTCTATAATGAATATATTGCAGTGACCGGCCTCAGTCTATAATCAATACATTGCAGTGACCTGTCTCGGTGTATAATGAATACGTTGCAGTGACAGGCCTCGGTGTATAATGAATACATTGCAGTGTCCGGCCTCAGTCTATAATGAATACATTGCAGTGTCCGGCCTCAGTCTATAATGAATACATTGCAGTGTCCGGCCTCGGTCTATAATGAATACATTGCAGAGACCTGTCTCGGTGTATCATGAATACATTGCAGTGTCCGTCCTCGGTCTATAATGAATACATTGCAGTGACCTGTCTCGGTATATCATGAATACTTTGCAGTGTCCAGCCTCGGTCTATAATGAGTACATTGCAGTGACCGGCCTCGGTCTATAATGAATACATTGCAGTGACTTGTCTCTGTGTATCATGAATACATTGCAGTGTCCGGCCCCAGTGTATAATGAATACATTGCAGTGACCGGCCTCGGTCTATAATGAATACATTGCAATGTCCGGCCTCGGTGTATAATGTATACATTGCAGCGTCTGGCCTCGGTGTATAATAAATACATTGGAGTGACCGGCCTCGGTCTATAATGAATACATTGCAGTGTCTGGCCTTGGTGTATAATAAATACATTGCAGTGTCCGGCCTCGGTCTATAATGAGTACATTGCAGTGACCGACCTCGGTGTATAATGAATATATTGCAGTGACCGGCCTCGGTGTATGATGAATACATTGCAGTATCCGGCCTCAGTCTATAATGAATACATTGCAGTGACCGGCCTCGGTGTATAATGAATACATTGCAGTGTCCGGCCTCAGTCTATAATGAATACATTGCAGTGACCGGCCTCGGTCTATAATGAATACATTGCAGTGTCCGGCCTCAGTCTATAATGAATACATTGCAGTGACCAGTCTCGGTGTATACTGAGTACATTGCAGTGACCGACCTCGGTGTATAATGAATATATTGCAGTGACCGGCCTCGGTCTATAATGAATACATTGCAGTGTCCGGCCTCAGTCTATAATGAATACATTGCAGTGACCGGCCTCGGTCTATAATGAATGCATTGCAATGTCCGGCCTCGGTGTATAATGAATACATTGCAGTGTCTGGCCTCGGTGTATAATAAATACATTGGAGTGACCGGCCTCGGACTATAATGAATACATTGCAGTGTCCGGCCTCGGTCTATAATGAATACATTCTAGTGTCCAGCCTCGGTGTATAATGAATACATTGCAGTGACTAGTCTCGGTGTATAATGAGTACATTGCACTGTCCGTCCTCGGTCTATAATGAATACATTGTAGTGTCCAGCCTTGGTGTATAATGAATACATTGCAGTGTCCGGCCTCCGTCTATAATGAATACATTGCAGTGACCAGTCTCGGTGTATAATGTCTACATTGCAGTGACCGGCCTCGGTCTATAATGAATACATTGCAGTGTCTGGCCTTGGTGTATAATAAATACATTGCAGTGTCCGGCCTCGGTCTATAATGAATACATTGTAGTGTCCAGCCTTGGTGTATAATGAATACATTGCAGTGTCCGGCCTCCGTCTATAATGAATACATTGCAGTGACCAGTCTCGGTGTATAATGTCTACATTGCAGTGACCGGCCTCGGTCTATAATGAATACATTGCAGTGACCTGTCTCGGTGTATCATGAATACATTGCAGTGTCCAGCCTCAGTCTATAATTAATACATTGCAGTGACCAGTCTCGGTGTATAGTGAGTACATTGCAGTGACCGGCCTCGGTGTATAATGAATACATTGCAGTATCCGGCCTCAGTCTATAATGAATACATTGCAGTGACCGGCCTCGGTCTATAATGAATACATTGCAGTGACCGGCCTCAGTCTATAATGAATACATTGCAGTGACCGGCCCCAGTCTATAATTAATACATTGCAGTGACCAGTCTCGGTGTATAATGAGTACATTGCAGTGACCGACCTCGGTGTATAATGAATATATTGCAGTGACCGGCCTCGGTGTATAATGAATACATTGCAGTATCCGGCCTCAGTCTATAATGAATACATTGCAGTGACCGGCCTCGGTGTATAATGAATACATTGCAGTGTCCGGCCTCAGTCTATAATGAATACATTGCAGTGACCGGCCTCGGTCTATAATGAATACATTGCAGTGACCGGCCTCGGTGTATAATGAATACATTGCAGTGTCTGGCCTTGGTGTATAATAAATGCATTGCAGTGTCCGGCCTCCGTGCATAATGAATACATTGCAGTGACCGGCCTCGGTGTATAATGAATACATTGCACTGTCCGTCCTCGGTCTATAATGAATAAATTGCAGTGTCCAGCCCCAGTGTATAATGAATACATTGCAGTGACCGGCCTCGGTCAATAATGAATACATTGCAGTGACCGGCCTCGGTCAATAATGAATACATTGCAGTGTCCGGCCTCGATCTATAATGAATACATTGCAGTGACCTGTCTCGGTGTATCATGAATACATTGCAGTGTCCGGCCTCGGTGTATAATGAATATATTGCAGTGACCGGCCTCGGTCTATAATGAATACATTGCAGTATCCGACCTCGGTCTATAATGAATACATTGCAGTGACCTGTCTCGGTGTATAATGAATACATTGCAGTGTCCGTCCTCAGTCTATAATGCATACATTGCAGTGACCGGCCTCGGTCTATAATGAATACATTGCAGTGACCGGCCTCGGTCAATAATGAATACATTGCACTGTCCGTCCTCGGTCTATAATGAATACATTGCAGTGTCAGCCCTCGGTGTATAATGAATACATTGCAGTGTCCGGCCTCGATCTATAATGAATACATTGCAGTGACCTGTCTCGGTGTATCATGAATACATTGCAGTGTCCGGCCTCGGTGTATAATGAATATATTGCAGTGACCGGCCTCGGTCTATAATGAATACATTGCAGTGACCTGTCTCGGTGTATAATGAATACATTGCAGTGTCCGTCCTCAGTCGATAATGCATACATTGCAGTGACCGGCCTCGGTCTATAATGAATACATTGCAGTGACCGGCCTCGGTCTATAATGAATACATTGCACTGTCCGTCCTCGGTCTATAATGAATACATTGCAGTGCCTGACCTCGGTGTATAATGAATACATTGCAGTGTCCGGCCTCGGTCTATCATGAATACACTGCAGTGACCAGTCTCGGTGTATAATGTCTACATTGCAGTGACCCGCCTCGGTCTATAATGAATACATTGCAGTGTCCGGCCTCGGTCTATAATGAATACATTGCAGTGACCAGCCTCGGTGTATAATGTCTACATTGCAGTGACCGGCCACGGTCTATAATGAATACATTGCACTGTCCGGCCTCGGTCTATAATGAATACATTGCAGTGACCTGCCTCGGTATATCAGGAATACTTTGCAGTGTCCAGCCTCGGTCTATAATGAGTACATTGCAGTGACCGGCCTCGGTCTATAATGAATACATTGCAGTGACCTGTCTCTGTGTATCATGAATACATTGCAGTGTCCGGCCCCAGTGTATAATGAGTACATTGCAGTGACCGGCCTCGGTCTATAATGAATACATTGCAATGTCCGGCCTCGGTGTATAATGAATACATTGCAGTGTCTGGCGTCGGTGTATAATGAATACATTGCAGTGACCGGCCTTGGTGTATAATGTATACATTGCAGCATCTGGCCTTGGTGTATAATAAATACATGGCAGTGACCGGCCTCGGTCTATAATGAATACATGGCAGTGTCTGGCCTTGGTGTATAATAAATACATTGCAGTGTCCGGCCTCGGTCTATACTGAATACATTACAGTGTCTGGCCTTGGTGTATAATAAATACATTGCAGTGACCGGCCTCGGTCTATACTGAATACATTACAGTGTCTGGCCTTGGTGTATAATAAATACATTGCACTGTCCGTCCTCGGTCTATAATGAATACATTGTAGTGTCCAGCCTTGGTGTATAATGAATACATTGCAGTGTCCGGCCTCCGTCTATAATGAATACATTGCAGTGACCAGTCTTGGTGTATAATGTCTACATTGCAGTGACCGGCCTCGGTCTATAATGAATACATTGCAGTGACCTGTCTCGGTGTATCATGAATACATTGCAGTGTCCAGCCTCAGTCTATAATTAATACATTGCAGTGGCCAGTCTCGGTGTATAGTGAGTACATTGCAGTGACCGACCTCGGTCTATAATGAATACATTGCAGTGACCGGCCTCAGTCTATAATCAATACATTGCAGTGACCTGTCTCGGTGTATAATGAATACGTTGCAGTGACAGGCCTCGGTGTATAATGAATACATTGCAGTGTCCGGCCTCAGTCTATAATGAATACATTGCAGTGTCCGGCCTCAGTCTATAATGAATACATTGCCCTGACCGGCCCCGGTCTATAATGAAATCATTGCAGTGACCTGTCTCGGTGTATCATGAATACATTGCAGAGTCCGGCCACGGTGTATAATGAATACGTTGCAGTGACCGGCCTCGGTCTATAATGAATACATTGCAGTGTTCGGCCACGGACTATAATGAATACGTTGCAGTGACCTGTCTCGGTGTATCATGAATACATTGCAGTGTCCGCCCTCAGAATATAATGCATACATTGCAGTGACCGGCCTCGGTCTATAATGAATACATGGCAGTGTCCGGCCTCGGTGTATAATGAATACATTGCTCTGTCCATCCTCGGTCTATAATGAATACATTGCAGTGACCAGTCTCGGTGTATAATTTCTACATTGCAGTGACCGGCCTCGGTCTGTAATGAATACATTGCAGTGACCTGTCTCGGTGTATCATGACTACATTGCAGTGTCCGGCCTCAGTCTATAATTAATACATTGCAGTGACCAGTCTCGGTGTATAGTGAGTACATTGCAGTGACCGACCTCGGTCTATAATGAATATATTGCAGTGACCGGCCTCAGTCTATAATCAATACATTGCAGTGACCTGTCTCGGTGTATAGTGAGTACATTGCAGTGACCGACCTCGGTCTATAATGAATATATTGCAGTGACCGGCCTCAGTCTATAATCAATACATTGCAGTGACAGGCCTCGGTGTATAATGAATACATTGCAGTGTCCGGCCTCAGTCTATAATCAATACATTGCAGTGACCTGTCTCGGTGTATAATGAATACGTTGCAGTGACAGGCCTCGGTGTATAATGAATACATTGCAGTGTCCGGCCTCAGTCTATAATGAATACATTGCAGTGACCGGCCTCTGTCTATAATGAGTACGTTGCAGTGACCAGCCTCGGTGTATAATGAATATATTGCAGTGACCGTTTCGGTGTATAATGAATACATTGCCCTGACCGGCCCCGGTCTATATTGGATACATTGCAGTGACCTGTCTTGGTGTATCATGAATACATTGCAGTGTCCGGCCTCGGTCTATAATGAATACATTGCAGTGTCCAGCCTCGGTCTATAATGAATACATTGCAGTGACCTGTCTCGGTGTATCATGAATACATTGCAGTGTCTGTCCTCAGTCTATAATGCATACATTGCAGTGACCGCCTCGGTGTATAATGAATACATTGCAGTGTCCGTCCTCAGTCTATAATGCATACATTGCACTGTCCGTCCTCGGTCTATAATGAATACATTGCAGTGTCTGGCCTAGGTGTATAATGAATACATTGCAGTGTCCAGCCTCGGTCTGTCATGAATACATTGCAGTGACCAGTCTCTGTGTATAATGTCGACATTGCAGTGACCGGCCTCGGTCTATAATGAATACATTGCAGTGACCGGCCTCGGTCTATAATGAATACATTGCAGTGTCCGGCCTCGGTGTATAATGAATACATTGCAGTGTCCGGCCTCGGTCTATAATGAATACATTGCAGTGACCTGTCTCGGTATATCATGAATACTTTGCAGTGTCCAGCCTCGGTCTATAATGAGTACATTGCAGTGACCGGCCTCGGTCTATAATGAATACATTGCAGTGACCGGCCTCGGTCTATAATGAATACATTGCAATGTCCGGCCTCGGTGTATAATGAATACATTGCAGTGTCTGGCCTCGGTGTATAATAAATACATTGGAGTGACCGGCCTCGGTCTATAATGAATACATTGCAGTGTCTGGCCTTGGTGTATAATAAATACATTGCAGTGTCCAGCCTCAGTCTATAATTAATACATTGCAGTGGCCAGTCTCGGTGTATAGTGAGTACATTGCAGTGACCGACCTCGGTCTATAATGAATACATTGCAGTGACCGGCCTCAGTCTATAATCAATACATTGCAGTGACCTGTCTCGGTGTATAATGAATACGTTGCAGTGACAGGCCTCGGTGTATAATGAATACATTGCAGTGTCCGGCCTCAGTCTATAATGAATACATTGCAGTGTCCGGCCTCAGTCTATAATGAATACATTGCCCTGACCGGCCCCGGTCTATAATGAATACATTGCAGTGTCCGGCCTCGGTCTATAATGAATACATTGCAGAGACCTGTCTCGGTGTATCATGAATACATTGCAGTGTCCGTCCTCAGAATATAATGCATACATTGCACTGTCCGTCCTCGGTCTATAATGAATACATTGCAGTGACCGGCCTCAGTCTATAATCAATACATTGCAGTGTCCGGCTTCGGTGTATAATGAATACATTGCAGTGTCCAGCCTCGGTCTGTCATGAATACATTGCAGTGACCAGTCTCGGTGTATAATGTCGACATTGCAGTGACCGGCCTCGGTCTATAATGAATACATTGCAGTGTCCGGCCTCGGTGTATAATGAATACATTGCAGTGTCCGGCCTCAGTCTATAATGAATACATTGCAGTGACCTGTCTCTGTGTATCATGAATACATTGCAGTGTCCGGCCCCACTGTATAATGAATACATTGCAGTGACCGGCCTCGGTCTATAATGAATACATTGCAATGTCCGGCCTCGGTGTATAATGTATACATTGCAGCGTCTGGCCTCGGTGTATAATAAATACATTGGAGTGACCGGCCTCGGTCTATAATGAATACATTGCAGTGTCTGGCCTTGGTGTATAATAAATACATTGCAGTGTCCGGCCTCGGTCTATAATGAATACATTGTAGTGTCCAGCCTCGGTGTATAATGAATACATTGCAGTGACCAGTCTCGGTGTATAATGAGTACATTGCACTGTCCGTCCTCGGTCTATAATGAATACATTGTAGTGTCCAGCCTTGGTGTATAATGAATACATTGCAGTGTCCGGCCTCCGTCTATAATGAATACATTGCAGTGACCAGTCTCGGTGTATAATGTCTACATTGCAGTGACCGGCCTCGGTCTATAATGAATACATTGCAGTGTCTGGCCTTGGTGTATAATAAATACATTGCAGTGTCCGGCCTCGGTCTATAATGAATACATTGTAGTGTCCAGCCTTGGTGTATAATGAATACATTGCAGTGTCCGGCCTCCGTCTATAATGAATACATTGCAGTGACCAGTCTCGGTGTATAATGTCTACATTGCAGTGACCGGCCTCGGTCTATAATGAATACATTGCAGTGACCTGTCTCGGTGTATCATGAATACATTGCAGTGTCCAGCCTCAGTCTATAATTAATACATTGCAGTGACCAGTCTCGGTGTATAATGAGTACATTGCAGTGACCGACCTCGGTGTATAATGAATACATTGCAGTGACCGGCCTCGGTGTATAATGAATACATTGCACTGTCCGTCCTCGGTCTATAATGAATACATTGTAGTGTCCAGCCTTGGTGTATAATGAATACATTGCAGTGTCCGGCCTCCGTCTATAATGAATACATTGCAGTGACCAGTCTCGGTGTATAATGTCTACATTGCAGTGACCGGCCTCGGTCTATAATGAATTCATTGCAGTGACCTGTCTCGGTGTATCATGAATACATTGCAGTGTCCGGCCTCAGTCTATAATGAATACATTGCAGTGACCGGCTTCGGTCTATAATGAATACATTGCAGTGTCCGGCCTCAGTCTCTAATGAATACATTGCAGTGACTGGCCTCAGTGTATAATGAGTACATTGCAGTGACCGACCTCGGTCTATAATGAATATATTGCAGTGACCGGCCTCGGTGTATAATGAATGCATTGCAGTGTTCGGCCTCAGTCTATAATGAATACATTGCAATGACCGGCCTCGGTGTATAATGAATACATTGCAGTGTCCGGCCTCAGTCTATAATGAATACATTGCCCTGACCCGCCCCGGTCTATAATGAATACATTGCAGTGACCTGTCTCGGTGTATCATGAATACATTGCAGCGTCCGGCCTCGGTGTATAATGAATATATTGCAGTGACCGGCCTCGGTGTATAATGAATACATTGCAGTGTCCGGCCTCGGTCTATAATGAATACATTGCAGTGACCTGTCTCGGTGTATCATGACTACATTGCAGTGTCCGTCCTCAGTCTATAATGAGTACATTGCAGTGTCCGTCCTCGGTCTATAATGAATACATTGCAGTGACCGGCCTCAGTCTATAATGAATACATTGCAGTGTCCGGCTTCGGTGTATAATGAATACATTGCAGTGTCCGTCCTCGGTCTATAATGAATATATTGCAGTGACCGGCCTCGGTGTATAATGAATATATTGCAGTGACCGGCCTCCGTGTATAATGAATACATTGCAGTGACCGGCCTCAGTCTATAATGAATATATTGCAGTGACCGGCCTCGGTCTATAATGAATACATTGCAGTGTCTGGCCTCGGTCTATAATGAATACATTGCACTGTCCGTCCTCGGTCTATAATGAATACATTGCAGTGTCCAGCCTCGGTCTGTCATGAATACATTGCAGTGACCAGTCTCGGTGTATAATGTCTACATTGCAGTGACCGGCCTCGGTCTATAATGAATACATTGCAGTGTCCGGCCTCGGTGTATAATGAATACATTGCAGTGTCCGGCCTCGGTCTATAATGAATACATTCCAGTGACCTGTCTCGGTATATCATGAATACTTTGCAGTGTCCAGCCTCGGTCTATAATGAGTACGTTGCAGTGACCGGCCTCGGTCTATAATGAATACATTGCAGTGACCTGTCTCTGTGTATCATGAATACATTGCAGTGTCCGGCCCCAGTGTATAATGAATACATTGCAGTGACCGGCCTCGGTCTATAATGAATACATTGCAATGTCCGGCCTCGGTGTATAATGAATACATTGCAGTGTCTGGCCTTGATGTATAATAAATACTTTGGAGTGACCGGCCTCGGTGTATAATGAATACGTTTCAGTGTCTGGCCTAGGTGTATAATAAATACATTGCGGGGGATCCAAGATGGCGGCGACCCAGCAAGACTGAGTCCACAGTGCTCTACCCAAAGCTTGGGAAAAGTGGGCTATCCACCCCCACCACACTCACTAAACCATTTATAATAGTTGTTAACCTTAAATAGTTACCTATTAGTACATTTAAATAGTCTAATACTAGCTGGAAAATGAGTAAAGGGAAGGGAACAGGCGGCTCTAAGAAAGCAGGGACCCCTCCCCCACCCTCTCCCTCTTCAGCTGCAACAAAGGTGTCTTCAGCTACTTCAGGAGAGTTACCAATGAAGATGAGCTTTGAGGAGATGTTTGCCAGGTGGGAGGCGAAGATTGATGCTTTTATCGATGAGTCTCGGCAGAGCAGAGAAGCACTATCAGCCGAGCTGCAGAAGCAGGGCAGAGACATTCAGGAATTGGAGTGCCGAGTCAGAGAGGTGGAGTCGAAGGCCGCAGCCTCAGAGACTGGGATAAAATCAACAGCCGACCACATCCGTTTTCTCGAGAATCGAGTCCAGAACCTAGAAAACCACATTGATGACCTCGAAAATCGATGTCGTAGAAAAAATATTCGGTTGTTGGGCCTGCCCGAGCAGGAAGAGGGAGGTCAGCTGACAGCATTCTTAGAGCATTGGCTGCCACAACTTTTAAATCTGCATAATGGATCAGGCCAGGTAAGGGTAGAATGGGCCTACCGGGTCACAGTACGTGGGCCCGGCTCAACCCAGCGCCCACGCCCGGTCCTGTTCCAGCTGCAGAGCTATAGGGAGAGGCAGATGCTCCTGGAAGCCTCAAGAAATCTGGGAAAAGATCCCCAAGCTATGACCCACAAAGGATCCAGGATCATGCTGTTCCAGGACTTCTCCCCAGCTTTGGTCCGAAAGAGGAAGGCATTCGATGAGGCGAAGAAGCGTTTAAGGGACTTAAATATCCAGTACTCCTTACGATATCCAGCGACGCTACGCCTTAGCCACGAAGGATCCATATATAACTTCGGATCACCGGAGAAGGCTAAGGAATTCTTGGACTCTCTTAAATAAACTGTAAGAGATTGTGGACGCTGGTCTGCCTTTCCCATTATTTTGGTTTACATCCCTTCATCTTTTCTTATCTTTCCCCCTATGTGTGTATGTATATATATATATATATATATATGTTGGGGCGTTTGGTTAATGTTCATGGGGGGAGGTGGTTACCTTATTCTATTTTACTTCTGTTTTTAGGAGCGGGGTTGTTTTTCTTTCCCCTGTTATTTTGTGGTATTATATTTAAGTATTACATGTTGAGATTGTAATCTTATAGTTATATATGGTATTAATATTCCCAAATATATTTAGATGTGGGTGTGGGTGGGGGTGGGGTGTTCACTGTTAACTCTAGCTTTATATTATATTTGAATTCTCCTCATTTTATTGAGGAACACCTGGGTCAAGGGTGGGGCACTGGTTGGAAGAGGGTAAGATGGACTGTGGGAGAGGAAGTGATGCTCCCTGGGAACAAGGGAGAAAATCTCCAATTTGGAATGTTTTATATTTTTTATACTTAGAACGAGTTTTTTGTTATATTGTTTTGAGTGTATCAGAGAATCTTTACTTTTGTAAATCTTGTATGCTCCATGCTCGGGATGTTCTAGATAGGGTTTCCCCTCCCGAGGGGTCTCGGATCTGTCCAGATGATTATGGCTGAACAGTCGGTTAAGTGGTGCACCTGGAATGTCAGGGGGAGTAATTCGCCAGTTAAAAGGAAGAAAATATTATCAAATCTTAAGAAGGAGAGAGTTGATATAGCTCTCCTACAGGAGACACACCTGTCGGATAAAGAACACTTAAAATTACGACAGGGCGGATTTGATCAGGCCTTTTTTTCCTCTTTTAATTCAAAAAGCAGGGGAGTCGTTATCCTTGTCCGGAAGAACATCCCTTTGAAAATTCTAAATCAGATAAAAGACGAATCTGGACAATATATTTTGATTAAAGCCCTCATAAATGGAGAGGAATATGGGATCTTAAATGTATACTGCCCCCCGGCACACCCCTTTAAATTCATAACGGAAGCTTTTTCAAAACTGATGGCCTTTGGTGCCCGTCATACAATTATAGGGGGAGACTTTAATTGTATTATGGATCCGGAAATAGACAGGATTCCCAAGAGTGCCGCTGGAGTATTCCCAGATCTAGACAACTGGCGGACCTGAATGAAGAATTAGGATTGGTAGATGTATGGAGATGTCTCCATCCACAGGGTAGAGATTTTTCTTTCTACTCTAATCCACATAAATGTCACACAAGAATTGATATGTTTTTTGCCCCATCGATTTTTCTACACTCTATAGCAACCTGTAAAATAGGTACTATAGCAATCTCTGACCATGCCGCTGTATACATGGAAACTAAGGTAAAGAACAATGGGATATCTGCTCGGCATTGGCGTATGGACCCCTTCCTGATAAAAGATAGCAAATTTTTAAAGTACTTCTCCCAAGAACTTAAAACTTTTTTAGAAATTAATACTGGTACGGCTAGCAATCCGTCAATGATGTGGGAGACCATCAAAGCTTATGCACGAGGTTTGATCATCTCCTATTCAGTGACCCAGAGGAAAATGAAGGGAGAACAACAGCGTCTGCTCGAAGCTCGCCTAAAAGCAGCCGAAACAGCATACGCTGATAGACCTTCTATCACAAAATTGCAGAGGATTACAGCTCTTAGGACAGCTTTAAACACCACGCTTACTCAAACGGCTAAAAGGGAAATATTATTTGCGAAACAAAGATTATATGAATATGGCGACAAACCGGGTAGATACTTAGCATTTCTTGCAAAGAAAAAGAAAGCCCCTCAAACTATTCCGACCATCAAGGAAAGTACAGGTACCCTGACTCATGATCATAAAAAGATCAATGCGACCTTTAAAGAATTTTATTCTGAACTATATAGATCGCAGGATTGTGAAGATAGGATTAGGAGGATGCAGTCATTTTTTAAAAATTTGACCTTCCCGGGCCTGACTCCGGAACAGGTGTCGGCCCTAAATACCCCTTTAACAGTCCAAGAAATACTTGAGGCAATTAGGCAACTTCAGAGCGGAAATGCACCGGGCCCGGATGGTTTTCAAGCTGAATTCTATAAAGAATTTACAGGAATATTGGTTGACCCACTTATGGATATGTATAATTTTGCGCATAGTCAGGTCTGTCTCCCGCCCACGCTGAAAGAAGCAAATATTTCTCTTATCCTCAAAAAAGGAAAAGACCCAGAAGATTGTGCATCTTACAGACCAATATCCTTACTAAATGTAGACTTTAAAATTCTCTCAGAAATGTTAGCACTAAGACTAGAAAGGGTACTGCCATATATTATAAAGGAGGACCAGACGGGATTTATTAAGGGCCGCAGATCATCCAATAATATCAGAAGGGTCTTGAATATGATCCAAGTCTGTCATCAGGGAAAGATACCAGGAGTAGTAATTTCATTGGATGCGGAAAAGGCATTTGATAGGGTTGAATGGTCATATTTATTTTACACATTGGAAAGGTTTGGCGTTGGACAGGTGTTTACCAAATGGGTTTCAACATTGTATAATGACCCCAAAGCAGCTGTTATTACTAATGGGTTAAGGTTGGATGGCTTCAGTGTGGGTAGGGGCTGCCGTCAAGGATGTCCTCTCTCACCATTGTTGTTTACACTGATAATCGAACCATTAGCAGAAGCCATCCGGACTGATCCTAATATAACGGCCCCGAGGATTGGTACAGGTAAACACAAAATTACCCTCTATGCAGATGACGTTCTCTTATTCCTCAGTAATCCTTTAATGTCAGTGCCTCGTCTAATTCAAGTTATTAATACATTTAGTGCATTCTCAGGCTATAAAATTAATTTTTCAAAATCGGAAGCCATGCCAATGGGTGGTCTGGCTATGATACCCCACTTAATGGACGGATCCCCTTTTCCCTTCCGTTGGTCCCTGGAGGGCTTCTTATATTTAGGTATTTTTATCACGCCAGTATTTGATCAGCTGTATAGGGCTAATTTTGTACAATTAATGGAAAGGATAAGGCAGGACCTCCAGCGATGGAGAGACCTTCCGATTTCCTGGCTAGGGAGAATAGCATTAATTAAAATGAATGTTCTGCCCCGTCTCTTATATCCTATGAGAATGCTCCCGCTGATGCTGCCAAGGCTAGCCCTACGTAAATTATATGGCTGGTTGGGCTCCTTTATTTGGAACCATAGACGGCCCCTTATTAAGCTGAAGAAGCTACAGCTTCCACAGGCAAGGGGAGGACTGGACTTCCCAGACTTTAGGAAATATCAGTTAAGCTCCCTACTAAGTTACATAGCTGATTGGGTTTCATCTGATCCACAATCAATTTGGCTGGATATCGAAGCCTCCCAAGTAAAATACCCACTTATTAACCTTTTATTTTCAGATAAGAGGAAAATCATTACAGACCACTGTAAAAATCCCATAATATTAAACACAATTAAGGCCTGGAATATAATGCGGCAAAATGAGGGTAACTCACATAAAACATCCCCCCATGCACCAATAGTAGGCGCATGGGGATTCCAACCGGGGATTACAGATGCCACCTTTAAACTCTGGAGATCCAGGGGCATCTCATGCTTAGGGGACCTATTTAAAGATGGGATCCTGACGTCCTTTGAGCAGCTGCGTCTGAAATTCGGAATACCTAATGGGGATCTCTTTCGATACTTCCAAGTTCGAGATTATATACAGAGGAAGACTACATTAATAGATAGTCTTTATAAATCAGACAGAGAACGTAATGTCTTACGACCAGCGGGGGCATCCTCCGTTAGTACTATATACCATTTGCTACATGATGGAGTCTCAGGAGACATGGATGACCTGCTTAAAACATGGGAGCAGGACTTGGGGCTAGCAATCTCTGAGGATGTGTGGAATGACATTTGGGAAAATGCTAGAAGAATTGCTATCTGTAACAGAACTCAGGCTATCCAACTAAAGATACTTCATAGGGCCCATATAGCTCCGGCTCGACTGGCAAAATTTAAGGCAGGAGCATCTCCAATGTGTCCTAAACGCAAAATAGAGGTGGGTACTCTTGTACATTGTCTGTGGACTTGTCAGAAAATCCGCAGATACTGGACTAAAGTGGCAAATACCCTGACAGAAATTTTAGGAACGGAAGTTAGGGTGGACCCTGTATCTCTCCTTTTGGGCTTTTCGAACCTCTCATCTCTGGATATGCACGGGAAGAGACTATTTTCTATTCTCTCTTTCTGTGCAAGGAAAAATATTTTGGTGAACTGGGTGGCTGAGGGCCCCCCTGGACTTTCAAATTGGCACAGATTAATTATGGAATATATCCCCCTTGACTTCCTCACAAATATGGTGCACCGAAAGACTGAATTATTTTATAAAATATGGCAGCCCTTTTTGAATTATATAAATGCAGATATTTCGGCTATCCTAACAAGGGCTTTTATTTAGTGAAGATTTCAGACCGGGCTGCTCCGGGGCCCCTTGGGAGAGGAATCCTGCGCGAATACGGGTTTTATTATATTTGATGTTTATACATTCCGAGCATGTAAGAGACTTAGGTATACACTCTGGTTAGTTATAGGTTAGATTAGTAGAAAGTTGAGTTTTTTTTTCTTTCTTTTTTCGTTTCTTTTTTTCTTTTTTTGTTTTCTTTCTTTCTCTTTTCTTTGTTAAATTATGACTATTGTATATATGATTTAATTGAACATCAATGCTTGTATTTGAGAGTTTTGTTTATTTTTGTAAATTTGCAAAAATGTTAAATTTCAATAAAAATATCTACAAAAAAAAATAAATACATTGCAGTGACCGGCCTCGGTCTATAATGAATACATTGCAGTGTCTGGCCTTGGTGTATAATAAATACATTGCAGTGTCCGGCCTCGGTCTATAATGAATACATTGCAGGGACCAGTCTCGGTGTCTAATGAGTACATTGCAGTGACCGACCTCGGTCTATAATGAATATATTGCAGTGACCGGCCTCGGTGTATAATGAATATATTGCAGTGTCCGGCCTCAGTCTATAATGAATACATTGCAGTGACCGGCCTCGGTGTATAATGAATACATTGCAGTGTCCGGCCTCAGTCTATAATGAATACATTGCAGTGACCGGCCTCGGTCTATAATGAATACATTGCAGTGTCCGGCCTCAGTCTCTAATGATTACATTGCAGTGACTGGCCTCAGTGTATAATGAATACATTGCCGTGTCCGGCCTCGGTCTAAAATGAATACATTGTAGTGACCAGTAAGGGTGTATAATGAATACAATGCAGTGACCAGTCTCGGTGTATAATGAATACATTGCAGTGTCTGGCCTTGGTGTATAATGAATACATTGCAGTGTCTGGCCTTGGTGTATAATGAATACATTGCAGTGACCAGTCTCGGTGTATAATGAATACATTGCAGTGTCTGGCCTCGGTGTATAATGAATACATTGCAGTGTCTGGCCTTGGTGTATAATGAATACATTGCAGTGACCAGTCTTGGTGTATAATGAATACATTGCAGTGAAGGCCTCGGTGTATAATAAATACATTGCAGTGACCGGCCTCATTCTATAATGAATACATTGCAATGTCCGGCCTCGGTGTATAATGAATACATTGCAGTGTCCGGCCTTGGTCTATAATGAATACATTGCAGTGTCCGGCCTCGGTCTATAATGAATACATTGCAGTGTCCGGCCTCAGTCTCTAATGAATACATTACAGCGATCTGTCTCGGTGTATAATGAATACATTGCAGTGACCGACCTCGGTGTATAATGAATACATTGCACTGTCCGGCCTCAGTCTATAATGAATACATTGCAGCGACCGGCCTCTGTCTATAATGAGTACATTGGAGTGACCGGCCTCGGTGTATAATGAATACATTGCAGTGTCTGGCCTTGGTGTATAATAAATACATTGCAGTGACCGGCCTCGGTCTATAATGAATATATTGCAGTGACCGGCCTCGGTCTATAATGAATACATTGCAGTGTCCGGCCTCAGTCTATAATTAATACATTGCAGTGACCAGTCTCGGTGTATCATGAATACATTGCAGTGTCCGGCCTCGGTCTATAATGAATACATTGCAGTGACCGGCCTCGGTCTATAATGAATACATTGCAGTGACCTGTCTCGGTATATCATGAATACTTTGCAGTGTCCAGCCTCGGTCTATAATGAGTACATTGCAGTGACCGGCCTCGGTCTATAATGAATACATTGCAGTGACCTGTCTCTGTGTATCATGAATACATTGCAGTGACCGGCCTCGGTCTATAATGAATACATTGCAATGTCTGGCCTCGGTGTATAATGAATACATTGCAGTGTCTGGCCTCGTTGTATAATAAATACATTGGAGTGACCGGCCTCGGTGTATAATGAATACATTGCAGTGTCTGGCCTTGGTGTATAATAAATACATTGCAGTGACCGGCCTCGGTCTATAATGAATATATTGCAGTGACTGGCCTCGGTCTATAATGAATACATTGCAGTGTCCGGCCTCGGTCTATAATGAATACATTGCAGTGCCTGGCCTCGGTGTATAATGAATACATTGCAGTGTCCGGCCTCGGTCTATCATGAATACATTGCAGTGTCCGGCCTCGGTCTATAATGAATACATTGCAGTGACCGGCCTCGGTCTATAATGAATACATTGCAGTGACCGGTCTCGGTCTATAATGAATACATTGCAGTGACCGGTCTCGGTGTATAATGAATACATTGCAGTGTCCGGCCTCGGTGTATAATGAATACATTGAAGTGACCAGTCTCGGTGTATAATGAATACATTGCAGTGACCGGCCTCGGTGTATAATGAATACAATGTAGTGATCGGCCTCGGTGTATAATGAATACATTGCAGTGACCTGTCTCGGTGTATCATGAATACATTGCAGTGTCCGGCCTCGGTGTATAATGAATATATTGCAGTGACCGGCCTCGGTCTATATGAATACATTGCAGTGTCCGGCCTCGGTCTATAATGAATATATTGCAGTGACCTGCCTCGGTCTATAATGAATACATTGCACTGTCCGTCCTCGGTCTATAATGAGTACATTGCAGTGTCTGGCCTCGGTGTATAATGAATACATTGCAGTGTCCGGCCTCGGTCTATAATGAATACATTGCAGTGACCAGTCTCGGTGTATAATGTCTACATTGCAGTGACCGGCCTCGGTCTATAATGAATACATTGCAGTGACCTGTCTCGGTGTATCATGAATACATTGCAGTGTCCGGCCTCAGTCTATAATTAATACATTGCAGTGACCAGTCTCGGTGTATAATGAATACATTGCAGTGACCGGCCTCGGTGTATAATGAATACATTGCAGTGTCCGGCCTCAGTCTCTAATGAATACATTGCAGTGACCGGCCTCAGTGTATAATGAATACATTGCTGTGACCGGCCTCAGTCTATAATGAATACATTGCAGTGACCGGCCTCTGTCTATAATGAGTCCGTTGCAGTGACCAGCCTCGGTGTATAATGAATATATTGCAGTGACCGGCCTCAGTCTATAATGAATACATTGCAGGGTCCGGCCTCAGTCTATAATGAATACAGTGCCCTGACCAGCCCCGATCTATAATGAATACATTGCAGTGTCCGGCCTCGGTCTATAATGAATACATTGCAGTGACCTGTCTCGGTGTATCATGAATACATTGCAGTGTCCGGCCTCGGTGTATAATGAATATATTGCAGGGACCAGCCTCGGTCTATAATGAATACATTGCAGTGTCCGGCCTCGGTCTATAATGAATACATTGCAGTGACCGGCCTCGGTCTATAATGAATACGTTGCAGTGACCTGTCTCGGTGTATCATGAATACATTGCAGTGTCCGTCCTCAGTCTATAATGCATACATTGCAGTGACTGGCCTCGGTCTATAATGAATACATTGCAGTGTCCGGCCTCGGTCTATCATGAATACATTGCAGTGACCAGTCTCGGTGTATAATGTCTACATTGCAGTGACCGGCCTTGGTCTATAATGAATACATTGCAGTGTCCGGCCTCAGTCTATAATGAATACATTGCAGTGACCAGCCTAAGTGTATAATGAATACATTGCAGTGACCGGCCTCGGTGTATAATGAATACATTGCAGTGTCCGGCCTCGGTCTATAATGAATACGTTGCAGTGACCGGCCTCGGTGTATAATGAATATATTGCAGTGACCGGCCTCGGCGTATAATGAATACATTGCAGTGTCCGGCCTCAGTCTATAATGAATACATTGCAGTGACCGGCCTCGGTGTATAATGAATACATTGCAGTGTCCGGCTTCAGTCTATAATGAATACATTGCAGTGACCGGCCTCTGTCTATAATGAGTACGTTGCAGTGACCAGCCTCGGTGTATAATGAATATATTGCAGTGACCGGCTCGGTGTATAATGAATGCAGTGTCCGGCCCCGGTCTATAATGAATACATTGCCCTGTCCGGCCCCGGTCTATAATGAATACATTGCAGTGTCTGGCCTCGGTCTATAATGAATACATTTCAGTGTCTGGACTCGGTCTATAATGAATACATTGCAGTGTCCCATTCGGTGTATAATGAATACATTGCATTGTCCTGTCTTGGTGTATAATGAATACATTGCAGTGTCTGGCCTTGATGTATAATGAATACATTGCAGTGACTGGCCTCCGTCTATAATGAGTACGTTGCAGGGACCGGCCTCGGTGTATAATGAATACATTGCAGTGTCCGGCCTCGGTCTATAATGAATACATTGCAGTGTCCGGCCTCGGTGTATAATGAATACATTGCAGTGTCCGGTTCGGTGTATAATGAATACATTGCTGTGTCTGGCCTCGGTCTATAATGAATACATTGCAGTGACCGGCCTCGGTGTATAATGAATATATTGCAGTGACCGGCCTCGGTCTATAATGAATACATTGCAGTGACCGGGCTCGGTGTATAATGAATACATTGCAATGTCCGGCCTCGGTGTATAATGAATACTTTACAGTGACCAGCCTCGGTGTATAATGAATACATTGCAGTGTCCGGCCCCGGTGTACAATGGATACATTGCAGTGACCGGTTCGGTGTATAATGAATACATTGCAGTGACCGGCCTCGGTGTATAATGAATACATTACAGCGAACAGTCTCGGTGTATCATGAATACATTGCAGTGTCCGGCCTCCGTCTATTAATGAATACATTGCAGTGTCTGGCCCCAGTGTATAATGAGTACATTGCAGTGACCGGCCTCGGTCTATAATGAATACATTGCAGTGACAGGCCTCGGTGTATAATTGTTGTGGTTCTGTTCGCCGAGCTGGAAGTTTTTGCTGCAAACGTTTCGTTCCCTGGCTAGGGAACATCATCAGTGCTATTGGAGCCTCCTGTGAAGCGCTGCTTTGATGTTTCTTCCGGTATTTATAGTGGTTTGTTCTTGCCGCTTCCGGGTGTCAGTTTCAGCTGTAGTGGTTTGTATATGGGGTCCAGGTCCATGTGTCTGTTAATGGAGTTTGTGGATGAATGCCATGCCTCTAGGAATTCCCTGGCTGTTCTCTGTCTGGCTTGTCCTATGATGGTAGTGTTTTCCCAGTCAAATTCATGTTCCTGGTTGTCTGAGTGTATGGCTACTAGGGATAGCTGGTCGTGTCGTTTTGTCGCTAGCTGATGTTCATGGATGCGGATTGTTAGCTGTCTTCCTGTTTGTCCTATATAGTGTTTTGTGCAGTCCTTGCATGGTATTTTGTAAACTACGTTAGTTTGGCTCGTGCTGGCTATTGGGTCCTTTGTTCTAGTGAGTTGTTGTCTGAGTGTGGAAGTTGGCTTGTGTGCTGTCATGAGTCCTAAGGGTCGCAGTAGTCTGGCTGTCAGTTCTGAGACGCTCCTGACATATGGTAGTGTGGCTAGTCCTTTTGGTTGTGGCATGTCCTTGTTCCGTGGTCTACCTCTTAGGCATCTGGTGATAAAGTTGCGTGGGTATCCGTTTTTGGCGAATACCTTGTATAGATGTTCCTCTTCCTCTTTTCGCAGTTCTGGTGTACTGCAGTGTGTTTTGGCTCTTTTGAATAGTGTCCTGATGCAGCTTCGTTTGTGTATGTTGGGGTGGTTACTTTCATAGTTAAGGACTTGGTCTGTGTGTGTTGGTTTCCTGTGTACCCTTGTGGTGAATTCTCCGTTGGGTGTTCTCTCTACTAACACGTCTCGGAATGGGAGTTGGCTATCCTTTTCCTCTTCTCTCGTGAATTGTATTCCTGTGAGTGTAGCGTTGATGATTCGGTGTGTTTTTTCTATTACTGTGTTTTTGATGATTACAAAGGTGTCATCGACGTATCTGATCCAGAGTTTGGGTTGGATTTGTGGTAGGGCTGTATGTTCTAACCTTTGCATAACTACCTCTGCTATGAGTCCCGGTCAGATACGTCGATGACACCTTTGTCTATAATGAATACATTGCAGTGACTGGCCTCGGTGTATAATGAATACATTGCAGTGTCCAGCCTTGGTGTATAATGAATACATTGCAGTGACCGGCCTCGGTCTATAATGAATGCATTGCAGTGTCCAGCCTCGGTCTATAATGAATACATTACAGCGAACAGTCTCGGTGTATCATGAATACATTGCAGTGACCGGCCTCGGTCTATAATGAATACATTGCAGTGACCTGTCTCAGTGTATAATGAATACATTGCAGTGTCTGGCCCCAGTGTATAATGAGTACATTGCAGTGACCGGCCTCGGTGTATAATGAATACATTGCAGTGACCGGCCTCTGTCTATAATGAATACATTGCAGTGACTGGCCTCGGTGTATAATGAATACATTGCAGTGACCGGCCTCGGTCTATAATGAATACATTGCAGTGTCCGGTTCGGTGTATAATGAATACATTGCAGTGTCCGGCCTCGGTCTATCATGAATACATTGCAGTGTCCGGCCTCGGTCTATAATGAATACATTGCAGTGACCGGCCTCGGTCTATAATGAATAAATTGCAGTGTCCGGCCTCAGTCTATAATGAATACGTTGCAATATCCAACCTCGGTCTATAATGAATATGTTACAGTGTCCGGCCTCGGTGTATAATGAATACATTGCAGTGTCCGGCCTCAGTCTATAATGAATACATTGCAGTGTCCGGTTCGGTGTATAATGAATACATTGCTGTGTCTGGCCTCGGTCTATAATGAATGCATTGCAGTGACCGGCCTCGGTCTATAATGAATACATTGCAGTGACTGGCCTCGGTGTATAATGAATATATTGCAGTGACCGGCCTCGGTCTATAATGAATACATTGCAGTGACCGGCCTCAGTCTATAATGAATACATTGCAGTGACCGGCCTCGGTGTATAATGAATACATTGCAGTGACCGGCCTCGGTGTATAATGAATACATTGCAGTGTCCGGCCCCGGTGTACAATGGATACATTGCAGTGACCGGTTCGATGTATAATGAATAAATTACAGCGAACAGTCTCGGTGTATCATGAATACATTGCAGTGTCCGGCCTCCATCTATTAATGAATACATTGCAGTGACCAGTCTCGGTGTATAATGAGTACATTGCAGTGACCGGCCTCGGTCTATAATGAATACATTGCAGTGTCCGGCCTCGGTGTATAATGAATACATTGCAGTGTCCGGCCTCGGTCTATAATGAATGCATTGCAGTGTCCGGCCTCGGTCTATAATGAATACATTGCAGTGACCTGTCTCGGTGTATAATGAATACATTGCAGTGTCCGGCCTCGGTGTATAATGAATACATTGCAGTGACTGGCCTCGGTGTATAATGAATACATTGCAATGTCCGGCCTCGGTGTGTAATGAATACATTGCAATGTCCGGCCTCGGTCTATAATGAATGCATTGCAGTGTCCGGCCTCGGTCTATAATGAATACATTGCAATGTCCGGCCTCGGTCTATAATGAATGCATTGCAGTGTCCGGCTTCGGTCTATAATGAATACATTGCAATGTCCAATCTCAGTGTATAATGAATACATTGCAGTGACCGGCCTCGGTGTGTAATGAATACATTGCAATGTCCGGCCTTGGTCTATAATGAATGCATTGCAGTGTCCGGCCTCGGTCTATAATGAATACATTGCAATGTCCAATCTCGGTCTGTATTGAATGCAATGCAGCGTCCGTCCTCAGTGTGTAATGAAAACGTTGCAGCGTCCATCCTCGGTCTATATCAAATACGTTGCAGTGACCGGCCGCGGTCTATAACGAATACGTTGCAGTGTCCCGCCGCGGTCTGTAATGAATACGTTGCAGTGACCGGCCTCGGTCTATAATGAGTACATTGCAGTGACCGGCCTTGGTCTATAATGAGTACGTTGATGTGACCGGCCCCGGTCTATACTGAACACATTGCAGTGACCAGCCTCCTTGTAGAATGAATACATTGCAGTGTCTGGTCTCGGTCGATAATGAGTACATTGCAGTGACTGGCCTCAGTCTACAATGAGTACATTGCAGTGACCGCCCTCGGTATATAATGACTACATTGCAGTGATTGGTCTTGGTGTATAATGAATTCACTGCAGTGTCCAGTCTCCGTCTGTCATGACTACATCATAATATCCAGTCTCCGTATATAGTGACTATATTGCAGTGTCTGGTCTCGTTGTATAATGACTACACTACCGTGTCCAGTCTCAATGTATAATGATTTTGCAGTGTTCAGTCTCTGTGGATATTGAATACATTGCAGTGTCCGGTCTCAGTGGCTAGCAACTAGATTATAATGTGCAGTCTCAGTGTATCATGACTACATTACAGTGTCTAGTCTGTTTTTATATCTGAAACCTCAATTCCTGGCAACATCCTCGTAAATATTTTCTGAACCGTCTCCATTCAAATAATATCCTTCTTCTGTCAAGACACAATTACACTATCATGTCTTGATATATAATGAACACATTACAGTTGCCTGCCTAGATGAATAATAAACGAATTACTGTCCAGACTATATATGTAATGAATATTTTACACTTCTGGTTTCAGTGTGTAATGAATATATTAAGCCATCATGTTTTAGTGTACAATGAATATATTACAGTGTCCAGTCATTACACAATGCTCGTGTTACAGAGTGAAGTCTTAGTTTAAAATGAATTTGTTAATTTCCAATCCAGGGATATAATTTATATCTTACACTGTCCAGTCACCATATTACAGTGTCCAGTTTTGGTCTGAATGAATATATTAAGGTCCAATCGCTGTATATATTGATTATATTACAGTGTTTGTTCTCAGTATGTAAGGGGTACATTAAACTGTCCAGTCTCAGTATATAATGAATATATCACACAGTCCAACCTCGGTATCAGAAGATTATACTGTACAGTTTCAGAAGATAATCAACATATTACACTCTACTGACACGATATTTAATGAATATGTTACATTTGCCTGGCTTGCTGTACAATGAATATTTTACAATGTCCAAACTCTGTGGATAGTGAATATGTCACAGGAACAGTGTTGGTATTTAATTAATCTTTTACAATTTTCAGTAACAGTGTACAGTGAATATAACGTCCAGTCTCAGTACGTGGTGAATATATTATGCTGTGCTGACCTGGTACGTAATAGATCTCAGTGTCTGGACAAGATGAATAATGAATATTTGACAGTGAGCATAAAATGAATAAATTACACTGTTCAGACAAGCTGAATAACAAATAAATTACACTGTCCTGATGAGGTGAATAATGAATAAAGTACACAGCCCAGATGAGATGGATAATGAATACACTGTTCAGACAAGCTGAATAACGAATAAATTACACTGTCCAGACGAGGCGAATAATGAATCAATTACACTGTCCAGATCGGGGGAAAAAAATGAATAAATGACACTGTCCAGATGAGGTGAATAATGAATAAATTACACTGTCCAGGCGTGAAATAATTAACAAATTACACTGTTCAGACAAGGTGAATAATGAATAAAATGCACTGTCCAGACAAGGAAACTAATGAATAAATTATACAGTCCAGACAAAGTGAATAATGAATAAATTAAACTGTAGAGATGATGTGAATATTGAATAAATTACACTGTCCAGCTGGGAAATAATGAATAAATTACGCTGTCCAGACAGGGTGAACAATGAATACAGTACACTGCCCAGATGGGGTGAATAAATGAATAAAATACACTGTCCAGACTGGGTGAATAAATTACGCTGTCCAGACTAGATGAATAATGAATAAATTACATAGCCCAGGTGGGGTGGATAATGAATACACTATACAGATTGTAATTTATTCATTATTCACTTCATCTGGACAGTGTAATTTTTTTCATTATTTCCCACCTGGACAGCATACTATTCACTATTTACTATTCACCTCGGCTGAACAGTGTAATTTATTCATTATTCACCCTGTCTGGACAGTGTACTATATTCATTATTCATCTAGTCTGGACAGTGTAATTTATTCATTATTCACCCTGCATGAACAATGTAATTTATTCGTTATTCACCACCTCTGGACAGTGTAATTTATACATTATTCAACCACTGTCCAGAGGTGGTGAATAACGAATAAATTATGCTGTTCATGCAGGGTGAATAATGAATAAATTACACTGTCCAGCCGAGGTGAATAATAAATAGATTACGCTGTCCAGGTGGGAAGTAATGAATAAATTACACTCCAGACGAAGTGAATAATGAATAAATTATGCTGTTCGGACAAAGTGAATAATGTATAAATGCTAATGTAGTCAACTCAGCCACATTAGGGAGATTTAAACAAGCACATGGATGATTTGGGGATAGTGTAGGGGGACAAGCTGAGAATAGTTCACAGGTCGGTGCAACATTGAGGGCCGAAGGGCCTGTTCTGCGCTGTATTGTTCTATGTTCCAAATTACACTGTCCAGACATGGTGAATAATGAATTAATTACACTGTTCATGCGGGGTGAATAATGAATAAATTACACAGTCAGGATGAGGTAAATAATGAATAAATTACACTGTCCAGTCAAGGTGAATAATGAATAAATTATTTTGTCGAGGTGGGAAGTAATGAATAAATTACACTGTCCAAACGAGGGGAATAATGAATAAAATGCACTGCTCAGACCGGGTGAACAATGAATACTTTACACTGTCCAGTCACCCCCCACCCCCCACCCCACTCCCCTCACGTTCTCCCCTTTCCTCTCCACTGCCCACAGTCTCCCCTCTCCCCAGTCTCCCCTCTTCCCTCCCCAGTCTTCCCTTTCACCCCCAACCCAGTCTCCCCTCCTATCTTCCCTCCCCTTCCAAGTCTCCCCTCCCCACTCCAGTCTCCCCCTCTCTCCCAACCTCAGTCTCCCCACTCCTCCCCTCTCCCCACCTCCCTTCTCCCCTGTCTCCCCTCCCCTCCCCCCAGTCTCCTCTCTCCTCTCCCACCCCAGTCTTCCCTCCCGTCTTCCCTCCCCTCCCAAGTCTCCCCTCCCCAGTCTCCCCTCTCCACCAGAGTCTCCCCCTCTCTCCCAACCTCAGTCTCCCCACTCCTTCCCTCTCCCCACCTCCCTTTTCCCCATCCCAGTCTCCTCTCCTCCCCCCAGTCTTCCCTCCCCTCCCAAGTCTCCCCTCCCCTCTTCCAAATCTCCCCTCCCCAGTCCCCTCTCCCCACCTCAGTCTCCTCTCCTCCCCAGTCTCCCTCCCCTCCCCCCCCAGTCTTCCCACCCCTCCCCCCAGTCTTCCCTCCCGACTTCCCTCCCATCCCAAGTCTCCCCTCCCCAGTCTCCCCTCCCCACTCCAGTCTCCCCCTCTCTCCCAACCTCAGTCTCCCCACTCCTCCCCTCTCCCCACCTCCCTTCTCCCCTCCCCAGTCTCCCCTCCCCTCCCCTCCCCCAGTCTCCCCACCCCTCCCCTCCCCCAGTCTCCCCTCCCCTCCCCTCCCCCAGTCTCCCCTCCCCTCCCCTCCCCTCCCCCAGTCTCCCCTCCCGACTTCCCTCCCATCCCAAGTCTTCCCTCCCCATCCGAGTCTCCCCCTCTCTCCCAACCTCAGTCTCCCCACTCCTCCCCTCCCCCCTGTCTCCCCTCCCCCACCCCAGTCTTCCCTCCCCTCCCAAGTCTCCCCTCCCCACCCGACTCTCCCACTCCTCCCCTCTTCCCTTCTCCCCATCCCAGTCTCCTCACCACCCCATCCCACCCTCCCCAGTCTCCCCTCTCCCATTCTCCCCTCCCCTCTCTCCTCAGTCTCCCCTCCCCTCTCTCCCCTCTCTTCCCTCCCCTCTCTCCTCAGTCTCCCCTCCCCTCTCTTCCCTCCCCTCTCTCCTCAGTCTGCCCTCCCCTTTCTTCCCTCCCAGAGACTCACATCCAGCGGCCGCGCTGCACGGTGCAGGACTCTCGGTGTGTCGCTCGGTGTTTCTCTCCTGGACCGGCCATGGTTCTGTTCCCGTTCCCGTTCCTGCTGTTGGCTCTTTGCAGGATCACTGCAGCCCGGCAGGAAATGCAGGGTAAGTACCGACCGCAGCTCCCGGGCTCGGAAAACTTTCCCCGGAATGGGGATCCTGCCTCTGACCGTCCCCTGTCCATCCCAGGGCACGGTGCTCGCCTATATCGGGATAAATACTCCCCGGTTCGGGGGAGGGACACGGCAGAGTCATTTCACAAATTACAGACTTGCTGAGTTCTAGCAGGGACTGAGCTTCCCATCCTGAGATCCGCTTTCTAGTCCCATCAGCTCCCTTCCCCACGCTGGGGGGAGACCTGGAATACAAGGGCGGTGTGAGCAAAGTCTGAAATCAACTCGTTTACATTTATATAGCGCCATTAACATCAGAGTGTGCCAAGGGGTTTCGTTAAAGACAATGTAGAATCAAGTTTCACTCGAATAAAACCAACATTCTCCAGATGCTGGGAGTCTGAACCCAAGCAGAGTGAGGAAAACTCTCGGCAGGTCTGGCAGTCTGTGACTGAGACAGAGAGAGAGAGAGAGAGAAACAGAATCCAGTGGGAATCCCTCCTCAGGCTCCAGCCTTCAAGTCATGTCATTGCTGAGTTTCTCCAGTGTCCTCTGTGTTCAAATCCATTCCCACTGGTCGGAATGTCTGGGTTTGGAAACGCCAGAGCCTTCAAACTGAAGTCAGGAGAGGAAACATGTGTAAACTCAGAAGGTGCCAGTGCTAACATCTACACACAGGCAATCATTGCTTTTTTGTTTGCATTAAATTGCAATTCTTAAATTAATCCAAAGGTGCAAACAAACTTGGGGCATTCCCAGGGAACATGAACTGACTGAGTGATGCAACCAGCCAGAGAGCAAAATGACTAACAAACACTTCATCCCAACCGGCAGAAACCAAATTCTCAAACCTTAAGCCTTTCGCCTTCTAAGAATCTTCTATGTTTCAGTAAGGTCTCCCCTTATTTATCGAAACTTCAACTTTCTCAACCGCAACCCCCCCCCCCCCCCCCCCAAATTAAGACAGTCTTTTTGTACCCAGGATCAATCTAGTAATCCAATGCTAGTGTATTTGACCTTTGTTAACAGGAACAAAACTGTTTATTTAAAGTGTGGTCTGATAGGTGCCCCAGGACTGGTACAAGTGCCCATGAACTGAACCCATTGCTCCTACACCAGTCTTTGAGATACATATTGGATTCCTTAATTTTATTACCCTTTGCTGGATGTCCTGAACCTGATCACTGGCAGGCAAAGCAGGTCTTTCACTCACAACTGCAGAGAACAATATCTATTCCCCCAATTGTACTATCGCCTACCACTAGTTCTGGACTGAACTGCTCAGCTACAGAACTGACCATTCCCCTTTCATTCTACAGGTCACTTCTAAAACATGTCCACTTTGGCCTGAAGTCTCATCTGTTTACATATAAACAAAGGGCCTCTCAACATCCTTTTTCATCTTTGTACCAAACTAGTCAAACTCAGAACTTGGAGCTGCTTATGACCCTTCAGGAAAACCAAGGATACAGTATCCTTGAGAAAAGGAACAGCTTTTAGAAAAAAGGGACAGGTTTTATGACACCTCCCCCTTAAAAAAAATCAATATCAAAAAATGGCTTC
The DNA here is from genome assembly GCF_020745735.1 of Hemiscyllium ocellatum. Taxonomy (NCBI): domain Eukaryota; kingdom Metazoa; phylum Chordata; class Chondrichthyes; order Orectolobiformes; family Hemiscylliidae; genus Hemiscyllium; species Hemiscyllium ocellatum. The sequence continues at coordinate 519,963 of NC_083450.1, forward strand.
ATTTTTAAAGCCCTTCAAAAACCCAGTTTTTAGTCTAAACATACATATGCATTGGGGCAGCACAGTGGCTCAGTAATTAGCACTGCTGCCTCACAGCACCAGGGGCCCAGGTTTGATTCCAGCCTCAGGTGACTGTGTGGAGTTTGTACATTCTCCCCGTGTCTGCGTGGGTTTCCTCCGGGTGCTCCGGTTTCCTCCCACAGTCACAAAGATGTGCAGGTCCGGTGAATTGGCCGTGCTAAATTGCCCATAGTTAGAGGGTAATGGGTCTGGGTGGGTTACTCTTCGGAGTGTCAGTGTAGACTTGTTGGGCCGAGGGGCCTGTTACCACACTGTAGGGAATCTAAGGGCTCTGGATGAAACGTCGACTTTCCCGCTCCTCGGATGCTGCCTGACCTGCTGTGTTTTTCCAGCAACACACTCTCGACTCTAATCTCCAGCATCTGCAGACTTCACTTTCTCCCGCACATATGCACTGTACTAACTATAAACATGCAAACATGCACAACCACATGCAAATTCAGGCCGCGGCAATCCCGCCGCCGAACGCCTCTATCTCATTCGGGTCTCGATAACACATTCGGCAATCACATTTTCACGCCCTGCCACCTGCACAATTGTCAAATTGACGGCTGCAACAACAAGCTCTATCGAAACCGTCTGGCATTTTGTTCCTTAAATTTCTCCACAAGTGTCAATGTGTTATGATCAGTGTTTACCATTGTCTCAGATGCATTGCTGGTAATATAAACGCTGCAATGTTGTAATGCCAACACCAAGCTTAAAGTCTCTTTCCCCACCCTTAATTATTTCTGTTGTTGAACAGTCAACTTCCTGGAAAAATACCCGATGGTTCTTTCCAATCCCTTGTAGTCTTCCTGCATGAGCACCGCACTGGCATTGCTAGCCACCTTGAAAGTCTTCATGTATTCCGGTGTGGCTAATACTGGGCAGTGGTTTACGCGGTTTTGACGCTGTCAAGTGCACTGAAACTTCTTGCCCTTTTTTAACAATTCGGTGAGTGGAGCAGCCACACTGCTAACGTTCGGCACAAACATTTGGTAAAATCCACTCAATTTCAGGAACCAAAGCACTGCTCTTTTCATGGATGGTGTGAGAAACTTCCCAATTACTTTCATTTTCACATCCTGTAGGACCATTTGTCCATGTCCAAAAACATGGCCCAGGAACGTGACGGGCTTTGGCAAATTCACTTTTAGCCAGGTTTCCCACCAAGCCTCCGAAGTCAATCAAACAAGTCCGATTAATGTCGCAAACCTTCCTTCCATGAATGACTAAAAATCACCAGGTCATCAATGTACAGTACACACTTGCGTAATCCAGCGATGACCTTATTAGTCAGTCTGTTGAATGTGGCTGGAGTGTTTTTCATACCAAATGGCATGATTTTGACCTGATATAGTCCATTTGGTGTTACGAAAGCTGAAATTGCCTTTGCTTTCTCTGACAGAGGTACTTGCCAGTAGCCTCTGAGCAAGTCCAACTTAGAAATGGAAGTTGCTTGTCCCACTTTTTTGACACAGTCCTCCAACCATGGAATTGGATGTGCATCAGTCTTCGTAACAGCATTGACTTTGCGAGAGTCCACACATAACGATTAGGTACCATCTGGCTTTGGCACCATGACTATGGTTGAGCTCTAGTCACTGTAACTCATTTTGATGATGCCATCTTGGAGCATGCGCTCTATCTCCTTCTGAATCTGTGCCAATTTTAGAGGGTTATGCCTATAAGGATGTTGCTTAATTGGAACAGCAGCTCCTCTATCTACATCATACACAATTAGGCTAATACTCCCCAGTTTATTTCTGCAAATCTCCCCGTGTGATAAGTAATAAATCTTTCAGATCATTTCGATTTTCTTGTGGAAGGTAACTCAATAATTTATCCCCATTTTTGACAACTTCCTCACTGTCTAATTTGATTTGAGGAATGTCCAATTCAGAATCCTCTGAACTTGGCTCTTCCTTCTGTGCTGTAATCATTAACACCTTCTCCTCTTGCTTCCCTTCCCTCTCAAATACCTTTTGAGCATATTCACATGACACACTGTGTGAGATTTCTTCCTGTCTGGAGTCCTTATCAAGTAGTTCACCTCGCTTAATTTCCTCTCGATTTGATAAGGTCCACTAAAGCTTGCTTTTAAAGGCTCACCTGTTCCTGGAAGCAACACTAATACCTTCTCCCCAATTGCAAAATTGTGAATTTGTGATTTTCTATCCACTTCCTGTTTCACTGTATGCTGTGATACTTTTAAATGCTCTCCAGCCAACTCCCCTGCTCTATTCAGTTATTCTCTAAAATTTGACACATAGTCCAAATGAGTGGTCTCTAAATTCTGACTTAGTAATTTCTCCTTAATCAATTTTAATGGTCCTCTTACTTCATGCCCAAAACTTAAATCAAATGGACTGAATTTGGTTGATTCATTTGGATCACAAAAAGTACAAATGAAATTCCCTTATCCCAATCATCTGGATAATCCTCAACATGGTCTTTAATGTTTGATGCCATCTCTCTAGCGCTCCCTGCAATTTTGGATGGTAAGCAATAGATTTAAATCTCTTTATTCCCAAGTTATCCATAAATTCCTTGAATAGTTTGAATATGAAGTTTAATCCTTAATCTGACTGGAACTCTATTGGTAGTCTTTACCTGGTAACAAAAATTTGATTAATTCTTCTACGACTCTTTCAGCTTTCATATTGTGCAGTGGGATTGCCTCTGGAAATCTAGTCGACACATCAATTATTGTTAATAAACACTTATTCCCACTTTTTGTTTGAGGTAGGGGACCTACGTAGTCAATCAAAACTCTTGTGAAAGGTTCTGCAAATGCTGGAATAGGTATTAAAGGTGCACGTTTTATTACTGTCTGTGGTTTTCCAATTAGCTGGCATGTATGACACGTCTGGCAAAATTCAACTACATCTTTGTGTATTCCAGACCAGCAAAAATGTCTTTGTATTTTAGCTGCTGTTTTCCTCACTCCTAAATGACCTCCAAGTGGTAGCTCATACGTCAGTTGCAGCACCTCTTTTCTATACCCTACTGCAAAACAATTCGATAAATCCCTGCCCGTTTCTCATCTGCTTGAATGTGTGATGGTCTCCATTTCCTTATTAAGACATCATTAGTTAAGTAATAACACAGAGGGATGCATTCACTCTCCTCTGTATATGCCTTTTGATATGACTGTTTTAACTTCTCACCTTTCTGCTGTAACTTCAGCAGTTTAGCAGAGCTAAAGACACTTGCACGTTTACCTATTTGCTCCTGTTCTGTCCCACTTATCTGATCAAACAAAGTCCCTAATGAAGCTATATCAGCTTCCTTATCTGTGCCTTTTGATCTCTTCTGCTTCAACTTGTGCCTCTGTGATCTTGTGATCACACAATCTGGGAAAATTCCTGGATAAACATCCTTCATTTCTTCAGTTGCCTGCGTCTCCATTGGCTTTTCAACTACAGTAGGCAACACGCCTACCAGTAAATCAGCTATGTCATTTGGAAGAACAAATTGTATTCCTAGAGTTGAGAGTTTGTCCATTACTCCTTCACAAGTTCTCCACTCTTCTCTGGACTCTCTCGCCTCACTTTACATAGTTGAGTACTTTCTATCTTTCCATGAATTCTTGTAACCAGTATCTTCTCTGGCAATAGTTCCTCAGGAGTACATATATCCTCATCCTTCAGCATTACAGACGGAAAGGATCTTTGTCCCTTAATATTGTAACCTCCTTACTTACTGCTCCTGGCTTACATGAATAAACATTACCCTTGCAAATATATATTTTTAAGCACATCTGGCACTTCCTCCTTAACCAACCTCTGATCATCTTGTACACTCTGAGGCAGTTGTCTAACTTTCCTTGTTCTTTGTGTTACTAGTCCAACAAAATTTCCAAGCTTGTCTGGTTTTCCTACATCTGGCTTTCTCCTAGCCCACCAACACTGTGCTTTTGTGTGGCTCACTTTATTACAATGAAATCACCGGAGCTTCGCAATTTCTTTGTCCCCTTCAAGGATTTCTGTTTTACTCTGTGATATGTTATCCTTACGATCTTCACTAAGATCTACCTTTCCGTTTGCACGTGAGGATTTCTCTTTGCTCGAATTTCTATCATGGTATGAAACTGATTCTGGAAGCCAAACCGAGTTTTATGGACCACCTCATAATGATCAGCCACTTCAGCTGCTAACTTTGCTGTTTTAACTCTCTGCTCTTCCACATGTGTTTGTACTACTTCAGGCAATAAATAATTGAATTCTTCCAAAATAATTACCTATCCAAGGACATTAAAGGTTTGCTCGATTTTTAAAGCTCTTATCCATCTATCAAAATTACTCTGTTTGACAATCCTTTCAAACTCAATATAGGTTTGACCTGGTCCCTCCTTAGATTCCTGAAAGGTTGTCTATAGGCTTCTGGTACAAGCTCATATGCACTTAAAATGGCTTTTCTCACCTCCTCAGACTCCCCAGATACCTCCTCTGATAGTGATGCAAATACATCACTAGCCCTACCTACCAGTTTTGTTTGCATTGACAAAGCCCACATTGCCACTGGCCACCGCATTTGTTTAGCCATCTTTTCAAATGAGATGGATAAGACTTCCACATCCTTCTCATCAGACTTAGGCAATGCTTGAACATACTTTAACAGTTTCTCACTGGGCTTCTGACAACCGGGGCTTGCTCATCCTCACTCTCTTCCTCATTAAACCTCACCACAGCCTTTACATCCAGCCTTTTAATCTGACTTTCCTCCTTAAGTGTCAGTTTCTGAAGTTCAAATGCTGTCTCTTTTCCTCTCTGTTCTGCTGCTCTCTCTTTATTCTTCTCTTCTGCTGCTCTCTCTTTTTCCCTCTCTTCTGCTTTTAATCATAACTCAAACTCATAGAGTCATAGAGATGTACAGCATGGAAACAGACCCTTCGATCCAATCTGTCCATGCCGACCAGATATCCCAACCCAATCTAGTCCCACCTGCCAGCACCCGGCCCATATCCCTCCAAACTCTTCCTATTCATATACCCATCCAAATGCCTCTTAAATGTTGCAATTGTACCAGCCTCTACTACATCCTCTGGCAGCTCATTCCATACACGTACCACCCTCTGTGTGAAAAAGTTGCCCCTTAGGTCTCTTTTATATCTTTCCCCTCTCATCCTAAACCTATGCCCACTAGTTCTGGACTCTCCAACCCCAGGGAAAAGACTTTGCCTATTTATCCTATCCATGCCCCTCATAATTTTGTATACCTCTATAAGGTCACCCCTCAGCCTCCGACGCTCCAGGGAAAACAGCCCCAGTCTGTTCAGCCTCTCCCTGTTTCTCCAACCCTGGCAACATCCTTGTAAATCTTTTCTGAACCCTTTCAAGTTTCACAACATCTTTCCGAGAGGAAGGAGACCAGAATTGATTAGATTACTTACAGTGTGGAAACAGGCCCTTCGGCCCAACAAGTCCACACCGACCCGCCGAAGCGCAACCCACCCATACCCCTATATTTATCCCTTACCTAACACTACGGGCAATTTAGCATGGCCAATTCACCTGGCCCGCACATCTTTGGACTGTGGGAGGAAACCGGAGCACCCGGAGGAAGCCCACGCAGATACAGGGAGAACGTGCAAACTCTACACAATCAGTCGCCTGAGGCGGGAATTGAACCCGGGTCTCAGGCGCTGTGAGGCAGCAGTGCTAACCACTGTGCCACCATGCCGCCCACAATTGCACGCAATATTCCAACAGTGGCCTAACCAATGCCCTGTACAGCCGCAACATGACCTCCCAACTCCTGTACTCAATACTCTGACCAATAAAGGAAAGCATATCAAATGCCTTTTTCACTATCCTATCTACCTGCGACTCCACTTTCAAGGAGCTATGAACCTGCTCTCCAAGGTCTCTTTGTTCTGATTCATTTCTGCTGCCCTTTCCTTATCTCTCACCTCTAACTCAAGCTGCTTCATTTGTAATTGAATCCTTGCCATCTCCATAGATTCTGATGGTTTCTCCGGCAGGTTTAAAGGCTGAGCTGCTGCTGTAATTATCTCTCCTTTCTTCACAGAAGCAGCTGGTCTGTTAATTCCTGCAGCTTGGTCTTTTTCACCTTTTGCAAACCTTCCAAAGTCACTGCATCCATTTCCAGTAAAAAATGAGGTCTGCAGATGCTGGAGATCAGAGCTGAAAATGTGTTGCTGGTTAAAGCACAGCAGGTTAGGCAGCATCTCAGGAATAGGGAATTCGACATTTCGAGCATAAGCCCTTCATCAGGAATGAGAGAGAGTAGCCAAGCAGGCTAAGATAAAAGGTGGGGGGGAGGGGCGATGGAGGTAGGATAGGTGGAAGGAGGTCAAGGTGAGGGTGATAGGCCGGAGTGGGGTGGGGGCGGAGAGGTCAGGAAGGAGGATTGCAGGTTAGGAGGGCGGTGCTGAGTTGAGGGAACCGACTGAGACAAGGTGGGGGGGAGGGGAAATGAGGAAACTGGAGAAATCTGAATTCATACCTTGTGGTTGGAGAGTTCCCAGGCGGAAGATGAGGCGCTCCTCCTCCAGCCGTCGTGTTGTTATGTTCTGCCGGTGGAGGAGTCCAAGGACCTGCATGTCCTCGGTGGAGTGGGAGGGGGAGTTAAAGTGTTGAGCCACGGGGTGGTTGGGTTGGTTGGTCCGGGCGGCCCAGAGGTGTTCTCTGAAGTGTTCCGCAAGTAAGCGGCCTGTCTCCCCAATATAGAGGAGACCACATCGGGTGCAGCGGATGCAATAGATGATGTGTGTGGAGGTACAGGTGAACTTGTGGCGGATATGGAAGGATCCCTTGGGGCCTTGGAGGGAAGTGAGTGTGGAGGTGTGGGCGCAAGTTTTACATTTCCTGCGGTTGCAGGGGAAGGTGCTGGGGGTGGAGGTTGGGTTGGTGGGGGGTGTGGATCTGACGAGGGAGTCACGAAGGGAGTGGTCCTTGCGGAACGCTGATAGGGGAGGGGAGGGAAATATATCCTTGGTGGTGGGGTCCGTTTGGAGGTGGCGGAAATGACGGCGGATGATACGTTGTATGCGGAGGTTGGTGGGGTGGTAGGTGAGAACCAGTGGGGTTCTGTCTTGGTGGCGGTTGGAGGAGCGGGGCTCAAGGGCGGAGGAGCGGGAAGTGGAGGAGATGCGGTGGAGGGCATCATCGATTACATTTCCTGCGGTTGCAGGGGAAGGTGCCGGGGGTGGATTACATTTCCTGCGGTTGCAGGGGAAGGTGCCGGGGGTGGATTTCCATATGCCATATCCGCCACAAGTTCACCTGTACCTCCACACACATCATCTATTGCATCCGCTGCACCCAATGTGGCCTCCTCTATATTGGGGAGACAGGCCGCTTACTTGCGGAACGCTTCAGAGAACACCTCTGGGCCGCCCGGACCAACCAACCCAACCACCCCGTGGCTCAACACTTTAACTCTCCCTCCCACTCCACCGAGGAAATGCAGGTCCTTGGACTCCTCCACCAGCAGAACATAACAACACGACGGCTGGAGGAGGAGCGCCTCATCTTCCGCCTGGGAACCCTCCAACCACAAGGTATGAATTCAGATTTCTCCAGTTTCCTCATTTCCCCTCCCCCCACCTTGTCTCAGTCGGTTCCCTCAACTCAGCACCGCCCTCCTAACCTGCGATCTTCTTCCTGACCTCTCCGCCCCCACCCCACTCCGGCCTATCACCCTCACCTTGACCTCCTTCCACCTATCCCACCTCCATCGCCCCTCCCCCAAGTCCCTCCTCCCCACCTTTTATCTTAGCCTGCTTGGCTACTCTCTCTCATTCCTGATGAAGGGCTTATGCTCGAAACGTCGAATTCCCTATTCCTGAGATGCTGCCTGGCCTGCTGTGCTTTAACCAGCAACACATTTTCAGCATCCATTTCCAGAAAACTTTTGGCGACTGAAAGAGCCATTAACTATCCCAAGGCCTTGTCTACCCAATGAAACCAACTCCCGAAATAAAGACACTAGCAGCTACCGCTCGCTGTTTAAAATCTGTTATGGACTAGGCCAGACCACTCAAAATATTCTTAAGCAGGTAGGCCAGACCATAACTTTAAGTGCACAGTGAAAATTACCCGGATTGATCTAGCTAGGTTGACTACCAGGCTTTAAAACAAGACAGAAATTTATTCACAAAATTACACAATGAAGTACAAAGAATAGAATAAAGAACCCTGCAGACCTCATTCTATCCAAGCTAGACTTAATTATGCTGTTCTGAATATATACAATGATCCCAATAAGCAAAACCCCTTAAAAACACTAAAAATGGGACACAAGTTAGAATGGCAGAAAGAAAGAGTGCCTGTTTCCACACAGCTAAACTCCTAACTAGTTCTGGACGAACATGACCACTTTGACCTGAAGTCTCATCTGTTTACATATAAACAAAAGGCCTCTCAACATCCTTTTCATCTTTGTACCAAACTAGTCACCTTGGAGCCGGGAACTATTTATGACCCTTCAGAAAAACCAAGGACACAGTATCCTTGAGAAAAGGAACAGCCTTTAGAAAAATACGAACCAACTTTGTGACAATACAGCCAGTGTGGATCAGGGGACAAATTATCTTTTGTTGGAGATCACCCTTGTCTGGCACTTGAGAGTGTAATATTTGTGCCACACAATTGTCAGGCAATGACTGTCTCCAACAAGAGAGAACCTAACTAACACCTTTTACATCAAAAGCATTACCATCACTGAATCCCTCACAATTCACATCCTTGGGATTACTACTGAACAGAAACTGAACAGGACTAATCATATAAATACTGTGTCTGCAAGAGCAGGTCAGATGCCAGGAGTACCATAGTGAGTAACTCACCTCCTGACTCCCCAATTTCTGACCATCATCTACAAGGCACAAGTCAGGATTGTGATGGAATACTCCCCACTAGCCTTGGATGGGGAGAGCTCCAACAACACAAAAAAATTCAACACCATCCAGGAGAAAGCAGCCCGATTGATTGGCAACACATCTGTAAACGTTCATTCCCACCACCACTGACGCTCGGTAGCAGCAGTGTGTACTATCTACAAGATGCAACTCAACAAAAATCCTTAGACAGCACCTTCCAAAACCATGACCATTTCAATCTCGAGGGACAAGGACAACTGAAACACCACCAGCTGCAAATCCTCCTCCCAGATGCTCACCACCCTGATTGGAAAATATATTGCCGTTTGTTTATATCATTGGGTCAAAATCTTGGACTCCCATCCTAACAGCATTGTGGGTCTGACTGCAGTAGCTCAAACTTGCAGCTCAGTATCTTCCCAAGGACAAATAGGGACGGACAGTAAATGCAGTGACACCCACATCCCATGAATGAACAAAAAAAAACCTTTGGTATTCAGCAACTCATCTGCTGCAGCTGCAACATATCAGTCAACCTGTCACCTCTTGAATTCCATTTGTCATTCTTAAATCATTCAATCTCAAATCCTCGCTTTGTTATTCATTCATGGCTTGAAGGAGATGGTGCGGATTTGTTTATTCTCAAGTATCTGCTGTCTTTATCCATCTTTACATGGGAGGAAAGTTTGAGGACTCTGGGTTCATACTCACTGGAGTTTAGAAGGATGTGGGGAGATCTTATTGAAATTTACAGAATACTGAATGGCCTGGACAGAGTGGACATTGGGAAGATATTTCCATTGGCAGGAAAGATAAGGACCCGAGGGCACAGTCTTGGAGTAAAGGAAAGATCCTTTAGAACAGAGATGAGGAGAAACGTCTTCAGCCAGAGAGTGGTGAATCGATGGAATTCACTGCCACAGAAGGCTGTGGAGACCAGGTCTTTGAGTATATTTAGGACTGAGATAGATAGGTTCGTGATTGATAAGGGAATCAAGGATTATGGGGTGAAAGTGGGAGAGTGGGATTGAGAAAGTTATCAGAGCTGAAAAATATATTGCTGGAAAAGTGCAGCAGGTCAGGCCCACGGAACTGAAATAAACTCACCAATTAAACTGCAGTGAACCTTACTGACCCAGACAAGGGGCTGTGAGGTTTGCATATCAGTCAGGGACTTGACTGTGGGTACAAAGGGCCATGCAATGGATGGTTTCTGGAGAGCAGGATGTAAGGAATAGGTGCTGGAGAATACTGAAGCAGGGATTGGTGCTTCCTTTCAGATCCACTATCAGGGTGTGCAAGAGAGGTTCAACAGGATTGTTCTGTCATTGCCAGCAGTACAATGCAGCCTTGGTCACAGGGTCAGAGCACTGCATCAGCAAATTCAGGATCTGTCCCACAGAGTGATCAGGGAGCTCCAAGAACAGGCCCTGATCAGAACAGTGGATCAAAGCTCCGAGTTTACACAGGGACCAGCGAGCCAACAGGCAAACAGGTGAATTCTTGACAATGACAAATGGCTCCTCTACCTGGAGCTGACCTATCTGAATGGGAACAGGTTGGGAGTTCCGCATCAGAGTGGGTTGGGTAGAATCAGGTGGGGCTGTAGGCAGGCCAGTCATATAGACTGCATCCTGGTAATGTGGAGGTTGAAGAGGCCGGGGCTGCTGTTCTTGTACAGTCGCTGTCAGGAGGATGTTCTCAGTAACTGTATCCTCCTGAGATTCAAACCGGGGTTACAGCCGCATTGCGACATTGGAAGGTCCCTTCCTCTGTGCATCAGCAACTTTCTTAGGTTTCCATTTGGGAGTTTGTTGACGCTTAGTAACCTCTAACCATTTAACAAAATAATGCATGATCTAACGTTTGTCCCAAGTGGGATTGCCACCTCCTACCTGAGTAATTTCTTGCCATTCCTTAATTTACTAGAGTCAAAAGAGCCACTGTAAGGCCAACAGCCCAGGGACCATCCATAAAGATCACTAAACAAAGGAATGACATATCCAGAATCTCGTGTTTCACAGAGCACCATATCCACCTGTGATCCCACTGGAACGATGGGGGTCTCCTACCTGTTGCCGTGATCTTAGCACCTTACAATGTCTTTGTTTTGTTCACATTTCTATCTTCGGGCCGTCTTCTGGGTGCCTCACATCCACGTTTACGGAGAGGCGCTGACTGCTGATTTCTGTAATCTACAAAGAGATGTCACTCACCAAGAAAGGAAAAGGAGAGACCAAACTGCTACCCACACCCGCACGCCTTAATCTACGATAAGCGCTCACAGTATTTTTCATCCGTCCACAAGGTCTTGAAGTCTGGAGCCTATTTCAATTGGGTAGCTACCACTTCTTAGACTCTCTCTCACTGCCCTGGTAAGTTTTGTCTTCTCTGTGATGTTGCCTCATCCTTTCAGCAGTCTTGGCTCAGCTAGAGTCACCGGCCGGACACTAGACAGTCTCTACACTGTGCCCCCGCGCTGTGAAGGGAGCACTAGGCCTAGTCCCCCTTTCAGCTCGGACTGTACTGCACTATCTCCAGTATTTCCTCCTTTACTTCTTTTGGACCCCACATTAATCGGAATCCTGCCGACTACGCCAGATTCTGTCGAGGAAGTTACTTCATCTGAGACTTCGAGCCTTGTTGCAAGAAGCTTTATTTTTTGTGAATTCACGGAGAGGCTGGTACAGTTATCACTGTCTCACAGTACTCTCTCTTGAGCTGAACAGTCAGCCTATACTTATATAATGATACAAACAACTTTGCTTACATTCTGCACTTTACAATAATTCAAGATAAAGATAAACACAGTGCAGAAGTCACTTTTTTTCTTCGATGTTGCTCAAGGACAGAGAAACTAATGAGCTAAAGATACACTCCCTATATTTTGTCAAGCTATAGTGACACAACCTCAATTTTTATTTCTAGTAGTGTTTTTCCACTAAACCTGCGAGTCTGAGAGCCAAGATACCTTTTACCTTGGTCAAGTATCCCATCAGGCAGCGATATGCTAAATTCTTCTTCCTTCCACAAAAGGTATATTTGCCATAAAGGGAATTCTTGGAATGACCAGTTTGTCATGTGTTGGGTCAACTGGGCCTGGAATTCACTGGAATTTAGAAATGTAAGAAGGGATCTTGTTGGAACGTACACAATTCTGGCAGGGCTAGACAGACTGGATGCAGGGAGGATGTTTCCACTGCTAGAACAAGGGTCACTGTCTCAGGGTACCCAGGCTATTTTGGACAGAGATTAAACATTTCTTCACTCAGAGGGTGGAGAACCTATTGATATGTCTACCACAGAAGGCTGTCGAGCCCAAATCACTAATCATGTTTAGAAAAAAAAAATTCTCGAGGCTGAAACAATCAAGGAGTATGGGGATAGGGTAGGAGTACAACGCTTATGTGGTGGATCAGTAAAGTGGGCTCAATGGACCGAACGGCCTATTTCCTGCTCTTATTTTCTATTTCCTATTCCGGAACATCTCCTAAGTGTCTGCTGCTGCTTCTCTATTAATGTATCTCCTAGTTTAGTATTCAGTTCACTTCAGCTTTTAGACCCACATAGTTATCCTTATTTAAGTTTTAAGTACCAGTTTTAGACCCACTCTTCTCCCTTTCAAACCAGATATAAAATTTAATCATACTGTGGTCACTGCTGCCTAGAGATGCCTTTACTCTGAGGCTATTAATCAATCCTTTTACATTACCCAATCACAAGTCTAATATAAACTGTTCTTTGATAAGTTCCAGAATGTGCCGCTCTAAGAAACTGTCTTGAAAGCATTATGTGGACGCCTCATTCAGACTTCCATTGTTAATCTGATTTTTCCAGTTGATAATATAGAATCAAATCACTCATGGTTATTACTATTCTTTTAACACAAGTAACCAATATTCTTTTACTTTCTCCCACATTGTTATTCTACTGAGAGGCGGGGGAGGGGAGGGGCGGTCACTGTTGCCCATCTTCTGAGTCATTTCTTCCCTCTGCTATTCCCATCTCCACCCAAACTGATTCTACATCCCAATGTCTTGATCCAGTAGTGTCTCATTATTGTACTAATGCCATCCATGATGAACAGTGCCATCCTTCTATCTTTACCAAGCTTCCTAATCTTCTTGAATATTCTCCAATGTCCAGGACGCAAACCCTGGTCATACAGCAGCCACATTTCCCTAATAGCTATCAGATCATATGTATTTACTTCACTGCGTTATCGATTCATTTACTTTAAGTGCTGTGTATATTCACAAACAATGCCTTTAGTTTTATCTTTGTGTTATCTTTGTAACATTTAGTCTTGACTATTGGTACATTCTGTGTTTTTCTCTCTCTATCTACCCTTTCCTTCCATTTTCTGACCTTCATTTCCGAGATTATTATTTTGTTGTCCTGACTTGACTCTTCCCTTGGTCTGCTACATCTATCCAAGCTTGATTCCTCAACTTCCCCCTTTGTTTAAATGAGAGGTGTTTCCACCCCCCTGGTTTTGTAGCTTGCTGGAACACCAGTCCCAGTATCGTTCAGCTGGACAACATCCCTGTAAGCTGCACAGCTATACATCCACTCGGAGGTTACACCCACCCCCAGATGTATTGAAAAATTGATTTCCACAGACCTTGGAGGGAATATTAGCTTCAATTTCCCAGTGCTGATGCTGGTGCAGAACCAAGCTCCCTCACACCAGTCCTTGAGGCACATATGAATTTCTCTGATCACATTTGTTGTATGCTAATTGCAGTGGCTCAGATAGTAATTCAGAGATTATTACATTTGATGTTCTGCTTTTCAATTTAGCACCTAGTTTCTCACTCCCTCATAGAACCTCTTTCTTAATTCCACCTACATTGTTGGCACTGATGAAGACTACAAACACTGGAGCCTTCCCTTCCCAATGCCAGTTCCTCTCCAGACCAGAAGGATATATCCCAGATCCTGGCACATGTCTGGACTCATGTGCTTTGCCTCAGAGAACAATGTCATGCTGTCTTCTATTGACACTAGTTTCCTTTTTGCTCCCTCTGTTGATTGGCATCATTTTCCCAGCCCTTACTCTTATTCAATGAATTGAAAGTACTCAAACCCGTTGGAAACTTGCAAAGATTGAGGCTCCTGTGCCCCTACTCTCTGAGTCCTCTTAGTTGCCTCACTAGTCGTCATACTTCCCTGTCCCTGACTACTGGTCAAATCAGCTAATGCTATCTTAGAGAATGTTACCACAACTTGGAATCAGATGTCCAGACAATGTCCCCCTTCGCATTGCTTCTACAGCTCAGTCTCCAGTCCGTTGATTCTGAGTCGAAGTTCCTGCATTGGCAGACACAGACTACATATCTGTTCACTCTGGATGATGCTGGCATCCAGAAACTCCCACATGCTGCAGACTCAGCACATCACCTTTCCTGCCAATTTCATTGTGATTTAGCTGATGAATAGCAGCTTAATTGATTAATAATTTACAGTTTACAATAAGGAAACTTTACACCTCCCAGTCAGCTTTAGCAGTACCTGATAAAGAACTTGCAATGCCGAAAAAGCAAAATAGCCATGGATGCTATAATTCAGACACAAAAACAGAAATTGCTGGAAAGGCTCAGCGAGTCTGGCAGCGTCTGAGACGAATCAAAGTTAACGTTTCATGTTTAGTGACCCTTCCTCAGGACAGCTTACAATGACTAACAGTTCTGTGCAGTTCAGCCAATGGGATCACTTTCTGGTTAATAACCTCAGGTATTTTCCCCCATTATATTTGAAGTCAAAGAGTTGACACTGGGAGCTGCTATGATCATCTTTGGTTTAGCTCAGTCAATGCTTGTCTTTCTGTTGTGATTTATGTTGTGCACCTCTCCATAATTTGTTCCTTCTTTGGATTTTCGGTGTTTAGTTGTCTTTCTGCTTTAACCATTCCTTCTACCTCTGTCCCAACAGTGATTGATTTTGGATCAATGCACAATGTGAAACAGGAGGCCTCAATAGTGGAGAAACTGGCCACAGAGATTCTAACGGTGAATGAGCTCTTTGTCCTGTCTGTATTCAGGCTGCCACCCAGACAGGGGGGTATTCTGCTGGGGTTCTATGCCAAGAGAGACAACATGAGATACCTGGAGGTCACTGTGATGGGCAAGATCAACAGAGGTAAGAGATGTTACTACAGTGAAAGGAATAGTGCCTCATGAGGGGGTGTGAAGAGGATGGTATAGCGAGGGGGGGGGATAGTGGGAGGAGAGGAGAGATGACGCTCAGGAGATGGCAGGGTGGAATAAGGAAAGGAAAAAGAGTGGCTGATTAATGTGTTCACCCTCACTTCTACATAGTGCTTGTCCGCTACCTGAGAGAAGATGGCAAGACTCAGTCTGTGAATTTACAAAATGCAAACTTGTCAGACGGAAACCCTCATTCCATCATCCTGCGAGTCAGTGGTCTCCAGCGTGACATGATCACCATGGAGCTGTATGTTGACTGCAGACAGGTGGATTCCAGTGTGGGGCTCCCAGCCATGGTGAAAGTACCCCCAGAGCAGGCAGATACGATCGATGTACGGACTGGTCACAGGGCTTACACACGGATGCAGGTGAGCAACTTGGTCAGGTCGTGATCATAGTTAGTTAGCTCTCACAGCATTCTTTTGAGGGGCAGTTGATGTTTCCCAGTCCTGTGAATAACCACATTGTCAATGCAGCTCAGGAAGACTGAGGAGATAAGAGGTGGGAGATGGTCTTTGTGCTTGGGTAAGGGTAAGGGAAGTGGCGTGAAGTACTGGAAATATTGAATACTGGGGAGAGCTGATGGAATCTGAGTGTGCCTTAGCCTGCCTATGTTTTCAGTAACCTGGGTCAACCCTGGAATACATGCCACATTACCTGGTTTGCTGGTTAAAATGCTAGAACATGATGAGAACAAGGATTTTTTTATGGGATTGGATAACAGAGCAATATTAATGACCCACCACAGGTTGACATCATGTGAATTGTCTAGAATTGACATATGATACAAAAAAAGGAGTCATTCAGCCCGTTGTGCCTGTCATTGCCATTGCTGTTTCCTGAGCAGAGGATGATGAGGATTTCCTGCTCTGGGGAAACTTTGATCAGGCAGGAGCAGCAATCTTTTCCACTCATCCAAATCCAAGCCCTCCTTATCCTCCTAAGGCTGACTATCTGACCTCAGGCTCTGAAGAGACCAGTGTACTGATTCACTGATCCACCTAATTATCCATCACTCTCAATTTCAATATTCTCTACCCAATTATCATGATTCCCAATAAGGACCTACACATCTGTCTTAGAGGAGTTTTGTGGATGAAGTTGTAAAACAGAACAACAGACACAGGTGTCTTTGAGGATTCGGTCCTGCCAATATAGAGCTTGTGATGTTCTGCCTTCAGCTTTGATGATTGTGACACACTGACAGAATCTCCTAACTCGAGTCTGACCAAACACATGGACCACTTGGAACTACACCAGGAAGCCTGTTCATATAGAGACAAGAGGAATCTATCCAAGACAATCTGTCTTAACTGCAACACTTGGGAAACAAATGCTAAATAATTACCAAGATTATAATTTATCATCAAAAATGACATCAAGATTTTTGTAATCGACCAAAGCAGTGGCTGAGTAAGATAATAGACAATAGGTGCAGGAGTAGGCCATTCTGCCCTTCGAGCCTGCAACACCATTCAATGGCTGATCATTCCTAATCAGTATCCTGTTCCTGCCTTATCTCCATAACCCTTGATTCCACAATCCTGAGAGCTCTATCCAACTCTTTCTTAAATGAATCCAGAGACTGGGTCTCCACTGTCTTCTGGGGCAGAGCATTCCACACAGCCCCCACTCTCTGGGTGAAGAAGTTTCTCCTCATCTCTGTCCTAAATGGTCTACCCCGTATTTTTAAGCTGTGTCCTCTGGTTCGGCACTCACCCATCAGAGGAAACATGTTTCTTGCTGCCAGAATGTCCAATCCTTTAATAATCTTCTATGTCTCAATCAGATCCCTTCTCAGTCTTCTAAACTCAAGGGTGTACAAGCCCGGTCGCTCCAGTCTTTCAGTGTAAGGTAATCCCTCCATTCCAGGAATTGAACCTACGCTGCACTCCCTCAATAGCCAGAATGTCTTTCCTCAAATTTGGAGACCAGAACTGCACACAGTACTCCAGGTGTGGTCTCACCAGGGCCCTGTACAGCTGCAGAAGAACCTCTTTGCTTCTATACTCAATCCCTCTTGTTATGAAGGCCAGCATGCTATTAGCCTTCTTCATTATCTGCTGTACCTGCATGCTTGCCTTCATTGACTGGTGTACAAGAACACCCAGATCTCTCTGTACTGCCCCTTTACCTAAATTGATTCCATTTAGGTAGTAATCTGCCTTCCTGTTCTTGCCACCAAAGTGGATAACCATACATTTATCCACATTAACTGCATCTGCATTGCATCTGACCACTCACATAACTTGTCCAGGTCACCCTGTAATCTCCTAACATCCTCAACGTAAGGACAATGTGAGAAACAGAAAGACAAGGCAACAGCGTTAGCCAGCGACCTACTACTGACTCGACCAACTGACAATTATTGCATTCACTTTGTGAGGGCTCAATCATCCAGCTGTGAACCCATAGCCACCCTTTCATATCTCACTTAGTTTGTTAGACCTTGAAACAGGAGAAAGTCAGTCTATTGAGTCTGCTCTGCCCTACAGATAGAATATAGAACATTGAATGTTACAGCGCAGTACAGGCTCTTCGACCCTCGATGTTACACTGGCCTGTGAAAATAATCTGATACCCATCTAACCTACACCGTTCTATTATTAACCATATGGATGTCCACTGCCCATTTAAATGCTCTTAACGTCGGTGAGTCTACTACTGTTGTAGGCAAGCCATTCCACACCCCTACTACTCTCTGAATGAAGAAACTACCCGTAATATCTGTCCTAAATCTATCACTGCTCTATTTAAAGCTATGTCCCCTCATGTTAGGCCTCACCATCCTCGGGAAAAGGCTCTCACTAACCTCTGATTATCTTATACATCTTGATTAAGTCACCTCTCAACCTTCTTCTCTAAAATGAAAAAAGCCTCACTTCCCTCAGCCTTTCCTCATAAGACCTTCCCTCCATACCAGGCAACATCTTTGTAAATCTCCTCTGAACCCTTTTCAAAGCTTCCACATCCTTCCTATAATGCGGTGACCAGAACTGTATGTCATACCCCAGGTGCAGCGCACCAGTGTCTTGTATAGCAGAAGCATGGTTCCGAAACTCAATCCCCCTATCAATAAACGCCAACACACCGTATGCCTCCTTAACAATCCTATCAACCTGGGTGACAACTTTCAGGGACTTATGCACCTGAACACAGATCTCTCTGTTCGTGTGCACTGCCAAGATCATCATGGATCAACTCCACTTTCCTGCCTTTTCCCCAGAACCCTTGATTCCCTTAGACTAAAAATATCTCAACCTCAGCTTGGAATATACTTCATGATCTGCTCCTCTGTGATAGAGTCCATTGATTCACCCTCTCTGAGAGAAGAAATTTCTCCTCATTTCTATCTTAAGAAGGTAACTCCAAGAAATGAAGACATTCCCACATGGGTGAATAATCTTTTCCACAACTATCCTTTAAGCCCCCTAAGAATATTGTACATTTCAATAAGGTTGCCTCTCACTCTTTTAAACTCCAATCAGTGCAAGACTCATTTGCAAATTCTCTCATGAGAAAATCCCTCCATATGTGACATCAACCTCGTGCCCCTTCTCTGGACTGCCTCCAATGCCAGTATATCTGTCCCTAGATAAGGAGATAGAGTGTGGTCTGACTAGTTCCATGTATAATTTTAGCTAAACTTTCCTACTTTTTATTCCAATCCCTTTGAAATAAAACCCAACATTGTATTTGCCATCCTATTACGTGCTGTACTTCGATGCAAGCTTTTTGTGATTTATGCGAGAGGACTCCCAAATCTCTATTTACTGCAGTTTTCTGTGATCCCTGTCCATTTAAATAATATTCAGCTCCTTTCCTCTTCCTGCCAAAATGTATAAGCTCACATTTTCCTCCATCTACTAGTTTTTGTCCACTCACCTAGCCTGTCTATGTCCCTCTACAGAATCATAGTGTCATCCTTGCCACTTGCCTTCCCACCTATTGTTGTGTCATCTGCAAACCTAGCTATAGTACATTCACCTTCCACATTTATGTCATTAATATATACAGTAAAGAACTGTGACCCCAGCACTGATCTCTGTGGGACTATTGATTGCCACTCAGAAAATGTCTCCCTTTATCCCAACTCTCTGTCTTCTATTTGTTAGCCAATCCAGACTAATATATTGCTTCAGCATCATAGAGCCACAGAGATGTACAGCATGGAAACAGACCCTTTGGTCCAACCCGTCCATGCTGACCAGATATCCCAACCCAATCAAGTCCCACCTTCCAGCACCCAGCCCATATCCCTCCAAACCATTCCTATTCATAAACCCATCCAGATGCCTTTAAATGTTGTATTGTACCAGCCTCCACCACTACTTCTGGCAGCTCATTCCATACACGTACCACCCTCTGAGTGAAAAAGATGCCCCTTAGGTCTCTTTTATATCTTTCCCCTCTCATCCTGAACTATGCCCTGTAGTTCTGGACACCCCAGGAAAAAGACCTTTTCTATTTTCCTTATCCATATCCCTCATGATTTTATAAACCCCTATAGACTCTGATTTTACTAAGTAGTCTTATTGAACTTTATTGAACTCTTTGGAAATCCAAATGTATTAAAACTACTGGATCTCCTTTATCTATCTGGCTTCTTACCTCCTCAAAGGATTCTAAGATATGCAAGGCATGGTTTACCCTTCATCTCGTACTAAAGAAGCTACCCTTTTCCTTCTGTCCTTTTGAAAAAGAATTATACACCCCCTCAGCTTTCATCTGCTTATAGCCATGTCTTTTTAAAAGCTATAAGATCATGTCTGCTTACCTGTATTTGTATAGTTTTTGATTGGTTTTGGTCTGAATTCTGAACGGTTCACAGTAATCTCAATCTGTGGTGTGTCACCTCAGGATACTATGTCCCATTATTATTAATTTCAGAAACTGAACTTCTGCGATCCATCATTTAGCAAGTTACATAATTATTCTGCAGGAGTGATAATTGATTTGATTTAAAGATACATTTTGTACATTATGTCGAAGAGAAATAAAATAATTCAATGAATGAAATGATGCTTTTGTTCTACACTCAGGGTTCCTTGGAGGAGTTGAAGTTATTCCTGGGAGGGACAGTGGTTCGGGTTGGTGCATTGCAGGAGTGTCCGTTTCAGAGGGATGATGCTCTAAGGAACATGGGTATGATTTGAGTTCATCTGGATTATTTCCCCCAAACTCCATACTCACATTTTGCTATTTTTAATGTTTAACAGACTGGGGAGGTCGTCTTCCTCAGAGCTTTTGGGCATTCTACAAGTTACAATGTCTGTCAGATGTCTATCTGTGACTTAATCTGATTCAGAGCTTTCCTGAAACCTGTGTCTTCCCCCAAGAGTGAACGAGCATTGTAGACTCAGGATTCCTATCCGTGCAGTCAACTGTATCGAGTGCCCAGTGTTGTCCAATATCCATTACGTGTCTTTGGTGTCCATTTTGTATGCCATGACTGCCTGCAGCATCCACTGACTTTTCCTAGTGGCAGTATTCTGAGTGTGGTCTCTAACATCTGTTTCTAGTGCATGGGTCTGGTGGTGGGCTGCAGTGACCAGTTTTTGTGAATGGTATTATATATTGTATATTGCAGTTCCATGGCTCAAAGTCATGGGTTTGGGATTCTCTGCCTGTGTTTTTTTAGAGTCACTGTTGGGACGTGGATGTTGCTGGCTGACCCAGCATTTATTGCCTGTCCCTAGTTGCCCCTTGAGAAGGTAGAGGTGAGCTGCCCTGTGCTGTCCATGTGCTGTAGGTAGAACTACGAAGCTGTTAGGAAGGGAATCCCAGGATTTTGACCCAATGACGCTGAAGTAACGGCGATACATTTCCAAGTCAGGATGGGGAGTGGCTTAGTGGGGAATGTGTAGATGGTGGTGTTAAAATCAACTAGGCAAATGTGAGGACTGCAGATGCTGGAAATCCAAGTCTACATTAGAGTGGTGCTAAAAGCACAGTAGGTCAGGCAGCATCCGAGGACCAGGAAAATCAATGTTTCGGGCAAAAGCCCTTCAGGAATGAAGGCAGGGAGTCTCTGGGGTGGAGAGAGGGGTGGCACGGTGGCTCAGTGGTTAGCACTGCTGCCTCACAGCACCAGTGACCTGGTTCAATTCCTGCCTCAGACGAATGTCTATGTAGAGTTTACACATTCTCCCCGTGTCTGCGTGGGTTTCCTCTGGGTGCTTCAAGTTTCCTCCCACAGTCCAAAGATGTGCAGGTCAGGTGAATTGACCATGCTAAATTGCCCATAGTGTTAGGTGCATTAATCAGGGGTGAATGTAGGGGAATGGGTCTGGGTGGGTTGGTCTTCAGAGGGTCGGTGTGAACATGTTGGGCTGAAGGGCCTGTTTCCACGCTGTAGTGAATCTAATCTAATAAATGGGAGGGGGTGGGACAGGGGAGAAGGTAGCCAAGAGTACAATAAGTGGAAGGAGGTGGGCATGAAGGTGATAGGTCAGAGAGGAGGGTGGAGTGGATAGGTGGGAAGGAAGATTGGCAGGTAGACAGGTCATGAGGATGGTGCTGAGCTGGAAGTTTGGAACTGGGGTAAAGTGGGGGGAGGGGAAATGAGGAAACTGCTGAAGTCCACATTGATGCCCTGGGGTTGAAGTGTTCCATGTTGGAAGATGAGACGTTCTTCCTCCAGGCATCTGGTGGTGAGGGAGCGCGGTGAAGGAGGCCCAGGACCTCCATGTCCTCGGCAGAGTGGGAGGGGGAGTTGAAATGTTGGGCCATGGGGCGGTGGGGTTGATTGGTGAAGGTGTCCTGTAGATGTTCCCTAATGTGTTCTGCGAGAAGGTGTCCAGTCTCCCCAATGTAGAGGAGACTGCATCGGGAGCAATGGATACAATAAATGATATTAGTGGATGTGCAGGTCAAACTTTGATGGATGCGAAAGGTTCCTTTGGGGCCTTGGATGGAGGTGAGGGAGGAGGTGTGGGAACAAGTTTTGCAATTCCTGCGGTGGCAGGGGAAGGTACCAGGAATGGAAGGGTGGGTTGTTGGAGGGCGTGGACCTGACCAGGTAGTCACGGAGGGAACGGTCTTTGCGGAAAGCAGAAAGGGGTGGGGAGGGAAATATATCCCTGGTGGTGGGATCTGTTTGGAGGTGGCAGAAATGTCAGCAGATGTTGTGGTTTATGGG
Organism: Hemiscyllium ocellatum; assembly: GCF_020745735.1. Lineage (NCBI taxonomy): Eukaryota > Metazoa > Chordata > Chondrichthyes > Orectolobiformes > Hemiscylliidae > Hemiscyllium > Hemiscyllium ocellatum. Next base: position 542,224 of record NC_083450.1, read on the forward strand.
AAGTTTGGTAGGGTGGAAGATGTTGCAGGAATTGCAAAATCTGCACCCACACCTCCCCCCTCCCCTCCATCCAAGGTCCCGAAGAAGCCTTCCATATCCATCAAAGTTGGATAAGCCATAACTACTAATTTAACCTGGAGTAGTGTTTGTAGAGGAATAAGACGGTGTTATTTTCTGGATCTGTAAATTGTGAAGGAGCAAAAATGGCCTTTAATAGAATGATATGTACTTCTTGTCAGATGTGGGAGTTTAAAGAGAGTTTAAGGGTTAATGCGGATTATATCTGCAATAAATGCTGTTGGCAGCGAATCCTATCAGATCGAATGGATCGGTTGGAAAGACAGAAATAAGCGATGAGGAATTTACAGCAGCAACAGTATGTGATGGTTGGCAGTTATAGGAAGGGGGGAAAGTCTCAGATACAGTCACTTAGATGGGTTAACTCCAGGAAGGGTAAGAGAGGTTGGCAGCTAATGCAGGAGTCTTTTGTGGATATACCCATTTCAAACAGGTTTTGCTGTTTTGGAAAATGTATGGATGTTGCATTCTCAGGGGAACGTAGCACAAACAGCCATGTTTCTGGTATTGAGACTTGCTCTAATGAAATAAGGGGTACGTTGGGTTCCAAGAGATCAATTGTGTTAGGGGACTCTCTAGTCCGAGGTACAGACAGATGTTCCTGTGGCTAGCAGCGAAAAAGCAGAATGGTGTGTTGCTTCCCTGATGCCAGGATCAAGGATGTCTCAGGGTACAGAATGTTCTCATGGGGGAGAGGGGCCAACAAGAGGTCATTGTACACATTGGAACCAACGAGATAGGAAGAGAAAAGGTTGAGATTCTGAAGGAAGATTACGGAGAGGTAGGCAGAAATTTTAAAAGGAGGTCCTCACAGGTAGTAATATCTGGATTATGAGCTAGTGAGGGCAGGAATAGGAGGACAGAGGAGATGAATACATGGCTGAGGAGCTGGTGTATGGGAGAAGGATTCACATTTTTGGATCATTGGAATCTCTTTTGGGGTAGAAATGACCTAATTTGCAAGGGGACTAATATACTGGCAGGGAAATTTGCTAGAACTGCTCGGGAGGATTTAAACTAGTAAGGTGGGCGGAAGGGGTGGTGGGGTGGGACCCAGAGAGATAGTGAGGAAAGAGATCAATCTGAGACTGGTACAGTTGAGAACAGAAGTGAGTCAAACAGTCAGGGCAGGCAGGGACAAGGTAGGACTAGTAAATTAAACTGCATTTATTTCAGTGCAAGGGGCCTAACAGGGAAGGCAGATGAAGTCAGGGCATGGTTAGGAACATGGGACTGGGATATCATAGCAATTACAGAAATATGGCTCAGGGATGGACAGGACTGGCAGCTTAATCTTATAGGATACAAATGCTACAGGAAGAATAGAAAGGGAGGCAAGAGAGGAGGGGGGAGTGGCATTTTTGATAAGGGATAGCATTACAGCTGTGCTGAGGGAGGATATTCCTGGAAATACATCCAGGGAGGTTTTTTGGGTGGAACTGAGAAATAAGAAAGGGATGATCACCTTATTGGGATTGTATTATAGGCTCCCCAACAGTCAGAGGGAAATTGAGAAACAAACTTGTAAGGAGATCTCAGCTATCTGTAAGAATAATAGGGTGGTTATGGTAGGGGATTTTAACTTTCCAAACATAGACTGGGACTGCCATAGGGAGAGGCTGAACAGGCTTGTGCTGTTTTCCCTGGAGCGTCGGAGGCTGAGGGGTGACCTTATAGAGGTTTACAAAATTATGAGGGGCATGGATAGAATAAATAGACAAAGACTTTTCTCTGGGGTCGGGAAGTCCAGAACTAAAGGGTATAGATTTAGGGTGAGAGGGGAAAGATATAAAAGAGACCTACGGGATAACTTTTTCACACAGAGGGCGGTACGTGAATGGAATGAGCTGCCAGAGGAAGTGGTGGATGCCGGTACAATTGCAATATTTAAAAGGCATTTGGATGGGTCTATGAATAGGAAGGGTTTGGAGGGATATGGGCCGGGTGCTGGCAGGTGGGACTGGGTTGGGTTGGGATATCTGGTCGGCATGGACGGGTTGGATCGAAGGGTCTGTTTCCATGTTGTACATCTCTATGACGTTAAAGTTTCACCTGCACATCCACCAATGTCATTTATTGTATCTGTTGCTCCCAATGCGGTCTCCTCTACACTGGGGAGACTGGACGCCTTCTCGCAGAGTGCTTTAGGGAACACCTTCGGGGGAAACGCGCCAATCAACCCCACCGCCCCGTGGCCCAACATTTTAACTCCCCCCTCCCACTCTGCCGAGGACATGGAGGTCTTGGACCTCCTCCACCACTGCTCCCTCACCACCTGACGCCTGGAGAAGAACGCCTCATCTTCCACTTCGGAACACTTCAACCACAGGGCATCAATATAGACTTCGCCAGTTTCCTCATGTCCCCTGCCCCCACCTTACTCCAGTTCTAACCTTCCAGCTCTGCACCATCCTCATGACCTGTCCTATCTGCCAATCTCCCTTCCCACCTATCCACTCCACCATCGTCTCTGACCTGTCACCTTCATCCCCACCCCCATGCACCCATTGTACTCTTCTCCCAGCCCCACCCTCCTCCCATTCATCTGTCCACCCTGGAGGCTTGCTGCTTCATTCCTGACGAAGGGCTTTTGCCTGAAATGTTGATTTTCCTGCACCTCGGACGCTGCCTGACCTGCTGTGCTTTTCCAGCACCACTCTAATCTAGACTCAGGTGGTCGTGTTCCATTGCATCTGCTTCCCTTGGCCTTCGAGATGGAAGTGGCTGTGGGTTTGTACGGTGTTGTCCGAAGATCTTTGGTGAATTGCTGCAGTGCATCTTCTAGATAGTACACACTACTGCTACTGAGTGTTGGAGGTCATAATGAGAGGGATAGATAGAGTTAATAGCCAGAGACTTTTCCCCAGGGCAGGATTGACTGGTACATGGGGTTATGTTTTAAGATATTAGGAGGAATGTACAGAGAAGACGTCAGAGGTAGGTTCTTTATGCAGAGAGTTGTGAATGCATGGAATGCGTTGCCAACGGTGGTGGTGGATGCAGAGTCATTGGGGACATTTAAGCGACTGCTGGACATGCACATGGATAGTAGTGAGCTGAGGGATGTGTAGGTTAGATTATTATATTTTACATTAGGATTAAACCTTGGCACAACATCGTGGGCCAAAGGGCCTGTTCTGTGCTGTACTTTTCTATGTTCTATGTTTGAATTTTTCACATTATTGGGTAGATGCCAGTGTTGTAACTGTACTGGAACAGCCTAGCTTGGGGTGTGGCAAGTTCTGGAGCACATGTCTTCAGTACAGTTGCTGGAACATAGTCAGGGCCCATAGTCTTTGCAGTATCCAGTGTCTCCAACTGTTTCTGGATATCACCTGGAGTGAATCGAAGTGACTAAAGACTGGTATCTATGATGCTGGGGACATCTGGAAGAGGATGAGCTAGATCAACCACTTGGCACTTCTGGGTGAAGGTTACTGCATACATTTGGCCTTATCTTCTTCACTGATGTGCTGGGCTCTTCCATCATTGAGGATGCGGATTGTGTGGAGCCTCCTCCTCCAGTGAGTTGTTTAATTATCCAGCACCAGTCTCAACTTGATGTGACAGGACTGCAGAGCTCAGATCTGTATTGGAGGATTCCCGGTTTGTGTTCAGGGAGGGGATTCCCTATCTGTGCTCGAGGGGGAGATTCTCTGCCTGTGTTTGGGGGGGTATTCCCTGCCTGTGTTTGGGGGGGGGGAAATCCCTGTCTGTGTTCGGGGGAAATCCCTGTCTGTGTTCAGGGGGGATTCCCTGTCTGTGTTCGGGGGGGGGAATTCCCTGTCTGTGATCGGGGTGGGGGGAAAATTCCCTGACTGTGTTCGGGGGGGCCGGGATTCCCTGTCTGTGTTCGGGGTGGGGGGGGAGGAAATTCCCTGTCTTTGTTCGGGGGTGAGGGGGATTCCCTCTCTGTGTTCATGGGGTGGGGAATTCCCTGTCTATGTTCGGAGGGGATTCCCTGTCTGTGTTCGGGAGTGAGGAATTCCCTGTCTGTGGTCGGGGGATATTCCCTGTCTGTGTTCAGGAGTGAGAGGAATTCCCTGTCTGTGGTCGGGGGATATTCCCTGTCTGTGTTCGGGAGTGAGAGGAATTCCCTGTCTGTGGTCGGGGAGGGGGATATTCCCTGTCTGTGTTCGGGAGTGAGGAATTCCCTGTCTGTGGTCGGGGGATATTCCCTGTCTGTGTTCGGGAGTGAGAGGAATTCCCTGTCTGTGTTCGGGGAGAAATTCCCTAATTGTGTTCGAGGTGGGGGGGGGAGTTCCTTGTCTGTGTTCGGGGGGATTCCCTGTCTGTGTTCGGGAGTGAGAGGAATTCCCTGTCTGTGTTCGGGAGTGAGAGGAATTCCCTGTCTGTGTTCAGCCGGGGGGGATTCCCTGTCTGTGTTCGATGAGGATTCCCTGTCTGTGTTCGGGGGGAATTCCCTGTCTGTGTTCGGGGGGGATTCCCTGTCTGTGTTCGGGGGGATTCCCTGTCTGTGTTCGATGGGGATTCCCTGTCTGTGTTCGGGGAGGGGAATTCCCTGTCTGTGTTCGGGGAGGATTCCTTGTTTGTGTTCGATGGTGATTCCCTGTTTGTGTTCGGGGGGGGAATTCCCTGTCTGTGTTCAAGGGGAATTCCCTGTCTGTGTTCGGGGGGGATTCCCTGTCTGTGTTCGGGGGGGGATTCCCTGTCTGTGTTCGGGGGGGGATTCCCTGTCTGTGTTCGGGGGGATTCCCTGTCTGTGTTCGGGGAGGGGGAATTCCCTGTCTGTGTTCAGGGAGCGGGATTCCCTGTCTGTGTTCAGGGAGGGGGTTTCCCTGTCTGTGTTCGGGGAAGGGGATTCCCTGTCTGTGTTCAGGGGGGGGATTCCCTGTCTGTGTTCAGGGAGGGGGATTCCCTGTCTGTGTTCAGGGAAGGGGATTCCCTGTCTGTGTTCGGGGGGGATTCCCTGTCTGTGTTCAGGGAGGGGGGATTCCCTGTCTGTGTTTGGAGGGGATTCCCTGCCTGTGTTCGGTCGGGATTTCCTGTCTGTGTTCGGGGGATTCCCTGTCTGTGTTCGTGGGGGATTCCCTGTCTGTGTTCAGGGAGGGGGAATTCCCTGTCTGTGTTCAGGGAGGGGGGATTCCCTGTCTGTGTTCGGTGGGGAATTCCCTGTTTGTGTTCGGGGGGAATTCCCTGTTTGTGTTCGATGGTGATTCCCTGTCTGTGTTCAGCGGGGATTCCCTGTCTGTGTTTGGGGGGATTCCCTGTCTGTGTTCAATGGTGATTCCCTGTCTGTGTTCAGCGGGGATTCCCTGTCTGTGTTCGGGGGGGGATTCCCTGTCTGTGTTCGAGGGGAGGGATGGGATTCCCTTTCTGTGTTTGGGGGTGGAGGGATTCCTAGTCTGTGTTTGGAGGGGATTCCCTGTCTGTGTTTGGGGGGTGGGGGGGAATTCCCTGTCTGTGTTATGTTTCTTGATGCTGGTTAATAATTTATTTTGTCTTTTTGCAGTGAATGGTGCAAATTCTGTTCTGGGTGAGTACTGTATATGTCTTTGGACACATGCTGGCTGTGTTGGATTTCATTGAGATTGAGCCTTTGAAATGTTAAAGTGAGGATGTGAGAGAGCATTGAAGTCTCATCAAAGTCTGTGTCTGCTTTTCCTCCAGGTGACCAGACAACAGCACTAGTCAATCAGTTGGCTCTTTTTAATCAGATCCTCCGTGACCTGAGGGAAGATATCCGTGAGCAGGTAAGCAGGTATCCTGCACAGAGCAGGCCACTTCCCTGAACTGCACATCAAGGGTTAGGAAAAACCGAAAGAACTGCAGATGCTGGAAATCAGAAATGAAAACAGGAATTGCTGGAAAAGCTCAGCAGGTCCAGTAGCATCTGTGGAGAGAAATCAGAGTTAACATTTCTGATCTAGTCACCCTTCTGTTGGGAGTTTAGAAAAAAGTTTTTTTTTAATGCAGAAGTTAGGGAGGGGGGAGGAATAAATGATAAGTGGGGATAGAGCCCACAGAGAGAGATGACCAGATGGACACATAAAGGAATGGATAATGATCAGCCTCTGGGAATAAGTCGCTACTAATGGGGACTGTTAGTGGCTACAATGGGTTGTGTGTAATAGCAGAGTCGAGTGTGGTGCTGGAAAAACACAGCAGGTCAGGCATCATCCGAGGAGCAGGAAAATCGATGTTTTGGGAAAAAGCCCATCCTGATGAAAGGCTTTTGCCTGAAACATCAATTCTCCTGCTCCTCGGATGCTGCCTGACCTGCTGCGCTTTTCCAGCAACACACTCTTGACTTTGATCTCCAGCATCTGCAGACCTCACTGTCTCCCTGTGTGTAGTAGCAGACCGTGCGATAACAAGGCCTGATGTGGGGTTTGGGGTAAGGACGTGGGAGACAGTGCCCCTAGCCCTAAAATTATTGAATTCAGCATTGCGTCCAGAAGGCTGCAGAGTCCCCAGGCAGAAGGTGAGGGGCTGTTCTTCCAGCTTGTGCTGAGCTTCACTGGAGCACCGCCGCAAGCCTGAGGCAGGGATATGGGCCAGGGGACACGCTGGGGTGTTGACGTGGCAGGCAACTGGAAGCTCAGGGTCTTTCTTGCACACAGAATGTAGGTGTTCTGTAAAGTGGTTACCTGGTCTCGGCTTTACTTCCCCAACATAAAGGAGACCGCATTGTGAGCGGTGAATGCAGCAGACTAGATTGAGTGAAGTGCAGGTAAATCATCTGGAAGATGTGTTTTTGGCACTTGGATATAGAGGAGGGTGGAGGGATCTTGTCTTGCATTACACAGAAGGGATATCCTGACCAGGGGTCAGTGCCCTGAGCAAAGGGGTAGTTGTCCTGGATGGGAGATCGAGGGTACTTATCCTGGGCAGTGTTCAGGTCAGTGCATGAAGCAGCATGTGGCCAGTATCCTGGTCATGGGCCAGAGGGTATATGGACCTGAGCAGCTTTGGGAGTTGGGAATACCGATATGTGAAGCGGAGGTGGGGGCAGTGACTGGGCCAGGAGGTGAAGCGTGTGAACATGGAGTCAGGGGCAGTTGCAGCGGTCAGTGTGCAGTGAATGGGAAAGTCAAAGTCTGGCATTTTTGTCTTTGATCCAGTTTCCTGTTTTCATGAACAGGTGAAGGAAATGTCACTGATACGGAACACAATCCTGGAGTGTCAAGTGTGTGGTGAGTGGGAGAAAACTCAGAGCAAAACTTCAGTGGCCATGAATCCTTGTCAGTTTGGGTAAAACCTAGGACCGATAAATAGATTCAGAAGCTAAGACGACACTCCGAAGCAGAATCAGTCCAATGAAGTAAATTCAGAGCAGCTTTGGTCCCTTTGATCCACTGGAATTGGTAACAATCAGAGTGGGGGTAAAGTCCATTTGAGTTGTGTATAATAGAAATTAGCAGGGAAAGGTTTATCTGACTGGGATTTTGTCCAATGGGAGTGAAAGGGAAGGTGTTTGATCCACTAGTATTCTGTCCATTGGGAGTGAAAGGGAAGGGGTTTGATCCACTAGCATTCTGTCCAATGGGAGTGAAAGAGGAGGGGTTTGATCCACTAGCATTCTGTCCAATGGGAGTGAAAGAGGAGGGGTTTGATCAGCTGGGGTTCTGTCCAATGGGAGTGAAGAGAAGGGGTTTGATCAGCTGGGGTTCTGTCCAATGGGAGTGAAGAGAAGGGGTTTGAACAACTGAGGTTCTGTCCAATGGGAGTGAAGAGAAGGGGTTTGAACAACTGAGGTTCTGTCCAATGGGAGTGAAAGAGAAAGGGTTTAATCAGCTGGGGTTCTTTCCAATAGGAACATTTTGGCGAGTGGATGGTATATTTTTCATCAAAGCCTTTTCCCTTCCTTTCAAAGGGTTTCATGACCATCGGTCCAAGTGTGATCCCAGTCCTTGTTTTGAAACTGTGGAATGTATGGAAACGTATGAATACCCTGGTTTCCGCTGTGGATCCTGTCCTGAAGGTTTTACAGGAAACGGCACACACTGCACCGATATTGATGAGGTCTGACATTAATTTTAAATCATCTCTTTCTTATCTGGAGATGCATGCTTAATTCCAGCCTGGAATTCAGTTGATTTGAGGTATCGACTGGAATTGAATTAATTGATTAAATGTGGTGTCAATATCGAGTATAGATATGTTATAGGTACAAAAGCCCAGTAGGTGTCCTTTTATACAATAAGTTTTACTTGCCAGTAGTTGGTCTTGAGCCGGTTGAGGTGAGATCTTCTTAAATCACTGCAGTTCATCTGATGGGGGTACCTACCCAATGCTATTAGAAAATGAGTTGCAGAATGTTCACCTGGCCATGGAGAAGGAGTTGCAGATTGAGTGTGCCTTGGGCATCAACTTCCATGTGGCTTACATCATCAAATCCTCCATATCAGCCTGGGGTTGCCATTGACCAGAAACAGTCTGGACCAGATACCAACTGGACAAATCACTGGCTCCAATAGCAGGTCAGAGGCTAGGAATAAATCACAGCTGGACTCCTCAAAGCCTGCCCACTGTCTCCCAGGCACAGGTGATGGAATACAGCCCACTTGCCTGGATGAGTGCAGCTCCAACAACACTCGAGCAGTTCAGGATAAAGAAGCCCTGGCCGCCCCCAGCAGCAGCAACTCGGGCTCCGGCTCGTCGTCGACGTCGTCCACCTCCTCAGGGCCGCTTCCCAGTCAGAGCTATGGGCCCTTCCCTTCACCCCCTCAGATGTACCCCAGTCCCTCCCAGCACAGCGACAGCAGCCAGCCTGTCCAGTCCAACACTGGCTCCACTGAGACAACGAGCGAGGAAGGTCAATCCAGCGACAGCGAGGAGGAGTACCCCACCAAAGAGAAAATGGAACAATTTGCCAAAGAATTGAAGCATAAGAGGATTACACTTGGCTTCACACAGGCTGATGTTGGATTAGCTTTGGGAAATCTCTATGGGAAGATGTTCAGCCAGACCACCATCTGCAGGTTTGAAGCACTCCAGTTGAGTTTCAAAAACATGTGCAAGTTGAAGCCAATCCTTCAGCGTTGGCTGAATGACGCGGAGAATAATGGCGGCCTGCAGGAGATTTGTAACATGGAGCAGGTTCTGGATCAGTCAAGGAAAAGGAAGAGAAGAACCAGTATTGAGACTGGTGTGAAGAGAAACTTGGAGACCTACTTCATGAAGTGTCCTAAGCCCACCAGTGAGGAGATCTCTCAGATTGCTGAAGATCTCTGCTTAGACAAAGAGGTGATCAGAGTTTGGTTTTGCAATAGATGACAGAAAGGGAAGAGGATGACTCTACCGTGTATGGAAGAGAATGATGTACAGATTCCTGAGGGGAGTCCACTCCACCTGTCTCCCGGTGCTCTGATGTTACCTGAGCCCATAGTAACCCAAGGATACAGTGCAGCAATGGTGCCACCTCCCATGTATATGACCCCCTTCCCTCAAGCTCTGCACCCGGCCGTCTCCATGGGCAACCACACCAGTTAGAGGGTCATCTGGCTCGAGTGCATGGACCTATGATTCTAGTGATGTGTTGGTAGAACCAGCCTGAAAGTCTCTCAACTAGGAACTAGGTGAAGGATTCATTTGGTACTAAATCTTAATCCTGTCTCCAGCCTTTTTCTCACTGATTCTCCCTTTGCTCAACTTCAATTCCAAATGGGATTTGGGCACTCAAGCCCATTTTGAGAAATATTTAATGGGAATTCTCTAACTTATTGGAATACCTTTTAAAAAAAAAGAAAAAGAAAAAAAAAAGGGGCAGCACGGTGGCACAGTGGTTAGCACTGCTGCCTCACAGCGCCAGGGACCTGGGTTCAATTCCCGCCTCAGGCGACTGACTGTGTGGAGTTTGCACATTCTCCCCGTGTCTGCGTGGGTTTCCTCCGGGTGCTCCGGTTTCCTCCCACAGTCACAAAGATGTGCGGGTCAGGAGAATTGGCCAAGCTAAATTGCCCATAGTGTTAGGTAAGGGGTAAATGTAGGGGTATGGGTGGGTTGCGCTTCGGCGGGTCGGTGTGGACTTGTTGGGCTGAAGGGCCTGTTTCCATACTGTAAGTAATCTAAAAAAAAAGCCCACACACTGTATCTGCAGCGTGTACCATTTACAAGATGCACTGATAAAGGTTTCTCAAAGCAGATTCCTGTTATCTAGGACAGGTGCAAGTTCTGCTCCAAGACATCCCATTCTGACTTGCACTTGATCGCTGTTCTTTTATGACCATGGTTTCAAAGTCCCGGGACCTCCTCCTGCAAGTGGCATCACTGTACCTACACTAAGTGAACTGCAGCAGTTAGAAGGTGGCTCCTTGCTACCTTCTCAATGATGGACAATAAATGCTGCCTTTTCTACAGCCATATCTTGTTAATTGGAGTGTGTTTCAGGCTGGGATCTAGTTTACGAAGTCTCAGAACGAAGGGGGTGGGGTGGGGGAAGGTACGTAGATTGTATTGTGATGAATATGCTGTAGCGTTTGCTTATGTTTCAGAAAGCAGGCTGAACTTGTACTAACTCTGATGATGTTAGCGACAACAGCTGCAGAAGGTCATGTTTGATGCAGATTGAAGTAGAATTAAATTTTAAAGTGGAGAGTGAACTGGGATGGCTTTCTGTTGAGTGTCAGCATTAATGTTCTGCCTGTGTTCATTACATCTTCAGTGCCTCTTCGCCAATCCCTGTTTCTCTGAATCCAAATGCATAAACGCAGTGCCAGGATTCCGCTGTGAGTCCTGTCCCTCGGGCTATGAAGGAACAATTGTAGCTGGTGTTGGAGTGCAATATGCAATGACAATGAGGCAGGTGAGTAACAAACAGAAAATGTTTGGAGACAAACCTTACAAGACAGACAGAGAAGTATATTTTACAGTGAGAACCGAAGGCAGTGCTGTGTCATGTGCTCAGCAACTGGTTTCTTCTTCCTGTTTCTAGAGGAAGGTGTGGTCAGTGATTTGTATTCTTTAAGGTGCTGCTGTTCTTCCAGATATAATTAATAATTATTTTTAACTTGCATGTTGCATATCCACCTTGGAAGAATGTGATCCAATTCGTTTCTGAATAATTTTGTTACATTTCCGAAGGTGACGGTAATTTCCGATGGGTATTTCCCTGTGCTGCAACGTGGCTGATAGCTAGAGAGGCCAAAACTTCAGAGGCAGGTTCTGCCTTAGGAGCCAGGCATAAAGCTCTCAAACATCATGGCTTATTACTTTTGGTTAACACTTGTTCCTAAGCGATTCATCATTGCACTGGTGCATTGTGTCCCCATTTTCCATGTACCCAGCTAGTGATTGCCAAGTGTGATATTCATTGCCTATAATGTCCAGGTCACCTTTCCAAACATCCTTGAAGCCAAGCTTTCAACTTCTGATCAACCGCTTCACCACACAGGCAATCTTTGGTGATGAGATCGCGTTGTTCATCCTGTGGATGTGCCGGAACCACTGACACTCTATCTGCTTGATTCTCCTTGTTAACCTTCAACAAAAGCATTTTTATGACAGTCCTGATCCTACATTAGTTTCCAGTCTGTTCTGTTTGTCATCGAAAACTAGCTCCTCTTTCACTCAGGACTTTCTATTTCTCTTTTCTCTGAGCGATTTTATGGTCAACTCATCTCTAATTTCCTTATGTCTTTAGAGTTCAAGCTTTTTTAGTTCCATTTCTCTCTGCTTCTCTTTTTTTCCTGTCCTCTGTTTTTCATTTTCCACGATTTTAACCTTTTCATTTCTCTTTCTCTGAATCATCTTTTTCATTTCTAGCTTTTTTTAGTGAATTCAGACTGCATTATCCCAATGGCAGACTTCCTTTTTTTTGAATTCTAAATATGGGATAATCACGTGAAACACATCCTTCTCAGATCCTGCTTCTCCTTCTGCCTTCAGTTTATCTGCTTAATCCCTCAGCCTGGCTTTCACCAAAACGTGAAATAATCCACTGTTAGATCTTCCACTTCCAGAAACTCTTTGCACATCTTCAAATTGCTGCTCAATAAACATCACTTCAATCTTTATACCACATAACCATTACTCTAACAAGAAAGACAAATCTTCCTCTTAAAGTTCAGTGAATTCACAAGTTCCTGGACGAGCCTGCAATTGTTCTGATGAAGTTGTTATTGGACAAGTCAGATCCTAGACTGAAACCTGTTTTAATGGATCGTATTTTAATTTGTTTTGGTTTTAACACGGTCATCTCTCTCTAAAACATAAGCCAGCAATGTTGCAGATTTTGCCTTAACAATAAAATACAAGTTCATTAATTAAAGAAATGAAGATTAAAATAGAATAAACCAAATTAACTATTTATAACACAAATTCAAAGATTTTTAAACATATCGTAAAGGTATAACCTCATTAAACTCCAAATATACTCCTTTGCAAATTGGAAAGAAAACCTGCAGCTTTTATGTAATACCCTAAACGTACCTTAGTACAGTACCCAAAAATACCATGTTTCTACATAAAAATATCACATTCCTCACAGTAGAATTCTTGTCATTGACATCTCGATAGGTTTAAATCACTTGAGAATTTAATGTATTGACTGAAACAGTAGAAGGCTTCTTCAAGGAATTACTATGAGTTTAAAAATACTCCACTTTAAGAACGGCATGGACAGGTTGGACCGAAGGGTCTGTTTCCAGGCTGTACATCTCTATGACTCTATAAGTAATGTTTCCGGAGTTTATCCCAACATTCCTGGTCTGGGACTAACGTTAACTTTTCAATCTAAGGCAATCTCGCTCACTATATCCTTCCCTTCTCAAGAGCATCGGTTCATATGATCATGTTTATCCAATAACGTCACAGGACAACTTCAAATTCCAAGTAACATTTTAAAAGTCCCTCTGTCTAGCTTCGGTGTTCCTCTTATTTTTAAAAACAAGTTCCTGAAATCCCTGGAAAACACTGAGGCCCGATTATTTTTCTTAACTGGGTTGGAAAGCAATCTAATGTAAATAAAGATCCATCAGCAATGCATAAAAATGTAGTAATTCGAAAGCTGTGTCACATCACGGTTACAGAAATACGCAAAAAAAATTCTTCATTTCTTGGAGTTTGCCTTGGAAAAATAAAAGCTTGCTTAAGTCTAGCTACAGAATTTAAACTGTAGATTTCAATTTAACACAAACTAAATTATACTCAGTTGGGTTAGTATAAACTAATGATTTAGACTTTGTTACACAGTGAATGCACACACTAACTTTCAAATTGAACTTAATTTGCCATTTGCTGTTTAAATGTGAGTCTGGACAAATTAAAGATGACATTTTTTTCTGACTAGTGGGACCTGTCCGAGACTCTGGTTTCATAGATACCAAGGATACAATAAAAAGACATAACCAGGATTTAATGTCGAACAATTGGTTACACATTAGATGCTTGGAATTCCCAGTCCCATCCTGAGGAGCTGGATTCTCCACAGCTGCCTGGAGATCCTGCTATGATTAATACTGTAGGCATTCCCACTTGTTAAAGAGCCATCTGTCAAACGGTCTGAACTGTGGGGATTGCAGCTTCACTTGCATTGTTTCCTGCTGTCCACCTGGGGCCAGGAAAGAGGCAGTTTTATGTTCATGATCCTTTTTGACTTTCTGAAAACCCATCGAAGCAGAACAGAAGCAGTTGTTCACTCAGTCTGTCAGCCTCTGAATGATTTCAAAATAACACTTCTGCATAAAGGACTCCGTTGTTTTGTCCAAAGCGCTGGCTGTGATGTAATAATTTCTGTTGGATGCTGTCTTGTTTATTTCAGGTTTGCTCAGACATCGATGAATGCAATGATGGGAATAATGGTGGCTGCATAATAAACTCCCTCTGCACAAATACAGTGGTGAGTGGCAGGAATCCTGGGGCTGGTATCCTCCTGTTGCTGTGGAGGGTATCCTGTGGCTCAGTGGACAGGCTCACTATTGCTCACTGGCTACTACTTTCACCTGATTCAACACTTAGCTTGTGCAGTTCAACATTAAAGGAAGGACTGGTGACTGCTGTTGCATAACATTCACTGGAACATGATTCCAAATCAACTCCTATCCCTCAGAATGAATTCCCAACAGTCTGGGAACATTGGAAAGAATTATATTCAGTAGCAAAGCCTGTTTTCTATTGTGGGGAAATCCCAAATGATGGGGCCCTCGTTTAAAATTACCCATTTAGCACACGAGATGTTTCCCCTCAGGGGGTTCTCCAACTTTTCTGCCTCCAAGATCAATGGCAGTGGGGATTGTTGAATATTTGTAAGGCAGAGATGAATAGATTCTGGTTAGGCAGTTAATCAAAGGGCATTGGGGAACAGGCATTAGCCCTTCATCAGGAATCAGCCACATTATGCCCGAATTGTCCATTCTCCTGCTCCTCGGATGCTGCCTGACCTGCTGCGCTTTTCCAGCAACACAGTCTCGACTCTGATCTCCAGCATCTGCAGTGCTCACTTTCATCAAACTCCAGAAGCAAGTGTTTTGTTTGGGACTTGGTCACAACAGGAGACTCCTGGAGGACCAGGAGACTTTAGAAATCAACCTTGAATAGGTAAAAAAAACAATTCCCACTGGCTCACGAGAGACCCTGTTTTGTGACTGATCAAAAGAATAGAATTAATCGAATCAGAGTGAAAGCATGTCATTCTTAATCCTGATGAACTGGCTAAGAGGAAAATGTATTTCTAAACAACATAGGAGAAAGTGAGGACTGCAGATGCCGGAGATCAGAGCAGAAAAATGTGTTGCTGGAAAAGCGCAGCAGGTCAGACAGCATCAAAGGAGCAGGAGAATCGACGTTTCGGGCATAAGCCCTTCTTCAGGAATGAGGGAGGTGTGCCAAGCAGGCTAAGATAAAAGGTAGGGAGGAGGGACTTGGGGAGGGGCATTGGGAATGCGATAGGTGGAAGGAGGTTAAGGTGAGGGTGATAGGCCAGAGAGGGGGTGAGGATGGAGACGGAGAGGTCAGGAAGAAGATTGCAGGTCAAGAGGGCAGTGCTGAGTCCGAGGGTTGGGACTGAGATAACTTGGGGGGAGGGGAAATGAGGAAGCTGGAGAAATCTGCATTCATCCCTTGTGGTTGGAGGGTTCCTAGGCGGAAGATGAGGCGCTCTTCCTCCAGGCTTCGTGTTGCTATGGTCTGGCGATGGAGGAGGTCAAGGACCTGCATGTCCTTGGCGGAGTGGGAGGGGGAGTTCAAGTGTTCAGCCACGGGGTGGTTGGGTTGGTTGGTGCGGATGTCCCAGAGGTGTTCTCTGAAACGTTCCGCAAGTATGCAGCCTGTCTCCCCAATGTAGAGGAGGCCACATCGGGTGCAGCGGATGCAGTAAATGGTGTGTGTGGAGGTGCAGGAAGTGGAGGAGATGCAGTGAAGAGTATCGTCAACCACGTCTGAGGGGAAATTGCAGTCTTTGAAGAAGGGGACCAGATGCCTGGAGGAAGAACGTCTCATCTTCCGCCTAGGAACCCTCCAACCACAACATAGCCTATTCTGTACCACCTTTCACACTTGCGCTTGTTATAAGGACAGGCTGGATAAACTGGGATCTGTTTTCGCTGGAGTGTTGAGGGGTGACCTTATGGAGGTTTATAAAATATGACGCACATAGATATTGTGAATAGCAAAGGTCTTTTCCATAAGGTGAGGGAGATCAAAACTAGAGGGCATGATTTTAAGGTGAGAGGAGTAAGGTTTTAAGGGATCTGAGGGGCAACCTTTTCTGGCAGAGGGTGGTTTGTATGTAGAATAAACTGCCTTAAAAAGTGGTAGATACAAGTACAGTTACAACATTGAAAAGATACTTGGACAGGGAAATGAATAGAAAGGGTTTAGGAAGATATGAGCCAAGCACAGGAAAATGGGACAACTTTAGTTTCGGAAACCTAATTAGCATGGACATGTTAGACCAAAGAGCCTGTTTTTGTTTCTCTTCACTCACTCTCTCACTTTCTCTTTCTCTCTCTCTCTCTCTCTCTCTCTCACACTCTCTCTCACTCTCTCTCACTCTCACTCTCACTCACTCTCTCACTCACTCTCTCACTCACTCACTCTCTCTCTCACTCACTCTCTCTCACTCACTCTCTCTCTCACTCACACTCTCTCTCGCTCTCTCTCGCTCTCACTCACTCTTACTCTCACTCACTCTCACTCTCTCCTCTCAAAACTTAAGAGAATACACTCCCAGTTTGCCCAATCTCTCTCTCTTCATTGGTCAGTCCCTCCATTCCAAACCAACAGGTTTAGACAGTACATTTGGATCGGCTCAGGCTTGGAGGGCCGAAGGGCCTGTTCCTGAGCTGTAAATTTTCTTTGTTCTTTGTAAATATATCGGTAATAAATCTGGTGATGCCACTCTCTCGAAGGCAATAATATTCTTCCTGAGATAAGGATTCTAAATCAACACATGTATTTCAGTTATGGTCTAACCAAGCTCCTCGATAATTGAAGTAAGGCTTAATTAGTACTCCTACACTTGAATCCTCCTGCAAGAAAAACTACAATTCCTTGCTAATAGGTTGCTGCACCTGCATGGTATCTCCCAGTGACTTAATGACAAGGATACCAACCTTTACCATTTAAGAAATACTCTGTACATCTGCTCCTCCTACCAGATACCTCATATTAATCCACATAATATTCCATCTGCCATGTTGGTGTCCAGTCAGGATGCCTGTCCAAATCCTCTGGAAGCTCTTTTCATCTTCCCCATCACATAAATTCCTGCTCAGCTTTGAATCATCTAAAAATTTGGAAATATTACAATTGTTGCCAAATTATTGATCAATATTGTGACTAGCTGGGGCCCAAGCACTGATCCTTGTCGTACTCCACCCCTTCCAACATAAGAATGATCACATTTACTCCTGCTCTGTTTTCTGTCTGTTAGCCAACCATTAACCTATGATAGGATAGAAAGTAATGTACTATGTGCTTTTAACATTTTCTAACCAGCCTCCAGTGGCAGACTTTATCAAAAGCCTTCTCCATCCATTGGTTCTGCTGCTGGTGTAAGGTCTCTTATTCCCTGATATTTTTTCTTCTGTCTGTAATGGACCCATGTTTGTTTTAGCCAAACATTTCCATTTTGCAGACCTAGTGAAGATTCGACAGTGCACCTTTATGATTTTAGCCAAATTACATTCATATTCTATTCCCCAGTACTTCATCAGTTGTCCTCAGTCCTGGAATGGAGGGGTCTTGTCTTCTGAGGACAGTATGGGGTCAATGTCCACTGGAGTTTTAGAGAATGGGTGGTGATTGTCAAGATTCCTCAGGACCTGCTGTGTTTCAGTGTCGATGTCTCCCCTTGTCTGAGAGACTAAAACTAGATGACACAATTTCAGAAGAGGTTGGTGTCTCCCAACTAAGATAGAGATGAGCACGAAAATGTTCTGTTGTGTGACCGTGGAGTTCTCTTCTGCAGAGAATAGTTAGTGGAGGTGAGTACACTGAAAATTTTTAAGTTTGTTCCTTTACTGATCAGAGAATGAAAGGAACGTGGGCTGGGGTTTCCATCAGATCAGTCATGATCCTATAGAATGGTGGGACAGGCTCCTCGGGCTGAGTGGCCTCCTCCAGTCCTCAAACATTTGTTTGAATATGTCCCTTTGTGTAAAAATATTGGCATTAACTCAACAAGGGGACTGTGAACATTTTGATACCTGTGGGAGAATCATCCACGTTTCAGGGAGTTAGCATTAGCTCGAACATGAAACGCTGGCTTTCAGACAGCCCCTTCCTTTCCAACTGCATCAGCTGTAGCTTGACGATCGGTGATGAATATTCAGGGACCCCTTTGTGTACCTGCAGGTGAATTAACTGTTTCTTGTGCAGGGTTCGTTTAAATGTGGTCCATGCCGGAGGGGGTTTGTTGGAAACCAGACAGTTGGCTGTGTTCACCAGACGTCATGCAGCAGTGCTGCAGTCAATCCATGTGATGTCAACGCACAGTGTTCCATCGAACGCAACGGAGAGGTGTCCTGCCATGTGAGTCTCAGTGTTTCCGCACAATCTCCTGCTTTTAAATCTGGCCAGCCAAGGTTTCAGGGAGGGAGGAAGAAGATCAGAAGATTGTGAGTAATTATCTTCTGTCCAACAGCAACATCTACAACGAAAATGATTCGTCATTGGACAAACTGAGTCTGAAATATTCAATGGGGTTTATTTCCTGTCAGTCAGCTATGTGGCCTCATTTTCCCATCTCTCTGACCGTCTCACTCTCTGACAGTCTCACTGTCTGACAGTGTTGTCCTGCTCAGTATCTGACGTCCCACTGTCTGTGATCTCACTGTCTGACAGTGTTGACCCTCCCTTACTCACTGACAGTATCGTTCCACATCATTCTCTGACGGTCTCACTGTCTGTCACTGTTGTCCCCTCACAGTCTGACAGTCGCATTCTCAGACAGTATCATCCCCATCACTCTGACAGTCACACTGGCAAACAGTGTCGTCCCCATCACTCCCTGTCAGTCTCACTCTCGGACAGTTTCGTCCCCATCACTCTCTGACAGTCTCACTGCCTGACAGTATCATCCCCCTCACTGTCTGACAGTCTCACTTTCTGACAGTATCGTCCCCCTCACGCTGACAATCTCACTGCCTGTCAATGTTGTCCCCCTCACTCTCTGACAGTATCACTGTCTAACAGTGTTGTCCTCTCACTCTCTGACAGTTTTACTGAAGTTCAGTGTTGTCCCCTTCACTCTCTGACAGTTTTACTGAAGTTCAGTGTTGTCCCGCTGACTCTCTGACAGTTTTACTGAAGTTCAGTGTTGTCCCCCTCACTCTCTGACAGTCTCACTCTCTGACAGTATCATCCCCCACACTGTCTGACAGTCTCACTTTCTGACAGTATCGTCCCCCTCACTCTGACAATCACTGCCTGTCAATGTTGTCCCCCTCACTCTCTGACAGTATCACTGTCTGACAGTGTTGTTCCCCCTCACTCTCTGACAGTCTTACTGAAGTTCAGTGTTGTTTTCCTCATGCTCTGACAGTTTTACTGAAGTTCAGTGTTGTCCCCCTCACTCTCTGACAGTATCACTGCCTGACAGTTTTGTCCCCCTCACTCTCTGACAGTTTTACTGTCTGACAGTGTTGTCAGCTTCACTCTCTGACAGTCTTACTGAAGGTCAGTGTTGTCCCCTTTACTCTCTGACAGTCTCACTCTCTGACAGTATCATTCCCCACACTGTCTGACAGTCTCAGTTTCTGACAGTATCGTCCCCCTCACTCTGACAATCTCACTGCCTGTCAATGTTGTCCCCCTCACTCTCTGACAGTATCACTGTCTGACAGTGTTGTCAGCTTCACTCTCTTGACAGTTTTACTGAAGTTCAGTGTTGTCCCCCTCACTCTCTGATAGTTTTACTGAAGTTCAGTGTTGTCCCCCTCACTCTCTGACAGTTTTATTGAAGTTCAGTGTTGTCCCCCCTCACTCTCTGACAGTTTTACTGAAGTTCAGTGTTGTCCCCCTCACTCTCTGACAGTTTTATTGAAGTTCAGTGTTGTCCCCTTCACTCTCTGACAGTTTAACTAAGTTCAGTGTTGTTCCCCTCACTCTCTGACAGTTTTACTGAAGTTCAGTGTTGTCCCCTTCACTCTCTGACAGTCTCACTGCCTGACAGTATCATCCCCCTCACTGTCTGACAGTCTCACTTTCTGACAGTATCGTCCCCCTCACTCTGACAATCTCACTGCCTGTCAAAGTTGTCCCCCTCACTCTCTGACAGTATCACTGTCTAACAGTGTTGTCCCCTTCACTCTCTGACAGTTTTACTGAAGTTCAGTGTTGTCCCCCTCACTCTCTGACAGTTTTACTGAACTTCAGCGTTGTTCCCCTTCACTCTCTGACAGTCTTACTGAAGTTCAGCGTTGTTCCCCTTCACTCTCTGACAGTCTTACTGAAGGTCAGTGTTGTTCCCCTCACTCTCTGACAGTCTCACTCTCTGACAGTCTCACTCTCTGACAGTATCATCCCCCACACTGTCTGACAGTCTCAGTTTCTGACAGTATCGTCCCCCTCACTCTGACAATCTCACTGCCTGTCAATGTTGTCCCCCTCACTCTCTGACAGTATCACTGTCTGACAGTGTTGTCCCCTCACTCTCTGACAGTTTTACTGAAGTTCAGTGTTGTCCCCCTCACTCTCTGACAGTCTTACTGAAGTTCAGTGTTGTCCCCCTCACTCTCTGACAGTTTTACTGAAGTTCAGTGTTGTCCCCCTCACTCTGACAGTTTTACTGAAGTTCAGTATTGTCCCCCTCACTCTCTGACAGTCTTACTGAAGGTCAGTGTGGTCCCCCTCACTCTCTGACAGTCTTACTGAAGTTCAGTGTTGTCCCCCTCACTCTCTGACAGTTTTACTGAAGTTCAGTGTTGTCCCCCTCACTCTCTGACAGTTTTACTGAAGTTCAGTATTGTCCCCCTCACTCTCTGACAGTCTTACTGAAGGTCAGTGTTGTCCCCCTCACTCTCTGACAGTCTTACTGAAGTTCAGTGTTGTCCCCCTCACTCTCTGACAGTTTTACTGAAGTTCAGTGTTGTCCCCCTCACTCTCTGACAGTCTTACTGAAGTTCAGTGTTGTTCCCCTCACTCTCTGACAGTCTTACTGAAGTTCAGTGTTATCCCCCTCACTCTCTGACAGTCTTACTGAAGTTCAGTGTTGTCCCCCTCACTCTCTGACAGTTTTACTAAAGTTCAGTGTTGTCCCCCTCACTCTCTGACAGTCTTACTGAAGTTCAGTGTTGTTTCCCTCATGCTCTGACAGTTTTACTGAAGTTCAGCGTTGTTCCCCTCACTCTCTGACAGTATCACTGCCTGACAGTTTTGTCCCCCTCACTCTGACAGTTTTACTGAAGTTCAGTGTTGTCCCCTTCACTCTCTGACAGTTTTACTGAAGTTCAGTGTTGTCCCCCTCACTCTGACAGTTTTACTGAAGTTCAGTGTTGTCCCCCTCACTCTCTGACAGTTTTACTGAAGTTCAGTGTTGTTTCCCTCACTCTCTGACAGTTTTACTGATGTTCAGTGTTGTCCCCTCACTCTCTGACAGTCTTACTGAAGTTCAGTGTTGTCCCCTCACTCTCTGACAGTTTTACTGAAGTTCAGTGTTGTCCCCCTCACTCTCTGACAGTTTTACTGAAGTTCAGTGTTGTCCCCTCACTCTCTGACAGTTTTACTGAAGTTCAGTGTTGTCCCCCTCTCTCTGACAGTTTTACTGAAGTTCAGTGTTGTCCCTCTCTGATCCCTATTCAATGCTGACATTCTGATTGTCGAGCCTTGTTCCTTCTGCAGTCTGATAGTGAGTTGGGTTAACCTGTACTGTCAAGTTCAGCTTTGAGCTTCACATATCTGCCTGTCTTTGTGACCTGTCAGAAGCAGTGCTGGCCGTTGGTCGTCAGTTGTGTATGTTGGCTATTTTGAATTATCATGCAGTCCTCCTTCACTGTTGACTTCTGTCTGCTGTCTCCAGGAGAGAAGGGGCTGTGGTACAGCGGCTGGGGAAGTATCCTGGAATTGTTTGTACATTTCTTGTTGTGACTGTCTCTCCTCAGTGCAAAGTTGGCTGGGCTGGAAATGGATATGTGTGTGGAACAGACACAGATATCGATGGCTATCCGGACCAGGACCTGCCCTGCATTGACAATCATCGTCACTGTAAGAAGGTGAGGGTTCGCAGGATCATCAAAACGTTTTCTTTTATCAATGTGTAATCGCTTTTATAGCTAAAAATGAAAGAACAAATAACGGACCGCCTGATCACCGCTGGTTGAGAGATAGAACATCGACCATAGAAAAGTACAGCTCAGAACAGGCCCTTTGGCTCACGATGTTGTGCTGAGATTTAATCCTAATGTAAAATATAGTAACTTAACCTACACACCCCTTAACTCACTGCTGTCCATGTGCATGTCCAGCAGTCGCTTAAATGTCCCTAATGACTCTGCTTCCACCACCACCACTGGCAACGCATTCCATGCATTCACAACACTCTGCATAAAGAACCTTCCTCTGACATCTCCTTTATACCTTCCTCCTAATGACTTCTCGTACCAGTCAATCCCGTCCTGGGGGAAAGTCTCTGGCTATTGACTCTATCTATTCCTCTCATTATTTTGTTACACCTCGATCAGGTCACCTCTCTTCCTCATTCTTTCCAGAGAGAGAAGTCCGTTCTTCATACGGCAAGTCCTCCAGTCCAGGCAGCATCCTGGTAAACCTTCCTTGCACCCTCTCCAAAGCCTCTGTATCTTTCCTATTGTAGGGTGACCAGAACTAGACACAATATTCCACATGTGGTCTCACCAGTGACTTAGAACATAGAACATAGAAAGATACAGCGCAGTACAGGCCCTTTGGCCCTCGATGTTGCGCCGACCGAATCCTACCTAACCTATACTAGCCCAATAACTTCCAAATGCCTATCCAATGCCCGCTTAAATGACCATAAAGAAGGAGAGTTCACCACTGATACGGGCAGGGCATTCCATGAACTCACAACCCGCTGTGTGAAGAATCTACCCCTAACATCTGTCCTATACCTACCACCCCTTAATTTAAAGCTATGTCCCCTAGTAACACCTGACTCCATTAGCGGTAAAAGGTTCTTAGTATCTACCCTATCTAAACCCCTAATCATCTTATACACTTCTATCAGATCTCCCCT
Organism: Hemiscyllium ocellatum; assembly: GCF_020745735.1. Taxonomy (NCBI): domain Eukaryota; kingdom Metazoa; phylum Chordata; class Chondrichthyes; order Orectolobiformes; family Hemiscylliidae; genus Hemiscyllium; species Hemiscyllium ocellatum. Next base: position 564,917 of record NC_083450.1, read on the forward strand.
AAACCTTCTCTTCTCCAATGAGAACAGCCCCAAGTGCCTCAGCCTTTCCTCATAAGATTTTCCTACCATTCCAGGCAACATCCTGGTAAACCGCCTCTGCACTCGTTCTAAAGCTTCCACATCCTTCCTATAGTATGGCGACCAAAACTGCACACAATACTCCAGATGAGGCCTCACCAGAGTCTTATACAACTGCAACATGATCTCAGGACTCCGGAACTCAATTCCTCTGCCAATAAAGCCCAGTACACCATATGCCTTCCTCACAGCATTATTGAGCCATAACAAAATTTCACGCCTCTTAAACTCGATCCCCCTGTTAATGAAAGCCGAAACACTTGGACTTGGAAAATGATGCGTTCATGTGAAATTTTCATTTTGTGGTCCATGGATTTTGAAAGTTTCCTTATGATTTGTATATTTGGAGAACTGTTCTTGATATGTTGTTCACTTCCTTTTAAGTGTCTTTCTGTCACCTCACTCAGGATAATTGCCGGTATACCCCGAATTCAGGTCAGGAGGATGCTGATAATGACCGTGTTGGAGATCAGTGTGACAATGATGCAGATGGAGATGGCATTAAGAATGTCGAGGTTTGTACCAATGTCCCTGGCAGTGTGTGTGTGCAGGGGAAGGGAGGACCGTTCCAAAGTATGGGAACAAGTCCAGTGATCTGCAGCTCCTGGTCACCTGAGCCTGATCTCATCCTTGTCTTCTAAGGGCCGAGGAGGGGAAGGGTGTTGGGGGAATCTGGAGTTGGCCAGTATCTCAGGTTAGCTTGGCCTCCAGCAGATCCCAGAGGCTTCTCAATCTGACTGATATTCGAGAAGTGCACTAGGAGGAACTGAGCACTGCAGATGCTGCAGATCAGAGTCAATCCGTAGAGTGCTGGAAAAGCACAGCAAGTCGGGCAGCATCTGAGGAGCAGGAGAGTCAATGTTTCGAGCATAAGCTCTTCATCAGGAAGGTTGTCATTAGTACCACCACTCCACATGTGACAACATGCAGTTTTGTTTTAATTCACCCATGTGGTTTGGGTATCACTGGTTGACCAGCATTTATTCCCCGTCCCTAGTTGCCCTTGAGAAGGTGGTAGTGAGCTGCCTTCTTGAACTGCTGCAGTCCATGTGCTGTAGGTAGACCCACTGTTCCTGGATTTTGACCCAGTGACACTGAAGGAACGGCGAGATATTTCCAGGTCAGGATGGTGAGGGGCTTGGAGGGGAACTTGCAGGTGATGTTGTTCCCGTGTATCCGCTGTCTTTGTCCTTCTAGATGAAAGTGGGTTTAGAAGACATTATCCAGTGAGGCTTGGTCAGTTGCTGCAGTGCATGCAACAAAATATTTCAGAAAGATTTAGAGGCGTAATAGCTCACAGCTTCCCCTCTAATCATGAAAAGTAAAATGTTTAAGCATTTGGTTTGTGTGAATAATGGCTTGGTGCAGGGACACTATAGGTTTGATCTAGAAATCCACATGGAAATGGGAATGAAACAGCAGAGTCACTAGGCAAAAGCAGAAGTTGACTTTGCTTTCTCTCCAGAGATGTTGCCAGACTTGCAGAGTTTCTGCAGCTATTCCTGTTTTTGTTAGGGTGTTACGGATAAACTCACCACCACAAGTTACCTTTAATTCAGCTACTTATGAAGAAAGCTCAGATAATTGAGTAATTAAAGTAATGATTTAAACTTTACTGCATGGAGCAACCAAAATAAGGTCCTTCAAATCAACAAATTAAGCTTCACAACTCAACTTGGTTATTACCAGATTAATGGTGGCACTTGGCATGATTCCAGGGTTCAATTCTTATAGTGTTGTTCTTCGAAGTTCTGTTACTGAATTGTTCTGGTGTTAGATTCTTATATGATTTCACTCTTTCAAATTTAGGGTGTGACATTATTGATGATTCAATAGATTGTTTCATCCCCAAGACTGATTATACTTCTGGAGACCTCAAGTCTGTTGCTTGCTGCCTTATCAGCAGTAACTCACCTGTTTCTTATTACATTTGGGGTTAGCTGCCTGTCTATAACACAGCTTTTCCTGCAATTAGCCCCTTTACTCCAAAGCGTTACTTCCACAGGCAGACTTAATTGTCTATTTGTCACAAAGTAGAAAATTTTCAAGCAATTATTATTTCCTCTCTCCCAGGATGCTGCTTGTTTGTGTTGTTCAACTCCTTTCCAGAGATGGTTAATTTGCAAATTGTTTTTAATTCCTTAAGAGCAGTTTCTCTTTGTCCCTCTAATCTCGAGAAACCGTTCATTCCTGAAAGAGTTATTGGTGATTCTTTAAATCCACAAAAATATTAAAGTTGCGAAGTTTACATTGTCATAAGGATTTTTTTCAGTGCTTTCCTCATGTTGCAAATGTCAGTTTAGTTCCAAGCCAATGAATGAGACAACTTTCTTTGCAGACGTGAGTTAATGAACCACTCAGTCTTAGACTGACTGAAGCTTGACTACTCTATAATGCTCTGCCAATATCTCTGAGACAGATTCACTGCTCAGTTATTGACTTCAATCAATGTGCTCGGAAATGTGATTCTACACCTCTGGGGCAGGTGGGACTTAAACCCAGACCACCTGATATACAGGCAGGGACACGATCAGTGCACCACGAGAGCCCTGCTACTTTGTCTTCTAGCTCCTTCTACACAATAGTCTCATAGAGACATTAGTTATAAAAAACCTGCAGTGAAACCATAAATGAAAATGGGACTGGCAAACCTGTTTGAATTCTTTGAGAAGGGCAACAATCTCATGTGCAGCTCTTGATCGTGTGTACAATCCTGAGGACGTCACGTTGTGGATTGGAGGCAGTGGATGATTATCAGAAATTTGCAATTGTTTAAAAGGCCCCTGAATGTCAGAGTACACAGCAATGATCCTCAATAAAGTGGAAACTGCTCCCCCAAACCTCACCACAATCTGTTATCTTTGATACTAAAGTCGGGGATACATGTAAGCCAGGACACACCACACACACACACACACACACACACACACACACACACACACACACTCTATCTCCTCTTAGTGCCATAGGATCTTCTGTCCAGGGAAGAGTCTGAAGTAAACCCTCTCCTTTCCTTCCACAGGATAACTGCAGGCTGGTCCATAACAAGGACCAGCAGAACTCTGACGCAGATTCATTTGGAGATGCGTGTGACAATTGTCCCAATGTGCCCAACAACAGCCAAAAGGACACAGATAATAATGGAGAGGGAGATGCCTGTGATAATGACATTGATGGAGACGGTATTTTACACCTTCCATATCACAGCCGTGCCTGATCCTTTACGTTTCTCCAAATGTTTGTTCATGGAAAGTCCACTTCTCAAAACCTCAGGAAGCTTTACACCTCAAGCCCAATAAACCGGAGCCCCTCTCACTACCAAAGCCCTAAAGCACTACTTCCCCATCCCTGTCCCCCAACCTTATCCCAATGCCCAGGGGCATTCTTCCCTCTCCAAACCCTCAAGCACTCTCTCCACTCCCCCTTCACACTGAAACTCTGTGCAACCTTCACCCCTGCCGCCAGCCCAAGAATGCAATGTCCCAAAATCCAAGAATTCCTAACTGTCAAATGCCGGGTAATTCTGCCCCAATACCCATGCAACTGTAACCACCCTCCCTTTTCCTCCCCATGCTAATTCCTCTGCCATACATCCCGAAGTATCTGTACTACACATTCCCCACCCATCCCCAGCCCTCTGCCTCCTATTGCTCTGAGAGAGTCTACCCTCTTTCTCAAGGTCCCTATGGGTGTGCGCCTGCACACCACCACCCCCCTCCCCAACCTCCCCACACCTCGCACACAACAGGTCACCTCGAAGCATAAAACCTGAGATTCTGTGACCTGAATCCTTCAGGAAACTGTCACTAAACCTTCTCTACTTATGGTTTTATTTTGTTTCCAGGTATTCCCAATCTTCTGGACAATTGTGCTGGGGTTCCAAATCCTCTCCAGACAGACAGGGATGGAGATGGAGTCGGAGATGCATGTGACAGCTGTCCTGAGATGAGTAATCCCACACAGGTACTGTCCAACTCCTTCTACTCTTCAATGTAAACAACAAAGTACCTGCAGCAGAATCCAGATTCTACTCAGTGATCGGTGTCTGTACTTTCCAGCGTGATTCCAGTCACCTCTTGCTGGTCTACTCTAGTCTACAGTGAGAGATGTACAGCACGGAAACAGACCCTTTGGTCCAACTCGTCCATGCCGACCAGATATCTCAACACAATCTAGTCCCATTTGCCAGCAGTTGGCCCATATCCCTCTAAACCCTTCCTATTCATATACCCATTCAGGTGCCTTTTAAATGCTGCAATTGTACCAGCCTCCACCACTTCCTCTGGCAGCCCATTCCACACACGTACCACCCTCTGCGTGAAAAAGTTGCCCCCTAGGTCCGTTTTATGTCTTTCCCCTCTCACCCTAAACCTATGCCCTCTAGTTCTGGACTCCCCGATCCCAGGGAAGAGACTTTGTCTATTTATTCTATCCATGCCCCTCATGATTTTATAAACCTCCCTCAGGTCAACCCTCAGCCTCCGACGCTCCAGGGAAAACAGCCCCAGCCTGTTCAGCCTCTCCCTGTATCTCAAATCCTCCAACCCTGGCAGCATCCTTGTAAATCTTTTCTGAACCCTTTCAAGTTTCACAACATCCTTCCAATAGGAAGGAGACCAGAATTGCACACAACAGTGGCCTAACCAATGTCCTCTACAACGCAACATGACCTCCCAACTCCTGTACTCAATACTCTGACCAATAAAGGAAAGCATACCAAACACCTTCTTCACTATCCTACCTACCTGCAATTCCACTTTCAAGGAGCTATGAACCTGCACTCCAAGGTCTCTTTGTTCAGCAACACTCCCTAGGACCTTACCATTAAGTATATAAGTCCTGCTAAGATTTGCTTTCCCAAAATGCAGCACCTTGCATTTATCTAAATAAACTCCATCTGCCACTTCTCAGCCCATTGGCCCATCTGGTATAGATCCTGTTGTAATCTGAGGCAACCCTCTTCGCTATCCACTACACCTCCAATTTTGGTGTCATCTGCAAACTTACTAACTGTACCTGTTATGCTCACATCCAAATCATTTATGTAAATGACAAAAAGTAGAGGGCCCAGCACCGATCCTTGTTGCACTCCACTGGTCAGTCTGAAAAACTGCATGCTTACTTTCAGTGACTGATGTACAAGGACATCCTGGTCGCTTTGTATATTAACCTTTTCCAATATATCGCCATTTAAATAATAATCTGCCATTAACTTCACATTTACCCACATTAAACTGCTTCTATCATACATCTGCCCATTCACTCAATCTGACTAAGTCACCTTGAAGCCACTCATACCTAGTTTAGTGTCATCTGCAAACTTGGCAATATTACACTGCATTCCCTCATCCAGATGGATAAATATTGTGTGTAGCTAGGGGGGAGCACTTATCCCAGTAGTACAACACGTGTTTCCACCATCCACGCTGAAAAAGACCCATTTATTCTGACCCTGTGCTTCCTGTTCTCAGTCCATGACAGTATATTCCCCTCAATCCCATGTACTTTAATTTGACATGGAAGCCTCTCAAGTAGGACTTTATCAAAAGCTTTCTGAAAATCCAAGCATACGACACCCACTGGTTCTCTCTATATTTACCATTCGTTATAGCCTTGCAAATCTCCAGGAAGCTTGTCAAACACCATTTGCCTTTCATGAACCCATGTTGACTTTGTATAATCCCATTGGTATTTCCTAAACATTATTTTATCCTATCCTTTGTAGGAAGCTTGAGAATTTTCCCGACAATTGATGTTAGGCTTCTGGAATTCCTGATGTTCTCTCTCCCTCCTTTTTTAAACAGTGAGGGGTTGCATTTCTAACCTCTATTCTTTTCCAGAATCTACAGAATTTGGAAGCTGACAACCGAACCCATCCATGATTTCCACGGCCAGCTCCTTTAATACACGGCGATGGGCTTCTCAGGCTCTGCGAATTGCTCCATTTTCAGGCTCAGTCATTTCCCCACTGACCTTTTTTCACTGCTAGGAAGTTCCTTCAATTCTTTCATCCAAATAGATCCTTGTTTTCCTCGTACTTCATTGAAATTATTTGTGACTTCTCAGTAGAGTGAATTAAAGTAGTTGTTTAATTGCTTTTGCCATTTCCTTAACTCCATTATCAATTTTCCCAGTTCAGACTGTAAGGGATCTACATTTACTTTCACCGACCTCTTTCTTTTATATGCTAACAGAAGCTTATACACTCTGCTTTTATGGTCCTTTTCAATTTACTCCTAATTCTATTTTGTCCCCTCTTAATCAATCATTTGGTCCATCTTTGCTGAATTCAAACGTTTCCCTGCCCTCAAGCTTGCTACATTTTCTGATAACTTTATACGAACTCTCAGCACCTAATACTAACCTTAATTTCTTTTGTTAGTCATGGTTTCGTGTTATGTTCTTCCACCTGAAAGGAATCTATAGCTGTTGCAATGTATGCATTTGTTCCTTAAATATGAACCATTGTCATGCTCTTCAATGAAATTACTCAGTTTATTGAAGCTAACTCATCCTTCATTCTTTGTAGTTACCTTTATTTAGATTGAAGACCAAGTTTCAGACGGGCCTATTTCACATTCTATTCAAGTGAAGAATTCTCCCATGTTAGATCACATTTCCCTCAAAGGCCTCCACAAAGATTGTTAATTAATGTGTTCTCATTGCACAAATCCAAATCTGGGTGGCATGGTGGCCCAGTGGTTAGCACTGCTGCCTCATAGCGCCAGGGGCCTGGGTTCCATTCCACCCCGGGGTGACTGGGTGGAGTTTGCATATTCTCCCTGTGTCTGCGTGCGTTTCCTTCTGGTGATGTAGTTTCCTCCCACAATCCAAAGATGTGCAGGTCAGGTGAATTGGCGAGGCTAAATTGTCCATAGTGTTCAGGTTAGATGCATTAGTCAGGGGAAAGTGTAGGGTAATGGGTCTGGTGGCTACTCTTCAGAGGGTCGGTGTGGACTTGGTGGGCCAAAGGCCTGTTTCCACACTGTAGAGATTCTAATTCTATTCCCTCGTTGGTTCCTCAATGTTTTGGTCTAAAAATCTATCTTGTACATACTCCATGAATTCATCCACCACAGTATTACTGCTGATGTGGTTTATCAACTCTTTTTGTAGGTTAAAGTCATCAATGTTTACTGTAACAGCCTGGTTGCATACATCCCTTAAACAAAATATCGATCTGGAGGGATGATAGCGACTCACCTGCCAGAGAACAATCTTGTCCTAATCTGTAGGCTGTGTTGAAATATTCCATCTCATGGTGGTTCTGCTATTGATTGTCAGCCATTGACCCAGATCGAAATGCTGGAGGTGGATTTCAAGGTCACAATTAGACAGTGAAGCTCATAGATGACTGTGCATGGATTGTCCGTGGAAATAAACTCTGCTAATGACATATTTTGTTTGAGGGGATTGTGCTTCGTGTAAGTCATGTGGATTGTGTTTGCTGAGAGCTTAGGGGAGACTTTTGTTTAGTGTGAGGTTAGGGGAGGCCTGCGTTTGGGGTGCGGTTAGGGGAGGCCTGCGTTTGGGGTGCAGTTAGGGGAGGCCTGCGTTTGGGGTGCAGTTAGGGGAGGCCTGCGTTTGGGGTGCAGTTAGGGGAGGCCTGTGTTTGGGGTGCAGTTAGGGGAGGCCTGCGTTTGGTGTGCAGTTAGGGGAGGCCTGTGTTTGGTGTGAGGTTAGGGGAGGCCTGCGTTTGGGGTGCAGTTAGGGGAGGCCTGCGTTTGGTGTGAGGTTAGGGGAGGCCTGCGTTTGGGGTGCAGTTAGGGGAGGCCTGCGTTTGGTGTGCAGTTAGGGGAGGCCTGCGTTTGGTGTGAGGTTAGGGGAGGCCTGCGTTTGGAGTGCGGTTGGGGAGGCCTACGTTAGGAGTGGGGTTAGGGGAGGCCTGCGTTTGGTGTGAGGTTAGGAGGGGCCTGTGTTTAGTGTGAAGTGAGGGGAGGCCTGCGTTAGGAGTGCAGTTACAGGAGGCCTGCATTAGGAATGTGCTTGGGGGAGGCCTGCATTTAGAGTGAGGTTAGGAGAGGCCTGCGTTTGGTGTGAAGTGAGGGGAGGCCTGCGTTAGGAGTGCAGTTACAGGAGGCCTGCATTAGGAGTGGGGTTAGGGGAGGCCTGCATTAGGAATGTGCTTGGGGGAGGCCTGCATTTAGAGTGAGGTTAGGGGAGGCCTGCGTTTGGTGTGAAGTGAGGGGAGGCCTGTGTTAGGAGTGCAGTTACAGGAGGCCTGCATTTAGAGTGAGGTTCGGGGAGGCCTGCGTTTGGTGTGAGGTTAGGGGAGACTTGCGTTTGGTGTGAGGTTAGGGGAGACTTGCGTTTGAAGTTAGGAGTTCATGTGTTTGTTGTAATGGTAGGGGTGAGTTGCATTTTAAATTAATTCATCTAATTTTGTTTTCTGTCTATAGACTGATGCAGACGATGATCTTGTTGGCGATGCTTGTGATAATAATCAAGACAGGTATGTCACTGTCTTTTAAACTGCACATACTCCCAGCTTATGGTCTCTGTCTTTCTCTCTCTGTCACTCATTCCCTCACTCACTCACAAACCTCTCTCTCTAGTGCGCGCGCACACACACACACACACACACACACACACACACACACACTTCCATTTTCAATCTCTGTCATTGGATAATTTGACTGGGATACCAATAGTATTAGTAACAATCTTCTGATCATTTGTCTCGTCATCCATTCTGCAAAATCCGTTGGTCTGTGTCATCAAAGAGTTCAGGATGAAGCCTAATTGTAATGCCTGTTTTTGTGGAACGTGCTGCTGATAGTCTTTACCTAACAGAAGCAAAAATCCTGGGTAGAAGATTATCAATTATGCACTTGCACAGGGGTTAATGTGGGCAATAAGCTGCATACATGAAATGAACATCTCATTGGGAAATTTTCTCCAATATCTACAGCCCCTGTACACGTGCAGCAGAAGTAGTTGAGGAGGGAGAAAGTTTTCTGATTAATACCTTTTAAGTTTCTGGCCTAATGACTATTCATCCTAACATCTTCCTCTGCACCTCCACCACCTCCCACATGCTTCCTGCCAGTGTCTGCTCTTGTTCTCATCCTTCCACTACTCCAACCACCATCCTGACATGATTCCTGTTCCTTGTACACCTCCACTGATCCATTCTTCCTTCTTCTGAGCATTGTTTTTCTGTTATCTTTTGTCTACCATTCCTGCAATTCCAATTCAGGGGCCATTTCTGTTCCCATCATTATCTGGTTTCCTCTGACCATACCTTGTTTTTTGCATACATGTCCATTTTGATCACGTCATAATGAATGTTGACTTATTTTTTCACCATGATGAACATTGACCATTTTGTGTGCATGTTATGAGTTGTTGACTGCTATTTGTGTGTTGAGAGTGTGGTGCTGGAAAAGCACAGCAGGTCAGGCAGCATCTGAGGAGCAGGAGAGTAGACGTTTCGGGCAAAAGCCCTCCACCTTAAATATACTGAAAAACTGTGCTCCTAAAGTTCTTTGCGGCAATGATTTCCAAAGATATTCAATCCACTGGAAGAAGAAATTCCTTCTCATCTCAATCTTAAATTGGCACCCCTTTAATCTGAGACTGTGTCCTCTGAGCCTAGACTCTCCCTCTCAGCATTGACCCTGTCAAGCCCCTTAAGAATCTGATATCTTTCAATGAGATCACTTCTCATTCTTCTAAACTCCAACAAGTAGTGTTCCAATCTTTGCTCATAAGACAATCCTTCCGTAACAGGGATCGTCCGAGAGACCCTTCTCTGAATAACCTCTGATGAAATATCTTTCCTTAAGTAAGGAGATCAAACAGCTCACAGTCCTCGAGATGTGATCTCACCTTGTACAGTCACAGTTAGGCTTCCCTACCTGTATACCCCAACCCCCTTGAAATAAGGGTCAACATTCCATTTGCCTTCCTGAATACCTGCTGCCCCTGTGTTACGGCTTCCTGTGTTTCATGCACGTTACCACCAAATCCCTGTGTATTACAGCTTTCTACAGTTTTTTTTATCCATTTAAATAATATCTCGTTCTTTCGTTCTCCCTTCCACAATAACAGCGTTGCATTTTCTCACATTATATTCCATTTTCCAATGTCTTGCCCACTTAATAATCTCCCATGATCGCTCTGTAAATTATTTTTATCCCTCTTAGAACTTGCGTTGCCACCTATTTTACTGTTGTCTGCAAATTTGGCTATAGTATATTCACTTCCTTTCTCCAAGTCATTAATATTTATTGTAAACATTTGCGATGTCAGCATTGACCCCTGTGGAAGCCCATTGTCATGGGATGCCAACTAGAAAATGGGGAAACAACCAATTCTCTATTGGTGATTGTGTGTCATGGTGAGATAGTGATCATTGTTTGTGTATGTTATGGAGATATTGAGTATATGTGAGATATTGACCATGTCTGTGTCTGTGTGTGTGTGTGTGTGTCTGTGTAATGCTAAGATATTATTGTCTGTGTCTGTGTGTATGTAATGGTGAGATAGTACATAGAACAGTACAGGCTCTTCAGCCCTCAATGTTGTGTTGACCTCTTATCATACTCTGAGATCAAACTAATCTGCATTTCCTTCATTATACTATTTGTCATGTGCCCATCCAAGAGTTGCTTAAATGTCCCTAATGTATCTGACTTTATTACCCTGATGGCAGTGCATTCCACACACCCACCACTCTCTGTGTAAAGAACCGACCTCTGACATCTCCCCTAAACCTTCCTCCAATCACCTTAAACCTCCTGATAGATATTCCTGCCCTGGGAAAAAGTCTCTGGCCATCCACTCTGTCTAAGTCTCTTTCCATCTTGCACATCTATATCTTGTCCTTATTTGCTTCAATGAGCCCTAGCTCCCTCAACCTTTCTTCATAAGACATGCCCTCCAGTCCAGACAGCATCCTGGTAAATCTCCTCTGTACCCTCTCTAAAGCTTCCACATCCTTCCTATAATGAGGCGACCAGAACTGAACACAATTTTCCAAGTGTGGTCTAACAGGGTTCTATAGAGATATTGTGTGTGTGTGTGGGCGGGGGGGGGGGGGGTGGTATTGACCGTGTGTCTGTATGTAATGGTGAGATATTGGCCATGTGTGTATGTGTAATGATGAGTTATTGACTGTGTGTGTGAGTGAGAGACAGAGAGAGGTGGTGAGCTGTTGACATATATTATGTTGAAATGGTGACTATTTTTTGTTGGGTTTGGGTTGTAGTGATGGCGATGGGCATCAGGACTCCAAAGACAATTGTCCAGAAACTCCTAACAGCTCTCAGTTGGACTCTGACAATGACGGGTTGGGCGATGAGTGTGATGATGATGATGACAATGATGGGGTTCCTGACTATGGGCCATCGGGTCCTGATAACTGCCGCTTAATTGTGAACCCCAATCAGAAGGATTCTGATGGTTAGTGACTCTCGGAAAGAGTGATCACAATATGGTCAAATTTCAGATACAAATGGAGAGTGAGATAGTATCGTTTGAAACCATGGTGTTATGCTTAAACACGGGAGACTATAATGGGATGAGGAAGGAGTTGGCTAAGTTTGACCAGGAACACAAGTTATATGGTGGAATGGATGAGGATCAGTGGAGGACTTTCAAAGAGATTTTCACAGTGCTCAAGGAAAGCATAATCGAGTCAAAAACAGAGATAGCAAGGGTAGGAAGAGCCAGCCTTGGATAGCCAAAGAAATAAAGGGAGGCATCTGATTAAAAGCTCATGCTGACAGAGTAGCCAAGAGTAATGGGAAACGGGAAGGTTGGGAAAACGTTTAAAAGCAACAAAGAGCTACGGTGCAAGTAATAAAGAAAGGAAAGCTAGATTAGGAATGCAACATAGCACAGAATAGAAAAAAAAACAGGCAGAAAAGGTTTTTATGAAAATATAAAACAGAAAAGGGTAGCTAAAGTGGACATAGGTCCCTTGCAGGATGAGTAATGCTGAAATGGCTAGACCTTGAATAAGTATTTTGTATCAGTCTTCACGCTGGAAGGTGTATCTAACATGCCAAAGAATGATGTTAAAGAAATGATGGGAGGTGAGGACTTCAATTCAATTGTTATCACTAAAGGGGTAGTGTTGAGCAAACTGGAGGGTCTCAAGGTAGATAAGTCCCCTGGTCCCGATGGAATGCATTCCAGGGTGCTCAAAGAAATGAAGGAAGTTACAGTAGATGTGTTAGTGGTAATTTACCAAAATTCACTGGACTCCAGGCAGGTCCCAGTGGACTGGAACACAGCAGATGTCACACTGCTGTTTAAAATGGGGTGTGCAGGCAAAAGGCAGGTAACTCTCGGCCAGTTAGCTTCACATCTGTAATAGGGGAAATGCTGGAGGCTATCATTAAAGAAGAAATAGTGAGACATCTGAATGGCAAGGGTTCCGTCCGGCAGATGCAGCATGGATTCAAGAAGGGAAGGTCATGTTTGACAAACTTAGTGGAGTTCTTTGAGGACATAACAAGCACGGTGGATGGACGGTCACAGGTGGATGTTGTATACTTGGATTTCCAGAAGGTGTTCGATAAAGTGCCGCATAAAAGACTCATCCATAAGATAAGAATGCATGGGGCTGTGGGGAATGTACTAGCATGGATAGGGAACTGGTTAACCAACAGAAAGCAGAGATCTGGGATAAATGGGTGTTTCTCTGTTTGGAGATCAGTGGTGAGTGGGGTGTCACAGGGGTCAGTGTTGGGCCTGCAACTGTTCATGATATGTATAAAATTGATTTGGAAGAGGAGGCCGAGTGTAACGTATCCAAGTTTGCTGATGACACTAAATTGAGTGGAAAGGGAAACTTTCCAAGAGGAAGTGGAGGGTCTGCAGAGAGATTTAGATAGGTTAGTGAGTGGGCAAGGCTCTGGCAGATGGAATACAATGTTGGTAAATGTGAAGTTATTCGCTTTGTAAGTAAAAATAATTGGCCAGAGCATTAGTTAAAAGTTGAAAGATTGCAGCATGCTATTGTGCAGAAAGACTTAGGAGTGCTTGTACATGAATCGCTAAAAGTTGCTTTGCAGGTGCGATGGGTAATCAGGAAGGCAAACGGAATATTGGCTTTCACTGTCATAGGATTGAATTTAAGAGCAGAGAGGTTCTGCTGCAATTGTACAAGGTGTTGGTGAGGCCACACAGAGTATTGTGTGCAATTCTGGTCTCCTTACTTGGAGGAGGATATACTGGCTTTGGAAGTGGTGCAGAGGAAGTTCACTAGATTGATTCCGGAGATGAGGGGGTTATCCTATGAGGGGAGGTTGAGTCTCCTGGGACTGTACTCTCTAGAATTTAGATGAATGAGAGGGGATCTTATAGAAACATATAAAATTAAGAAAGGGATAGATAAGACATAGACAGACAAGTTGTTTCTGCTGGCGAAACCAGAACTAGGGGACATGGCCTCAAGATTAGGGGAGAGTAGATTTAGGACAAAGATGAGGAGGAATTGTTTTTTTCCCGTGAGGAATGAATCGATGGAACTTTCTGCCCAAGGAAGCAGTAGAGGCAGCCTCATTAAATATATTCAAGACACAGTTGGATGGGTTTTTGCATGGTAGGGAATTAAGGGTTATGGGGATAATGCAGGTAGGAGGAGCTGAGACGATGGATAGATCTCAATGGATGGTAGAGCAAACTCGATGGGCAAAATGGCCTACTCCTGCTTCTATTACTATGCTACTGTGTCCCAAACCAACTTTCTCACCATAAGGTGTTAGTTTCTGGTGGATGTTTCATAAAGTGCTCAGGTTTGAGGATGAGGGTGTAATTGAGAGGTGGAGTTGAGGTTCAGTGATGGTATGGAGGTTCGTGGAATGCATGAATTTTTGGAGCAGGAGGGGGAGTTGATTCCCGATAGCTGGGTCAGATGAGGTCAGTGCCATTGTTTCATTCTGATGTGTGGCTTGTCCTTTATCTAGATAACGGGATTGGTGATGCTTGTGAAAATGACTTTGATAATGATGCTGTCTTTGACCAGTTTGATGTCTGTCCTGAGAGTGCGGAGGTCACTCTTACTGATTTCCGAGCCTATCAGACTGTCGTTCTGGATCCTGAGGGTGATGCACAGATTGACCCAAATTGGGTAGTCCTCAACCAGGTGAATTTATTCTCACTGCATCTCTTTATTTGTATTAATTCTCAGCCCCTCTTGCATGTTTCTTTCAAATCTCTTTCTCTAACCTGTTAAAGCCAAGCCAATAGAAAACCTTTATCAGATCTCAGTCAAGACACTGCACGATGTAGAGCACTACAAACTATGGGAGGGGCATTAAAGCAGCAAAGAGAGTTCAGTACAGATTTACTGAGGCATGGAGTGGCAAAGAGGCTCAGTGGTTAGCACTGCTGCCTCACAGCACCAGGGTCCCAGGTTTGATTCCAGCCTCGGGTGACTGTCTATGTGGAGTTTGTACATTCCCCCTCTGTCTGCGTGAGTTTCCTCCGGGTGCTCTGGTTTCCTCCCACAGTCCAAAGATGCACAGATCAGGTGAATTGGCCATGCTAAATTCCCAATAGTGTAGGTTATTAGTCAGGGGTAAATGTCAGGGAATGTGTCTGGGTGGGTTACTCTTTGGAGGGTCAGTGTGGACTTGTTGGGCCGAAGGGCCTGTTTGCACACTGTAGGGATTCTAATCCTAATTCTAAAAAATTCTAATTCTAAACAAATGACTGTGCAAAGATCAGAAATTGTGTTTTATTTGACTAGAACATAGATTACAGGGTGATGTGACAGGAGCATTTAACCGTAGCCGAAACAGTGAATAGAAATAACTTGTTTCCAACTGTTTTTTGGAGTGAGGGGCAACAAATATCTGAAAGAGTAGAGGTCAGGGGAAATGTTTACAATTGTGAGGCGATGCAATTCAGTGTCTGAGGTAAAAACTGTCAACATGGGACTCCGACACTGCCTGTCAACACTTAACTACCTTCCTCATGATCACCCAACTCTTCTCTGTCTATGCAGCTGTTTCTGTTGTTGTGACCAACTCATGACATTCTCTCAGCGTAAGGGATGCTCCATAGTGAGTCCATCTGCAGGTGGACACATTTCCGGCATATTTCATAGACACTGGTAATGTCCCTGATTTCCCACACATTGCAGGAAGAGCATTCTGTGGGGCAAAGTTCTCATGCCACTCAACTTTATTAACTACAGACAACAATTCAGGAACTGACTGCACTAACTGAAACACTCGTCACCAAACTCAGGACTCTTACCCCCACTCTATTTTTAGCAGACAACAACTATAAAAATTAAGCGCCTAGTCTCCCTGCAGACACGATTCACTCAGTCTGAGAACTAGGTTCCTGAGAAGCCAAGGGGTAACACAACTTTTTAAATTGTAATGTCACCTCCAGAGCTCCACTTGTACATTCAGCTCCACATTAACTCTGACTGACCCCGCTCTTCAGGTATTTATCCTACTGTTCACCTCCAGAGTCACTCTGACTGACCTCCCCTCCTCAGGTATTTACCCTGCTGTTCACCCCCAGGGTAACTCTGACTGACCCCCCCCTCAGGTATTTTTCTGACTGTTCCCCCCCCCGGGTCCCTCTGACTGACCCCCCCCCTCAGGTATTTATCCTGCTGTTCCCCCCCCCGGGTCCCTCTGACTGACCCCCCCCCTCAGGTATTTATCCTGCTGTTCCCCCCCCCCGGGTCCCTCTGACTGACCCCCCCCTCAGGTATTTACCCTGCTGTTCACCCCCAGGGTCACTCTGACTGACCCCCCCCTCAGGTATTTATCCTGCTGTTCCCCCCCCCCCGGGTCCCTCTGACTGACCCCCCCCCTCAGGTATTTTTCTGACTGTTCCCCCCCCAAGGTCACTCTGACCCCCCCCCCTCAGGTATTTACCCTGCTGTTCACCCCCAGGGTCACTCTGACTGACCCCCCCCCTCAGGTATTTTTCTGACTGTTCCCCCCCCAAGGTCACTCTGACCCCCTCCTCAGGTATTTATCCTGCTGTTCCCCCCCCCCCCCCCCCGGGTCCCTCTGACTGACCCCCCCCCCCCTCAGGTATTTATCCTGCTGTCACACATCCAACCTCATCCCACATGCCATTTGATCCTGCTCAAAATCCACCGACATTTCTGAACCACGCTGTATCTTCCCAATATCAGCCCCAACACTGAACCCCATCCTTCTGCCTGGAACTATTATATCCCCTGCCCTGTGCACCCCCTCTCCCCAACCATTTAAAGTTCCTGCCAGAAGTCATCCCTCCTCTTTATGTTGGTGGATTTGGATTCACTCAGCACATAGAAGGATCACTCTGACTGCATTCATGATTAAGGGTACGTTGGCCCATCACTATGTTGTTATGATGCACTCACTGAACAATGTGCAGTTGTCAGAGGCCAGTTGGAAGATTAGATTAGATTACATTAGATTACTTACAGTGTGGAAACAGGCCCTTCGGCCCAACAAGTGCACACCGACCCGCCGAAGCGCAACCCACCCAGACCCCTACATTTACCCCTTACCTAACACTACGGGCAATTTAGCATGGCCAATTCACCTGACCCGCACATCTTTGGACTGTGGGAGGAAACCTACACAGACACGGGGAGAACGTGCAAACTCCACACAGTCAGTCGCCTGAAGTGGGAACTGAACCCGAGTCTCTGGCGCTGTGAGGCAGCAGTGCTAACCACCGTACTGCCCACAAGATGCTTGGCAGTTCTAAATAACTGTCTCTGGACTCCTGCTGTCTATCATTATCAGTACAACCCAAATCTAACCCAACCTGGTCAACATCTCACCACTCACAAAAACACGATGAAGATCACCAAAAGCCATGTGACATCGTTTCCACAACTCAGCTATAAATCTCTGGAACTGTCCCATAATATTCAAAAGTGCAGGAGGTCAGGCAGCATCCAAGGAGCAGGAGAATCGACATTTGGGCATGAGCCCTTCTTCAGGAATGAGGAGAGTGTGCCAAAAGGTAGGGAGGAGGGACTTGGGGAGGGGTGTTGGAAATGCGATAGGTGGAAGGAGGTCAAGGTGAGGGTGATAGGCCGGAGTGGGGTGGGGGGTGGGGGCAGAGAGGTCGGGAAGAAGATTGCAGGTTAGGAGGGCGGTGCTGAGTTCGAGGGTTGGACTGGGACAAGGTGGGGGAGGGGAAATGAGGAAACTGGAGAAGTCTGAGTTCATCCCTTGTGGTTGTAGGGTTCCCAGGCGGAAAATGAGCCGTCGTGTTGCTATGGTCTGGCGATGGAGGAGTCCAAGGACCTGCATGTCCTTGGTGGAGTGGGAGAGGGAGTTGAAGTGTTGAGCCACAGGGCGGTTGGGTTGGTTGGTCCGGGCGTCCCAGAGGTGTTCTCCGAAACGTTCCGCAAGTAGGCGGCCCGTCTCCCCAATATAGAGGAGGCCACATCGGGTGCAGCGGATGCAGTAAATGATGTGTGTGGAGGTGCAGGTGAATTTGTGGCGGATATGGAAGGATCCCTTGGGGCCTTGGAGGGAAGTGAGGGAGGAGGTGTGGGCGCAAGTTTTGCATTTCTTGCGGTTGCAGGGGAAGGTGCCGGGAATGGAGGTTGGGTTGGTGGGGGGTGTGGACCTGACGAGGGAGTCACGGAGGGAGTGGTCTTTTTGGAATGCTGATAGGGGAGGGGAGGGAAATATATCTCTGGTGGTGGGGTCCGTTTCTAGGTGGCAGAAATGACGATGGATGATACGATGTATGCGGAGGTTGGTGGGGTGGTAGGTGAGGACCAGTGGGGTTCTGTCCTGGTGGCGATTGGAGAGGCGGGGCTAAAGGGCGGAGGAGCGGGAAGTGGAGAAGATGCGGTGGAGGGCATCATCGATCACATCTGAGGGGAAATTGCGGTCTTTGAAGAAGGAGGCCATCTGGGCTGTATGGTGTTGGAACTGGTCCTCCTGGGAGCAGATGCGGCGGAGACGAAGGAATTGGGAATATGGGATGGCGTTTTTACAGGGGGCAGGGTGGGAGGAGGTGTAGTCTAGGTAGCTGTGGGAGTCGGTCGGTGTATAGTAAAGTTTAGAGTAAATATATATTTCCCTCCCCTCCCCTATCAGCATTCCGAAAAGACCACTCCCTCTGTGACTCCCTTGTCAGGTCCACACCCCCCACCAACCCAACCTCCACTCCCGGCACCTTCCCTGCAACCGCAAGAAATGCAAAACTTGCGTCCACACCTCCTCCCTCACTTCCCTCCAAGGCCCCAAGGGATCTTTCCATATCCGCCACAAATTCACCTGTACCTCCACACACATCATTTACTGCATCCGCTGCACCCGATGTGGCCTCCTCTATATTGGGGGGACAGGCTGCCTACTTGCGGAATGTTTCAGAGAACACCTTTGGGACACCCGGACCAACCAACCTAACCAGCTCAACACTTCAACTCCCTCTCCCACTCCACCAAGGACATGCAGGTCCTTGGACTCCTCCATCGCCAGACCATTGCAACACGACGGCTGGAGGAAGAGCGCCTCATCTTCCGCCTAGGAACCCTCCAACCACAAGGGATTAACTCAGACTTCTCCAGTTTCTTCATTTCCCCTCCCCCCACCTTGTCTCAGTCCAACCCTCGAACTCAGCACCGCCCTCCTAACCTGCAATCTTCTTCCTGACCTCTCCATCCCCACCCCCACTCCGGCCTATCACCCTCACCTTGACCTCCTTCCACCTATCGCATTTCCAACACCCCTCTCCCAAGTCCCTCCTCCCTACCTTTTATCTTAGCCTGCTGGACACACTTTCCTCATTCCTGAAGAAGGGCTCATGCCCGAAACGTCGATTCTCCTGTTCCTTGGATGCTGCCTGACCTGCTGCACTTTTCCAGCAACACATTTTCAGCTCTGATCTTCAGCATCTGCAGTCCTCATTTTCTCCTATAATATTCAAAATCCTAACAAAGGTAATGAACAGAATTCTCTTCAACTACAAATATGGATCATTATTACTTCTCAATCTTTTGGCAACATTCACTTACATGATTTGACTTCATTCTTCAACAGCTGGCTTCCTTTTCCATGGGACTATCTAATTTTACTGATTTATCCAAATACAGGTACAGTATCTTCAACAATGTGTTCTCCACTTGTTGCTTGTTGTTGGCTCATTGGAAATGTTTTCTTGTTTTCCTGACCTCGTTCTCATTGACCAGCTAGCTGCCCGTTAGGTCACATTATGCCAAGGTTTCAGTTTGCAAAGCTTCCCTGATAACACCTTCTCTGTTGTTACACACTTCAACATCTAATGTTGGACCAACTACAAAGCCCTCAGGTTAAACATTGGTAAGACAAAGTCATCCCGCTCCAACATCTCACGTATCCCTGACCTTGGCGTGCTCCTCACCTTCCTTCAACATGCCCAGCAGGTCCTAGTATTTCATAAATAATTTTTGTGTTTGTGTGACAGGGAATGGAGATTGTTCAGACTATGAACAGTGACCCTGGATTAGCTGTCGGTAAGTTGGTGTGATTTGTTCAATCAGTGAAATGTGATGTCAGCCACACAACCTGAACTAGACTGACTGAATACAGAGTGGTTTCATTTACCACAATCATCAGGGTTTTATTATTGAACTCATCTTGAAAACTTCTACATTAGAAATCCAGATGTTTCCCACATCCTGACAGGTCGATGTCGACAATCTCGAGGGAACTTTATACTGTATCTCACGAGTGCTGAGAGTGTTTGAAGTTTTGTTAGATTCGGCCCCAATATAAATGGAATTTAACATTGCTCCTTTTTATAAAAGCAAAGATCGATAAAATTAACAGAAGATTTTTGATTATGTTTTCATCAGCTGTTGTTTGGCACGACATCATTCAAAATGAGTGGTTGATGCTGTTGTAAGAAGATAATGTTGATCATACTATTCCCGCACTCATGTCCCAGGTTATACTGCGTTCAATGGTGTGGACTTTGAAGGCACATTCCACGTGAATACTGTGACAGATGATGATTACGCTGGCTTTATCTTTGGCTACCAGGACAGTTCCAGCTTCTACGTGGTGATGTGGAAACAGACAGAGCAGTTATACTGGCAATCGACACCATTCCGTGCAATGGCAGAGCCTAGTCTTCAACTCAAGGTGAAACCAATGCACCAAGTTGTGAGAGACAGGCCTCTCCCTCCTCACTGAATAACCTGAATATCAGCGAGAGATGGTCCTGTTCCAGCTAACTCACCAACCTGAAGCTCAGTGAGAAACAGACCTGTCCCAGCACTCCCAATAGCCAGAAACTGGGCGAGAGACAGGCCTTTCCCTGCACGCACAGTCACCAGAATCTCAGCAACAGACAAACTCGTTCTTACATGCTCAGTAACCCGAACCTCCACAGACAGGCAGACCTGTCCCTGCTAACTCAGTAAACAGAACCTCATAAACAGACAGACCTGTCCCTGCTGACTCAGTAACCCGAACCTCATAAACAGACAGACCTGTCCCTGCTAACTCAGTAAACAGAATCTCAACGAGAGACAGACCTGTCTGCTAACTTAGTAATCAGAATCTCAACGAGAGACAGACCTGTCCCTGCTAACTCACTAACCAGAACCTCCACAGACAGACAGACCTGTCCCTGCTAACTCAGTAACCAGGATCTCATAAACAGACAGATCTGTCTCTGCTAACTCAGTAACCAGAATCTCAGTGAGTGACAGACTAATCCCTGCTAACTCACTAACCAGAAACTTAGCAACTGACAGACCTGTTCCTGCTAACTCAGTAATCGGAATCTCAACGAGAGTAACAAGAATCTCAGTGAGTGACAGACCTGTCCCTGCTAACTTAGTAATCAGAATCTCAACGAGAGACAGACCTGTCCCTGCTAACTCAGTAATCAGAATCTCAACGAGAGACAGACCTGTCCCTGCTAACTCAGTAACCAGAATCTCAGCGAGACATAGACCTGTCCCTGCTAATTCAGTAACCAGAATCTCAGCGAGAGACCACCTGTTCCTGCTAACTCACTAACCAGAATCCAGAATCTCAGCGAGAAACAGACCTGTCCCTGCTAACCCAGTAACCGAATCTCATAAACAGACAGACCTGTCCCTGCTAACTCAGTAACCACAGTTTAATCAGATTCCAGGCCTCTCCCTGCGAACTCAGTAACCAGAATCTCATAAACGGACTGACCTGTTCCTGCTAACTTAGTAATCGGAATCTCAATGAGAGTAACAAGGATCTCAGTGAGTGACAGACCTGTCCCTGCTAACTTAGTAATCAGAATCTCAATGAGAGACAGACCTGTCCCTGCTAACTCAGTAACCAGAATCTCAGCGAGACATAGACCTGTCCCTGCTAACTCAGTAACCAGAATCTCAGCGAGAGACCACCTGTCCCTGCTAACTCACTAACCAGAATCCAGAATCTCAGTGAGAAACAGACCTGTCCCTGCTAACCCAGTAACCGGAATCTCAGTGAGTGACAGACCTGTTCCTGCTAACTCAGTAACCAGAATCTCAGCGAGAGACCAACTGTCCCTGCTAACTCAGTAACCAGAATCTCAGTGAGTGACAGACCTGTCCCTGCTAACTCACTAACCAGAATCTGAGCGAGTGACCAACTGTCCCTGCTAACTCAGTAACCAGAATCTCAGCGAGAGACCAACTGTCCCTGCTAACTCAGTAACCAGAATCTCAGTGAGTGACAGACCTGTTCCTGCTAACTCAGTAACCAGAATCTCAGCGAGAGACCAACTGTCCCTGCTAACCCAGTAACCGAATCTCAGTGAGTGACAGACCTGTCCCTGCTAACCCAGTAACCAGAATCTCAGCGAGAGACCAACTGTCCCTGCTAACTCGGTAACCAGAATCTCAGTGAGTGCCAGACACATTTCAGCTAACTCAGTAATCAGATTTTCAGCATGTAACAGGCTGAACCTGCTAACTCAGTAACCAGAATCTCAGCGAGAAACAGACCTGTTCCTGCTAACTCAGTGACCAGAATCTCAGCGAGTGAATAGTGATTATTCTCCAAGCTGATAATTTGATGCACATAGTGTACCTGACCTAACTGTGTACCCAGTCCTCCCCTAATAAGGAGCTGTGTTTCGACTCACGGACACATTGAGTTGCTGCAGGCTGCTGTCAAATTATTGTAGCTGAAATTCTGCAGACTACACATTGCTGGTGGGGCTACAGTAAACAAAGACCCTCTTCAGCTTTGTTCCCTCTTTCAGGTTCTTAACCACAGACAGCCAGGTACATGGGTGACTGCCAATGCTGCTGAATCCTTGTCAGGCCATCCCAGTCTGTATCCTCCTTGAACATTAAATCAGCCCCCTGCCCTTCCCCTCATCGCCCTGTACCCTGTACCCTCAGGTTTTTTTTATTAGATTCCCTACAGTGTGGAAACAGGCCCTTCGGCCCAACAAGTCCACACCGACCCTCCGAAGAGCAACCCATCTAGACCCATTTCCCTACATTTACTCCTGAATAATCTACCTAACACTATGGGCAATTTAGCATGGCCAATTCACCTGACCTTCATATCTTTGGACTGTGAGAGGAAACCCGCGCAGACACTGGGAGAATGTGCAAACTCCACACAGACAGTTGCCTGAGGCGGGAATTAAACCTAGGTCCCTGGCGCTGAGGCAGCCGTGCTAACCTCTGAGTCACCGTGCCACCCCGATTATCCTCCTTTTGGCATCACCAAAGAACTCTACGTTTACTCACCCTCTCCTCACAGCTCCCACTGGTCTTGCCCCCAACAAATCTGGCTCACCTCCTCCTCTCCAGATGTCCCCCATGTCAGCAAAGTGATCACTTACAGTATAATAGCCCTGCTTTGTGTTGAAGAGAAAGAGATTCAGGGATCAAAATGAATAGATTGTCTGCATATAAACATTGAACATGACCACTTTGGTGCAGAAACACAGGAAAGGGATCAATCCATTCAGCTCCCCACACCATTAGAAGCACTGGCTCAAAAGTGTGACGTTCACACACACATACTGTGTGATCCACCAATTAGCCTAAGCAATGGGTCTGGATAATTAATTTAAATATTATTATGTTTATGGTGATGATGCATCATTCAAATTAGTAACTTGTCCTTCACTTTGGATCCCAATCAGGCCGTGAAATCAAAGACTGGCCCAGGAGAGTTCCTCAGGAATGCACTGTGGAATACTGGCACTACCCAAGACCAGGTCACACTGCTCTGGAAAGATCCCCGTGATGTGGGTTGGAAGGACAAGACATCCTACAGATGGCAGCTGGTGCACAGGCCACAAGTCGGCTATATCAGGTGAGCATACGATCACATGTTCATTAAACACCGGTAAGTCTAAGTCCCATTCACAAACACACACTGAGCCCTTATTAAATGTAGCTTTAATTTAAATAGTGCCATTATAGAGTGAAATGTCGAAAACGGTTCACTGTGAATTCGTAAATAGAATTTGACACTGTGTCACAAACATTGGAACAGATGAGAGGTAGATTTGAAGGAGCAGCTTAAAGGAGGGGAGTGGAGAGGTTGAGGGAGAGAATTCCAGAGTATATACAGGTGGTATACTGACCCTTGCCTTTGTTAGCCAGTATCGTCATAAAATCACAGAGATGTACAGCACGGAAACAGACCCTTCCATCCAAATCATTCATGCTGATCAGTGATCCCAACCCAATCTAGTCCTCCCTGCCAGCACCTGGCCATAGGAGAGTTGTGGTCATCAGAAATCTCCCCACCCTCCCCAATCCCCAGTCAAAGTTTCCCTATTTCTTCCCAGAAGAATTGGTCAGTTATCCTTTGCATATTCCCAATAGATTTGAATTTTCAGTGATGGCTGTTAAAGAATCTGTGGAAGTCATGGATGATTTAGGGATTTTGAAGGTTTGACAAAGGTTTGCCTGGTAATGCTGTACCTTGGAATCAGTCCCAATGAGTAGAGACAGCCCATATGCTGGCTGATTGGAGGTTTGGTTTTGGAGTTGCGTTTTGTCATTCTAGTGAATGCTGAACACGTTCTCCAGGCACAAAAGACATCCTTTCCCTCTGGTAACCAAGAAACATTCCCATAGTAACAGGATCCTGGCAGGTCAGTTGGGGCCTCATTCCTATTGAAATGTAAATCTGAAGACAATGGCTGACAGGCTGAAGTTACTGTTTGGAATCTGAGTTCTGCATCATCAGTTCAGCATGACTTCAACTTCCAGCATTTCCATTTGTTCCATTGTTAGAACTCTGTCTGATTTCAGATCCTGAAAGCAAACTCAGAAAAAAGATTCAGTTTGCTGAAATGTGCAGTTAAAGGCAGAGAGAGACACAGATAGTGAGAAGATAGGGAAGCACAGTGAGAGATTGAGAAACATACTTACACAAGAAACACATACAATTGTCAGAGGCACATACAGTGTATTTAGAGACGGAGAAAGGAGGTTGAGTAAAGGGTCAAAGAGAGGCCAGCTTAGGAGACAGACACACAGCCACTCAGTGCAGTTAGAGAGAAATATTGGTAGTGCAAAGTTGAATTCCTAATAGTCATAGAGATGTACAGCATGGAAACAGACCCTTCAGTCCAACCCATCCATACCGACCAGATATCCCAACCCAATCTAGTCCCACCCAGCACCTGGCCCATATCCCTCCAAACCCTTCCTATTCATATACCCATCCAAATGCCTCTTAAATGTTGTAATTGTACCAGCTTCCACCACATCCTCTGGCAGCTCATTCCAAACATGTACCACCCTCTGCGTGAAAAAGTTGCCCCACAGATGTCTTTTATATCTTTCTCCTCTCACCCTAAACCTATGCCCTCTAGTTCTGGACTCCCCCACCCCAGGGAAAAGACTTTGTCTATTTATCCTATCTGTGCCTCTGATAATTTTGTACACCTCTATAAGGTCACCCCTCAGCCTCTGACGCTCCAGGGAAAACAGAAATATTGTCTAGTTTTCTGTGAACTCTGGCTTTTACTAGATGGATCCCTCTCCCGGTCTGTGTGTACAGTTCTGGAGTGTGGTTTCCCTTGTCATAGGTTTGAAGGATAAAGTAGCAGTCCCATTCTTTCCCTATCACCTCATACATTTTGTCCGTTCAGGTGCGTATTCAATTTCTTTGTGATTGAACTTGCTTTCACTAAACCCCTGGGCAGACATTCCATACCCTAACCACTTTCCTCAGAAAATATGAGTGAAATATGTTTCTCAAGATTAAATATTGAGTATCCATCTGTAGAGCTTAATGTCTTAAGTATTAAGAGTCATATGCAACATGAGAAATTAACTCTGCTTTTTTTTCTCTCAATAGCTGCAGCCAAACCTGCTCAGTTTCTCTAGCACTTCCTATATTTGTCAATGTCTTTGTGTCTGCTGTGATCTCGATCACCCTCCTCCATCACCCTCTTCTTGGAACACACTCATTCCTACTTTAATTGACTGATCTCTCTTCCCCTCCACTGTTTCAGTGTAGTTTCACACAAATTTTGAGCTCAGCATCTGATTACTCTGCTGCCTTCTGACCTAACATTGAGCCAAGATTTCAGATCCTATGTCCTCCATTTTTTTTCACAGCATGGGTGTCTGAAGGCTACACAGCCAAAGGTCCACAGCCCAGCTTGCAGACTGAATAATCTGCTATATATTTCCAGCTCCATTTCATTAGGCAGACAACGTTAGTGATTACAAACACACTGTGCCATTTTAAGGGGTACAAACAATAAACATTTCATTTAGTTACAAAGCTGTGTCTTCTTTCTCCTTTCAGAGTCAGATTGTATGAAGGACCTAATCTTGTGGCAGATTCAGGTGTCACAATTGATACAACCATGCGTGGGGGGCGCCTTGGTGTCTTCTGCTTCTCCCAGGAGAATATTATTTGGTCCAATCTGCGCTACAGGTGTAATGGTGAGAACAGCTTTTTATTATTCATTCACGTAAAAATGTGGGAATTGCTGGCTGGGTCAGCACTTAATGCCTATCCCTAGTCATAGAAAAAAGGTCTTTTGGCCCATTGAGTCTTGCCAATCAGAACAGCCACCAAACTGTTCTAGTCCCATTTTCGAGCACTTTGCCAATGGTCTTGCATGCCTTAGCATTGCTATGTAAATTTTCCTGAAATGTTGAGGGTTTCGCCTCTACAACCCTGACCAGCAGTGGGTTCCAGATATTCATCACCTCTGGATGAATAAAACATATCTTCACATCCTTTCTAAACCTCCTACCCTTTATTTTAAATCTATGCAACCTGATCATTGGTCCCCTCACTAGGAAGAAACATTTCTTCCTGTCTATCCTGATTACGCCCCCGCCCCCCACAATTTTAAACATCTCAATCAGTCTCCTCTGTTCCAGGGAAGACCACCCCAGACTATCCAATCTGACTTCATAGCTAAAACTCTGCGGCCCAAGCAATAACAGCCCTTGACAAGGTGATGGTGATCTGCCTTCTTGAGCCATCACAGTCCATTTGTTGTAGGTAGACCCACAATGCTGTTATGGAGGGAATTCCAGGATTTTGAGCTCGTGGTATTGAAGGAATGGTGTTACAATTCGAAGTCAGGAATGGTGAACGGCTTGGAAGGAATGCTGCCCATAGCCCCCAAAATACTAACTTCAAGTTAATAGTGCTGGAAATGCTTGGCTGGTCACAGAGGAGAAATATGCCAGATTGATTAATCAGCTCACCTGATCTTTCCTTCCTCTGCCTGTTTGTCTCACAGACACAATTCCTGAGGACTTTGAGCCATTTCGGAAGTTGCTGCAACTCCAGATGGGAGCACGCTGAAGATTTGAGAGGTCCTTATGCCAGGTGACATCAGGAGCCCTTGTCAAGCATTTCCAGAACCAGTGAATTTGGCCAAAATGTCAACATCAAATAAATGTTTAAAACTCCAAAAAAAATTTTAAAAATAGAAAAGAAAATGGTAAACCCTGGCTGGCAGTCTGATTGTCAAAGTAACTGTTGGTCCTGGGTCACTGCCAGGGGGCAAGGGTTACAAGGGGGGACAGCGAGGGGTCATTATGTTATTTCCCCCAAGGTTTCCATTTCAATAACAAATATTTACAGATGTTTTCTCTCTCTAATCTGTCTTTCACTTTTGAGCTTCCAATTCGTAAATTACCCCTCCTCATCTCACCACTGTCTTTGGCACAGGCCAGTCCTTGGTATCAGCATCTCCACGTTGAGCAGCTGTTGTCTGCCAGTTTGACTCACTCTAGCCAGGCATTTGAAGTTTTTACTCTTGTACATGTCTAAGATTTTCCATTTAGAGGGAGCAGTGGTGTCACTATGCACATCAGACACATTACTCCCCTTCCAGTGTGAGGGAAACCAGGTGGTTTGCTGACTGGGGCTGTTAATCTGGTCCAATCTGTGTGACAGATAAGAACAGGAGTCTCAGACATCCTGTTCATTCTGAAAACTGGCTGTGAAGGAGCTGGATCAGTATCTCTACATGTAAATAAAGGGTGACTTGGTGACGGCATACTGGCCTCTGTGGAGTTATTTCAGTAAGGAAGTGGATATTCATCAGTTACTTACATTTACATGACTCAAATGTTCCTGTAGGCATTTTCTTTATTACTCCAGAATCAGCCTGGAACACAAAGGTAACCCTGAGCTTATTTTGTCGATTATAAATGTCTTCTGATGTTCCTGTTCCCTTTTTCTCCACCCCGATCTGCAGCTGGAAGTGGAAACGATTCACATATTTCTCTGTCACTATGAGTGGGGGTACCTGATAGCTGACTACGCCATGTCCTGTCATTCCCCCATACCAATGGGCAAAATGTCTTCTAAAGTTCAAATTTCACCTTTCTCCTATTTGTTGCTTGTCTTCACCCCACCCCCATCCCCGTCCCCTTCAAGCTCACTTTTTCCACCTTCTGTCCTATCTTAACATGTTCCCACAAAGCTGTTCACCACTTAACCTTTCCTGCTGGACCCATGCTGACTGGTATTGTAAACTGTTTCTCTGAAGGGATTCTCTCTCTCTCTCTCTCTCTTTCTCTCTCGGGGAATGTGAAGACAGCAGATGCTGGAGATCAGAGACTAGATCAGAGTGGTGCTGGAAAAGCACAGCAGGTCAGGCAGCATCTGAGGAGGAGGAAAATCCCGCCTCAGGCAACTGTCTGTGTGGAGTTTGCACATTCTTCCCGTGTCTGTGTGGGTTTCCTCCGGGTGCTCCGGTTTCCTCCCACAGTCTAAAAATGTGCAGGTTAGGTGAATTGGCCATGCTAAATTGCCCATAGTGTTAGGTGCAGGGGTAAATGTAGGGGAATGGGTCTGGGTGAGTGCACTTCGGCGGGTCAGTGTGGACTTGGACTGAAGGACCTGTTTCCACACTGTAAGTAATCTAATCTAAAATTGATGTTTCGGACTTAGTGGACTTCACCAGCTTCCTCATTTCCCCTCCCCCCACCTTACCCCAGTTCCAACCTGCCAGCTCAGCACCATCCCCATGACCTGTCCTACCTGCCAATCTTCCCTCTCACCTATCCACTCCACCTTCCTCTCCGACCTATCACCTCCATCCACACCTCCATCCACCTATTGTACTCTATGCTACCTTCTCCCCAGCCCATCCCCCTCCCATTTATCCCTCCACCCTGGAGGCTCCCTGCCTCATTCCTGATGAAGGGCTTTTGCCCAAAACGTTGATTTCCTGCTCCTCGGATGCTGCCTGACCTGCTGTGCTTTTCCAGCACCACTCCAATCTAGACTCTTGTCTCTCTCTCTCTCTCTCTCTCTGCCATTAGCATCTCTGAAGTCAAAATAAAAAATAAATTCTTGACCCCACCATCTCTGTAAAGTAACACCCACTCCCAACCTTTCTCTCTTCCGTAAGGACCTTGATTATGTTGTCACCTCTAAATCTGTGACCATCCTTTCTTGAACTCCATTATTGGAGAGATTTAATCAAATTTCTGCCCTTGCCGTGGTATGCAATCACAAGCAACTTATCAAAATCATAATTCATATTCACTGTCTCAGTGACAAAAGTAAACTTTCCTTTGTGATCCTTCTTGACCTGTTGGTAAGTTTTGACACAAGAGTCCACACCATCCTCCTCCAACGCTTTTCCATCAATGTCCAACTGAAACTGCTGTCATGTGGTTCCACTGTTATCCATCTCATCAAAGTGAGACACTCTTCCTATTCCTGACTATGATGACCCATTTCTGAGCCATAATATCGGATGTCCTCCTTAGCTGCCTCCCATTTTTTTGTCAACATGTTGCCCTTCAGTATAACATCTAGAAGCAAAGCATTTCTGTTCTGGCAACATTTCTTGGCATATTAGTGAAATTTGAATTTGGTTTAAAAAACATTGGAATTAAAGGTTGGTCTGATGGAAGCCCTGTGACCACTGTAGATTGTTATAAAATACCATCCAGTTCATTAATGTCCTTTAGGGAAAGAAATCTGACATCCTTACCTGGTCTGGCCTTTGTCTGACTTCAGATGTTGTGATATGCTAAACTACCCTGTAAAGTGACCTAGCAAAACTATTGACTTCATCGGCATTTATTAATTAATAAAGCCAAAATACAAAGGGATCTGGGAGTGCTAGTCGAGGATTCTCTAAAGGTAAACATGCAGGTTGAGTCCGTAATTAAGAAAGCGAATGCAATGTTGTCTCTTATCTCAAGAGGGTTGGAATATAAAAGCAGAGATGTGCTACTGAGACTTTATAAAGCTCTGGTTAGGCCCCATTTAGAGTACTGTGTCCAGTTTTGGTCCCCACACCTCAGGAAGGACATACTGGCACTGGAACGTGTCCAGCGGAGATTCACACGGATGATCCCTGGAATGGTAGGTCTAAGATACGAGAAACGGCTGAGGATCCTGGGATTGTATTCATTGGAGTTTAGAAGATTAAGGGGAGACTTAATAGAGACGTACAAGATAATACATGGCTTGGAAAGGGTGGACGCTAGGAAATTGTTTCCATTAGGCGAGGAGACTAGGACCCGTGGACACAGCCTTAGAATTAGAGGGGGTCAATTCAGAACAGAAATGCGGAGATATTTCTTCAGCCAGAGGGTGGTGGGCCTGTGGAATTCATTGCCACGGAGTGCAGTGGAGGCTGGGACGCTAAATATCTTCAAGGCAGAGATTGATAGATTCATGTTGTCTCGGAATTAAAGGCTGCGGGGAGAACGCTGGTAAGTGGAATTGAAATGCCCATCAGCCATGATTGAATGGGGGAGTGGACTCGATGGGCTGAATGGCCTTACTTCCACTCCTATGTCTTATGGTCTTATTTAGAGATAAGTGACAAATACGGGCCATGTCCCATGCTAGCATAAGACCATACTGGGTGGGCCAGCTTTATTTTCCATCATTAATTGCCCATGCGAAAGTGAGGTTCAGCTTCCTCCTTGTGTCACTGCAGTCCATGTAACACAGGGACATGCACAGTGCTGTTAACGAAGGGGACTCCAGGACTTTGACCCAGCAACAGTAAGTGAAATGCAATCTAATTTCAAATCAGGATGGTGTGTGACTTGGAGGAGAGCTTGTAGGTGGGGATGTTTGATGTATCTGTTGCTCTTTTGTTTCTACATAGTAGAGGTCATAGATTAGGAAGGTGCTGTCAGAAAAGTCTGGGTAAATTGCTCAAGTGCATCTTGTTGATGATCCATACTGCTGTCACTGTGTATCGATGGTGGGTGGGAATGAATATTTAAGTTGTTAGGTGGGGTCCCAGCCCATGTATCTTGTTTCCTGTTGATCTGCTGGATGAGGTAAGAGGACACACCAGGCCAGTTGTGGAGGTCTCCGTGGACAAGAAGAGATTCCATTAAGCATCTTCCAGTTAAAGCGACATGGTCCTGAGCTGTGCAACCCTCTCAGACTCTGGCCGGGATGAGTGCAATGCCTTTAAGAAAAAACTCAATGCAAATTACAGCCCTCCCAACCTTAGAATGAAAGGAATCCTGTGTGCTGGTGGGCCACATCTGATCACAGCAGTTACCACCCAGCGTGGCAATCCAGCCAGACCAGGAGGCCGGGACGAGTGCAATATTGGAAGGTAATGAGACAACAGTGCACCTCATCCCGCACCAGACGGTCAGTTAGAGTAGCTTCTTCAATTCTGTAACATTGCCAATCAACCTGAAGGAGATAATAACAGCAGCATTTAAACAAAGGAAGAATTGGTGGGGAAGGAAACAAGTCCGATGGGTTGAGTATCTGGCTTAGAAATAAAGTGACAAGCAAGTCTCAGGAGCATTTATTTGGATTATCTTAGATTTCTAAAACAAAACACAATGTTTTAAATTCATTCTTCAGGAGTTATTTTGGTTTCATCAAGTTTAATCTGCGAAAGAATATTATTGAAGGTGTTCTAGTTCAGAAATCTGGTAAAGGTCAGAAGTCACACGACTGAAAATGTGTTGCTGGAAAAGCGCAGCAGGTCAGGCAGCATCCAAGGAACAGGAGAATCGACGTTTTGGACATGAGCCCTTCTTCAGGAATGAGGAGGGTGTGCCAAGCAGGCTAAGATAAAAGGTAGGGAGGAGGGACTTGGGGGAGGGGCATTGGAAATGCGATCGGTGGAAGGAGGTTAAGGTGAGGGCGATAGGCTGGAGTGGGGTGGGGGCGGAGAGGTCAGGAAGAGGATTGCAGGTTAGGAAGGTGGTGCTGAGTTCGAGGGTTGGGACTGAGACAAGGTGGGGGGAGGGGAAATGAGGAAACTGGAGAAATCGGAGTTCATCCCTTGTGGTTGGAGGGTTCCTAGGTGGAAGATGAGGCGCTCTTCCTCCAGCTGTCATGTTGCTATGGTCTGGCGATGGAGGAGTCCAAGGACCTGAATGTCCTTGGTGGAGTGGGAGGGGGAGTTGAAGTGTTGAGCCATGGGGTGGTTGGGTTGGTTGGTCTGGGTGTCCCAGAGGCGTCCTCTGAAACGTTCCGCAAGTCAGCGGCCTGTCTCCCCAATATAGAGGAGGCCACATCGGGTGCAGCGGATGCAGTAAATGATGTGTGTGGAGGTGCAGGTGAATTTGTGGCGGACATGGGAGGATCCCTTGGGACCTTGGAGGGAAGTAAGGGGGGAGGTGTGGGCGCAAGTATTGCATTTCTTGCGGTTGCAGGGGAAGGTGCCGGGAGTGGAGGTTGGGTTGGTGGGGGGGGGGGGGGTGTGGACTTGACAAGGGAGTCACGGAGGGAGTGGTCTTTTTGCACCACTGATAGGGGAGGGGAGTGAAATATATCCCTGGTGGTGGGGTCCGTTTGGAGGTGGCGGAAATGACGACGGATGATGTGATGTATATGGAGGTTGGTGGGGTGGTAGGTGAGGACCAGTGGGGTTCTGTCCTGGTGGCGATTGGAGGGGCGGGGTTCAAGGACGGAGGAGCGGGAAGTGGAGGAGATGCGGTGGAGGGCATCGTCGATCACGTGTGGGGGGAAGTTGCGGTCTTTGAAGAAGGAGGCCATCTGAGTTGTACGGTATTGGAACTGGTCCTCCTGGGAGCAGATGCGGCGAAGACGAAGCAATTGGGAATATGGGATGGCATTTTTACGGGGGCAGGGTGGGAGGAGGTGTAGTCTAAGTAGCTGTGGGAGTCGGTCGGTTTATAGTAAATGTCCGTGTTGAGTCACACGACACCAGGTTTTAGTCCAACAGGTTTATTTGAAATCACAAGCTTTTGGAGCGCTATTCCGTCACACAAATGAGCATTGTTCCGAAAGCTCGTGATTTCAAATAAACCTGTCGAGCTACTGGTGTGGTGTGAGTTCGGATATAGTCCATCTAAGTCCAACACCAGCACACACATCAAATCTAATGTGGAGAAAGCTAAAATGTTCCAAAATTACGTACATCAGAATTGCAATCATTTTGTGATGCAACATTGCAAGCAGTGATGTGAAACATGTTCAGTTAAAACCCTGTACTGCAGATGTGGGAATTTCTGGATTAATCTCACTGGAAAGATCTTGAGTTTAATTTCCCAGTGGAGATTGAGGACAGAAGATTGAGAGATGCTCTTGTTGAAACACATCAATGCTAATGGGATTGGCAAGGTGAGTTCCTAATGGAGATACCAGAGGACACAATTTAAAAATATAGGGGCTTCAAATTTAAGATGGAGATTTCTTTTCCTTAGAGAGCTGTTAGTCAAGGAGAGCAGGGTCAAAGAATATTTTCAAGGCTTGAAATGACGTAGATTCCCAATTCACGGGAGTCAAAGGCTATAACCAGGGTAGACAGTGTGGTGACCTTGAGATCACAATCAGATCAGGTATGATCTTATCAGGTATCAAGGGGCCGAATGGTCTGCTCCTTACTGTTTTGGGCGGCATGGTGGGTCAGTGGTTAGCACAGTAGCCTCACAGCACCAGGACCCAGGTTTGATTCCAGCCTCGGAGTGAAATTTGTACATTCTCCCCGTGTCTGCGTGGGTTTCCTCCGGGTGCTCTGGTTTCCTCCCACAGTCCAAAGATGTGCAGGTCAGGGTGGATTGGCCATGCTAAATTGCCCTTAAGTGTTAGGTGCCTCATTCAGAGAGAAATGGGTCTGGGTGGGTTACTCTTCGGTGGGTCGGTGTGGACTGGTTGGGTTGAAGTGCACAGCAGTTCAGGCAGCATTCGAGGAGCAGTAAAATCGACGTTTCGGCCAAAAGCCCTTCATCAGGAATGAAGAGCTTTTGCCCGAAACGTCGATTTTACTGCTCCTCAGATGCTGCCTGAACGGCTGTGTTCTTCCAGCACCACTAATCCAGAATCTGGTTTGCAGCATCTGCAGTCATTGTTTTTACCTTGTTGGGTCGAAGGGCCTGTTTCCACACTGTAGGGAATCCAACCTAATCTCATCCTTGACTAAATCATTCTTGGTCTAAACTAATCTCCATGGGATATTAGCATCCATGAATCAAAGTTCTTTGAGATCGCTGAATTAATTTCACCATCACTTTTCCAGCTCTGGATAAAATATTTTTCTTGATTAGAGGATTTTAGTGAAGGCAAAGACTGTGGTTGAGCTTAGGTAATGACAATTAAAGAAACATGGTGTATGGATTAATGCCTGCTTCCAACATAGGGCCACTGCTGCAAATTCTTCTTTTTCACTTGGTAAGCCAAGTTGGGTTTCTTTGGAAAGGACAAAAACAAACATTACATAATGAATAACTGGCTGTATAGAGGAACTGGTGGTCGTCATGGTGACGGGGCACCTAGCAACTCCGCAAAACCTCTCTCAATAGAGAGGCAGAAGAGGGAGAAAAGGAGGGAAAAAAAAGTGATGAAAAAGGAGAGGAACAAAAGGAGAACTAGAAACCAGAGCGGGGGAAAGTTTTTACAAAGTTTACTCAAAGAGCAAGGTAAATGTTAACTCCCTGTTATAAAACTGTAAACCCAACAGATCTGGAAAATTCAACTTCACTTCAAATTAACAACGATTTATTTTCTCTGTTTTGTTCTTACCTCGGTTCATTTTACTGCATTATTCACTTCTTTGCAACAACTTCCGAAGCTTCTCTGCTCAGAGAGACATCTTTCACAGCTGCCCCCCTCCCTGGGGACAGGGTTCCCTGCTTTGGCAGTAGTCTTCAGCTCCGAGGGAGCACTCTGCGGCTCCCTGCAATTGCATTTGGTCTAAATGGGTTCCTTGGAACCCGCCCTTTTCCCTCACACCAACAAAAGGAACGACTCTGCTCACTCGGGCTTGAACTGACACTTAAAGGGGCCTCCACTTTTTTTCTTTTTCTACAAGTTTCAGCACCTTTTGGAAAATTGCCCTGGGACAGTGACAGCCTCTTCCTCATTGGATCCTGAGCAATTCATAATAAGGTCAAAACCCCTTCCAGAATGCGATTATGAATACGCAGGGTCAGTGTTGGACTGCATGTGATCAGAATAGACCCATATATACCCAGTTACAACCAAAGGTGGCACAGGATATTAAAAAAAGAACTTCTCCATGCTCAATAACAGTCGACCCTCATAGTGAAAGACGCTGGGGAAAGTGTGAAATAAGTTAGAACGAACAGAGCTGCTTTGGGTAATACCAAGGGAACTGCCATTGCTTGTCCAAGGAACTCATTACCTCAAGTGATTCATTTATTGTGATAGGACAATGAAATTCACCTTTCGGGGTACTTAATCACGTCAAGTCTGTCTTCACCATTCTACTGGGTACAGCAAGTATATGGTTGGGAATTTTGAACTGGACTGTTGGTGTGATTTCACCTAATATGTCCAATGTGCTTTAGGGGTAATCTACTGCAAACACCTCACCACCATTAACTAGTACTTCCAGTAGTGCCTTTGTAAGATTGATTCAATTCAGTTGTAAGAAAGGCAGCCCAATACTAATGTCTTTTTCCATTCCTACACGGCCTGCACTGAGGTGCTAATCATTTAAAACCAGTTCTGTAGGGTGGGGCATGTTGTTGGTATGCCTGACAACAGACCCTCAAAGCAACTGCTGTACCGGTCACAGCAGAAGTCTCCCAGGTGGACAGTGCAAGTCCTTTAGGTATGTCTACAAAGTACCTCACTGCCATCTCCTGGGAATGCTCAACGTGTGAGCGACCAAATGGAGATAGGTAATTTGGGAACGGACCAAACACATCACAAGACTTTATCAGAAACACAGATGCCATGTCAAGGCATTGGAGAGAGCACAATTTCCCAAATTCCATAACTACCTGACCCAAAAGCACTATCTCCCTCACATTTGACAGTTGCAGACCATGTGTTGGATTTAGCAGCCTGTATGAAACCCGCTGAACTGGAATTGAAGCAAGTCATCCTCAATCCCAAAGGCCTGCCTCAAAAGAAGAGGAAAAGTTACTTCACAAAACGCGAGTTCACAGTGTGCAACAGTGTACCCTAAACTGCCTGCTTTCCAGACAAAAAAAAAGTTGATTCCTACTCTTTTTTTCAGCTCTCTACCAATGTCAGTATACTACCCCCAATCTCATGTATTTTAATTTTACATGCTAATCTTTTATGTGAGACCTTATTGAACACCTTCTGAAAATCCAAGTCAACCACATTCACTGCTCCCCTTATCAACTCTGCTAGTTATATCCTTGAAGAATTCTGGGTTTGTCAAACATGATTTCCCTTTCACAAATCCATGCTAACTGTATTTAGTACTATCACTGTTTTCCAAGTGTTTTGATATTCTTTATTCTTTTATTATAGATTCTCACATTTTTCCTAATTCTCTATATCAGGTGAACCAGTTTATAATTAGCTGTTTTCACTCTTCCTCTTTATTAAAATAGTGATGTTAAAGAACGTAGCTTCCAATCCAGCAACTGTTCCAGAGTATATAGTATTTTGAAAGATGACCCATCAATGCATCCATTATTTCTGGTCATTTCCTTAAGTACTCTGGGACGTAGATTAAAAAGAGCCTTTAAACCCATAAAATTCCCAACACTATTTTTCTACTAATTCTGATTTCCTTCAGATCCTCCCATGTGACCAACAGTTCCTCAATGTTTTTGGAATTCTCCTTTCGGGCGGCACGGTGGCACAGTGGTTAGCACTGCTGCCTCACAGCGCCTGAGACCCGGGTTCAATTCCCGCCTCAGGCGACTGACTGTGTGGAGTTTGCACATTCTCCCCGTGTCTGCGTGGGTTTCCTCCGGGTGCTCCAGTTTCCTCCCACAGTCCAAAGATGTGCGGGTCAGGTGAATTGGCCATGCTAAATTGCCCGTAGTGTTAGGTAAGGGGTAAATGTAGGGGTATGGGTGGGTTGCGCTTCGGTGGGTCGGTGTGGACTTGTTGGGCCAAAGGGCCTGTTTCCACATTGTAAGTCTAATCTAAGGAAATAAAAACAAACGATGTATTTAGTTGGTTCCACATTCTAACTTACCCTGTTTCTGACTGTAAGGGATCGACATTTGTTTTCACTAATCACTTTCTCTGAACAAACTTACTGTTGTACTCTATTTTCCCTTTCTTGATCGATCTTTCTAACCTATTTTGTGGGCGGCACGGTGGCACAGTGGTTAGCACTGCTGCCTCACAGCGCCTGTAGACCCGGGTTCAATTCCCGACTCAGGCGACTGACTGTGTGGAGTTTGCACGTTCTCCCCGTGTCTGCGTGGGTTTCCTCCGGGTGCTCCGGTTTCCTCCCACAGTCACAAAGATGTGCGGGTTAGGTGAATTGGCCAAGCTAAATTGCCCGTAGTGTTAGGTAAGGGGTAAATGTAGGGGTATGGGTGGGTTGCGCTTCGGTGGGTCGGTGTGGACTTGTTGGGCCAAAGGGCCTGTTTCCACATTGTAAGTCTAATCTAAGGAAATAAAAACAAACGATGTATTTAGTTGGTTCCACATTCTAACTTACCCTGTTTCTGACTGTAAGGGATCGACATTTGTTTTCACTAATCACTTTCTCTGAACAAACTTACTGTTGTACTCTATTTTCCCTTTCTTGATCGATCTTTCTAACCTATTTTGTGGGCGGCACGGTGGCACAGTGGTTAGCACTGCTGCCTCACAGCGCCTGTAGACCCGGGTTCAATTCCCGACTCAGGCGACTGACTGTGTGGAGTTTGCACGTTCTCCCCGTGTCTGCGTGGGTTTCCTCCGGGTGCTCCGGTTTCCTCCCACAGTCACAAAGATGTGCGGGTTAGGTGAATTGGCCAAGCTAAATTGCCCGTAGTGTTAGGTAGGGGGTGAATGTAGGGGTATGGGTGGGTTGCGCTTCGGCGGGTCGGTGTGGACTTGTTGGGCCGAAGGGCCTGTTTCCACACTGTAAGTCTAATCTAATCTAAAATCTATTTTGTTGAAATTTAAAGTCCTCCCACATCTCAAGGGCCAATTTGCATGCCCTTTCCTTAGACCCTAATAATCCTCATATTTCATATTAAGACAATCAGGCCACCTTTCCTGTTTAGTGCCAGACATGAATAAATAATTCCTCTTCCTATCCACTCTGGGTATCATTACCAAAATAACTGCCCTGCAAACTGCCATGTCCTTTTGGTTTGTAAGCCTATCTATCCCACCTCCAAAACCCTTTCCTTGCTGTGAGAATCAATTATTGTTGGTGAGAGTGAGAGATGTTGGAGCAGAAATAGACTATTCAGCCCACTGAATTGCAGAACAGATTCAATGAGATCATGGCTGACCTGATAATCCTCAACTCGATTTCCCTGCCTTTTCTCCATAAACCTTGATTCCCTTACTGATTAAAAATCTGTCCATCTCTTCCTTAAATAGACTTAGTGACTCAGTCTTGACAGGCCTGTGTGATAAAGAATTCCATAGTTTCACTAAAATCTAGGAAATTCCTCCAAATTAGTGTGGTGCTGGAAAGGCACAGCAGGTCAGGCAGCATCCAAGGAGCAGGAAAATCGATGTTTCAGGCAAAAACTCTTCATCAGGAATAAATGAGGCCAAATGTCAGACTCAAATGGGGGAGCCCATATTCTGAGATTATATCCTCTAGTCCTAACCTCTCCCAACAGAGCAACCAACGTTTTTGTATCTACCTAGTCAAGTCCCCAAGAATCTTTTCTATTTTAATAATGTCTCCTCTTTTCTTCTAAACACTAATGAATGAACCAGCTTACAGAACTTCCCCTCACACAAAAAAAACCATCCTCGCCCAGGATCAACCCAGAGAAGTTTCTGCCTCCAATGCCGATATATATCTCCTTAGGTAAGGGGCCCAAATTTGTTCACAGTATTATAAGTTTGCGCTGACTCATGTTTGTATAGTTTTAGCGATATAGTACAGTTTATAAAATCTCCCATAGTTTTATCGTCATTCCCTTTGAAATAAAAGCTAAAAATCCATTTGCTTTTCCTATTACCAACAGCACAGGTTCAATTCCTGTACCAGTTGAGGGGTCATGGTGGTCCCACCTGCTCACCCTCTTTTCCCCGTGATTATCTAGTATTTTTGGAATGCTATTAGTGTTTTTTTTGGTGTGAAGACCGATGCGAAGTATTAATTCAACTCCTCCGCTATTTCCTGGCTCCATTTTGTTCTTCCTCCAGCTCCATTCTCTAAGCAGCCTATGTTAGTATTGGCATTTTCTTCCTTTTTACATATTTAATGGATCATTTAGTTTATTTATATATATATAAAACTTGTTAGTTAACCGTCAAACTTTACTTTCTCCCTCTTTATTAATTTTTGGCCATTTTTTGTTGGTTTTTAAATCTTTCTCAATCCTGAAGGTTAGCACTGATCTTTGCCACAGTGAATGTTTTTTCTTTCAATTTTGTAGTCTCCTTATCTTCCAATACCACGGAGTTTATGGCAATTCCTGGTGAAATCCAGTAATTTTCTTCAATTACTCATGAGCACCAGTAATTGCTGTTGAAAACGAGTAATTGGCAATTGCTGGTGAATGGCAATGATTGATGATTTTGTTGATCATTTCCAGTGATAACTGGCAATAGACTTAATTAGTGATTGCCAGTTAAAGTCAGTGATTGTCTGTTGGTTTTTATTTTATTAATTCAGGGACATGGGCACTGCTGGCTGGGCCAGTGATTATTGCCAATCCCTTGATCTCTTGAGAAGGTGGTGGTGAGCTGCTGTCTTCAACTGCTGCAGGCCACATGCTGTAGATTAACCCACAATGCCCTGAAGGAGGGAAATCCAGAATTTGACCCAGTGAAAGCGAGGTTTAAGCAGTGAAGGATTGTGAAGGGGAGGTTTCAGCTCATGAATGGCAGATCCAGCTTATGAGAGGCTATTTGAATTGATGCTCTCAACAGAAGGGAGAATACAAAATACCTCTTCTGAAATACTAAAATCAAAAGGCTGCTGTGCTGGAAGTCTAAAATTAAAACAGAAAATGCTGCAAATACTCAGGAGCATTGGCAACATCCACACAGAGAGAAACAGTTTACAGCTGAAAGTTGAAGAGCTTTCCTCAGGATCAACAATAAAACGTCAATGATCTTGATTTTTTTTTATTCGTTTGTGGGACTGGCTGGGCCAGCATTGATAGCCCATCCCTATTTGCCCTTGAGATGGTGAGTGGGGGTGAGCTGCCTCCTTGAATCGTTGCAGTCCACTTGCTGTGGGGTCACCCACAGTGCCAGTAGAGAGGGAGTTCCAGGATTTTGACCCGATGACTGTGAAGGAACAGCAGTGTATTTCCAAGTCAGGGTGGTGAGTGGCTTGGAGGGGAATTTGCAGGGGGTGGTGTTCCTAAGTACCTGCTGCCCTTGTCCTTCTAGATGGAGATGGTCGTGGGTTTAGAAGGTGCTGTCTAAGGATCTTTGGTGAATTTCTGCAGTGCATCTTGTAGATAGTACACACTGCTGCTACTGAGCGTCAGTGGTGGAGGAATCGAATATTTGTAGATGTGGTGCCAGTCAAGTAGGTTGGTTTGTCCTGGAATGGTGTTGAGCTTCTTGAGTATTGTTGGATCTGCACCCATCCAGGCAACTGCGGAGTATTCCTTCACCCTCCTGACTTGTACCTTGTAGATGGTGGATAGACTTTAGGGTGTCACTGCAATATCCCTCGTCTCTGACCTCTTTATTAACCTTTTCCCATTTCACAGATGCTGTCAAAGCTGCGGTGTTATTTCAAATGTTCCTTTTCTTTTAATCTCTGAAGTTTGTTTCCTTCATTCATGAGATGTGAGTGTACCTCAGGGGGCAACTATTTTTTGTCCACTACTCTAATTTCCTTTTGACTTTAGTGGCTTTCTAAGCTATTTTAGAAGGTATTTAAGAGTCAGTCACTATTAAGGACAAAAGAGTAACTAGGGAGAGAATATGGCCCCTCAAAGATCAGCAAGGCAGCCTTTGTGTGGAGCCGCAGGAGATGGGGGAGATATTAAACAAGTATTTTGCATCAGTGTTTACTGTAGAAAAGGACATGGAAGATATAGAATGTAAAGAAATGGATGGTGACATCTTGAAAAATGTCCATATTAGAGAGGAGGAGTGCTGGATATCTTGAAACGTATAAAAGTGAATAAACCCCCAGGACCTGATCAAACTCTGTGGGAAGCTAGGGAAGAGATTGCTGGGCCTCTTACTGAGATATTTGTATCATTGATAGTCACAGGTGAGGTGCTGGAAGACTGGAGGTTGGATAACGTGGTGCCACTGTTTAAAAAGGGTGGTAAGGACAAGCCAGGGAACTATAGATCAGTGAGCCTGACGTCGGTGGTGGGCAAGTTGTTGGAGGGAATCCTGAGGGACAGGATGTACATGTATTTGGAAAGGCAAGGACTGATCGGGGATAGTCAACATGGCTTTGTGCGTGGGAAATCATATCTCACAAACTTGATTGAGTTTTTTTAAGAAGTAACAAAGAGGATTGATGAGGGCAGAGTGGTAGATGTGATCTATATGAACTTCAGTATGGTGTTCGACAAGGTTCCCCATGGGAGACTGATTAGCAAGGTTAGATCTCATAGAATACAGGGAGAACTAGCCATTTGGATACAGAACTGGCTCAAAGGTAGAAGACAGAGGGTGGTGGTGGAGGGTTGTTTTTCAGACTGGAGGCCTGTGACCAGTGGAGTGCCACAAGGATCAGTGCTGGGTCTACTATTTTTCATCATATATATGAATGATTTGGATGTGAGCATAAGAGGTACAGTTAATAAGTTTACAGATGACACCAAAATTGGGGGTGTAGTGGACAGCAAAGAAGGGGATTACAAGGGGATCTTGATCTTTTGGGACAATGGGCTGAGAAGTGGCAGATGTAGTTTAATTTAGATAAATGTGAGGTGCTGCATTTTGGGAACCTTGTCGAATGCCTTATTGAAGTCCATACAGATCACATCTACCTCCCTGTTTCTCCCTTTTTTTAGCTTTGACAAAGGGTCAGTTAGACTCAAAACGTCAGCTCTTTTCTCTCCTTATAGATGCTGCCAGACCTGCTGAGATTTTCCAGCATTTTCTCTTTTGGCTTAGCAGGACTTACACACTTAATGGTAATGTCTTAGGCAGTGTTGCTGAACAAAGATACCTTGGAGTCACAGGTAGATAGGATAGTGAAGAAGGTGTTTGGTATGCTTTCTTTTATTGGTCAGACTATTGAGTACAGGGATTGGGAGGTCATGTTGCGGCTGTACAGGACATTGGTTAGGCCACTGTTGGAATATTGCGTGCAATTCTAGTCTCCTTCCTATTGGAATGATGTTGTGAAACTTGAAAGGGTTCAGAAAAGATTTACAAGGATGTTGCTAGGGTTGGAGGATTTGAGCTGTA
The DNA here is from genome assembly GCF_020745735.1 of Hemiscyllium ocellatum. NCBI lineage: Eukaryota > Metazoa > Chordata > Chondrichthyes > Orectolobiformes > Hemiscylliidae > Hemiscyllium > Hemiscyllium ocellatum. The sequence goes on from NC_083450.1 coordinate 607,090, forward strand.
GGGAGAGGCTGAACAGGCTGTGGCTGTTTTCCCTGAAGTGTCGGAGGCTGAGGGGTGACCTTAGGGAGGTTTATAAGATCATGAGAGGCATGGATTGGATAAATAGACAAGGTCTTTTCCCTGGGGTGGGGGAGTCCAAAACTAGAGGGCATAGGTTTAGGGTGAGAGGGGAAAGATATAAAAGAGACCTAAGAGACAACGTTTTCACACAGAGAGTGGTACGTGTATGAAAGGAAATGGTGGAGGCTGGTACGTTTGCAAAATTTCAAAGACATTTGGATGGGTATATGAATACGAACGGTTTGGAGGGATATGGGCTGGGTGCTGGCACTGGGACACTTTTGGGTTGGGATACCTGGTCGGATTGGACAGGTTGGACCGAAGGGTCTATTTCCATGCTAAACATCTCTATGACTCTATGATATCATTGTAGGTCTGCAGTCACATGTAGACCAAACCAGGTAAGGACTGAAGATGTCTTTCCCGAACGGGCATTTTATTAGTGACCAGGTGGTGTTTTAAGCAATTGATAGTGGTTACCTAGTCAACATTAGAATAACTTTTCATTCCAGTATTTTTTTAAAAATTATTTTACATTTCCTCGTGGGAATCAGACTCATGCCCTGGATTTCGATTACCACTATGTCACTGTAATGTCTTTTGCCCCAGGTTACAGTTTGTGAATTTGAATGTTACCACCTGGGGGAGGTATAAGTACATTTTGAGATTTAATCAGCTCCAGATCTAAATGTGACTTCACTTCTAAAAGGTGAGTGGCTCACAGCCAAGTATCAAGGAACCGGATCTGCTAACATTTACTTTGATGTTGGGACTGTAGCTGCTCCACTCTGGGTGAACAGAACACTAGAAACAAATTGTTTTTAAATTATTCACCATGAAACAAAACATGGACAAAATGTACCAATGACCTGCCTCTCCTGTTGAAACCATTAGAGTCATGTTCTTCTATCAGCAACAGAAGTATCACTGGTACATCAGTGGTTGGATGTTGTGTGGTCACACCTGGAGGTTTTCATGTAGTGCCTGTAAACCTTGCTCAGCTGATTTCAGCTGCACCGCAGTTAAAAAGGCACATGACTTCTGCAACCTGGGCATGGAAGAAAGTAAATTAGCCAGAATTTCTGAGTGCTCTCCAAAGATCCCTGCCGGAACCTCTGTGCTGAGGACATCAGCTCATCACCTGTTGTGTGCAATTTTAATCTCACAGCTCCCATCTCCTCCACACTAAAAATCACACAACACCAAATTATAGTCGAACAGGTTTGTTTGGACATATGAGTTTTCAGAGCACTGCTCCACACCTCCACATCATGATCTCCAAACTTGTAAAAACAATTTATCTATCTGCAAAGTTCTCATCCCTGTTCCCGTCGAAGACTCGTACTCACTATCGCTACGATTAACTCCAAACAGACCAGGAGTTGAATGGTCTGCACCCAACTAACGGGGAGCCTAGTTCCATCCTGTGAGGTAAAGCATTTATCTCTAAGTATTTCCTAAACAACTTGTTCAGAGATTTTATTACGTAGTTCTGGTGCAGGTGGGACTTCAGTCAAGGTCTCCTGGCTTGGTGATAGGGCATTACTACTGCAATACAAGAAAGCTTGGCAAAGCATTCAAGTATTTTTTAATTCCTGTTGAGAAATGTTATGATACACTTCTGGAGCAGGGAGGAGTTGAATGCAGGCCTTCTGGCTGAAAGAAAGAACACTCCCACTGCACCACAAGAGCCCTAGGTGAAGCATTTTTAAAAATTATTCTCTAACCTATTTTCTAATCAACCTATTTAGAGATGTTATTACACATCTTTGGAGCAGGTGGGACTTGAAACTGAGACTCCTGGTCCAGGGTACGGACACTACCACTGTGCCACAAGAGGGCGTTGGCACCTAAATAAGTACAATGCAGCTACATTTGAATATTTGGATAATGAACTATTTATATCTAAAATTGTCACACAGATGTTACTCAATACTGTCATGTATTCAATACTCCAGTAACTGAGGAGTGCTGTATTTTCAGAAATACTGTCTTTTGGAAGTACTCTAAACAGATATTCCAACTCACTGTTAAATCATGTAAAAGATCACATGGTGTTATTCAAAAACAGTTCTCCTAGTGTTGTGACCAACATTCACCTCAACAAACAGTATAACTGCTAGTTGGAGGGCCTAAGGTGTCATATTAAACATCGAGCTAATTCAAAACAAACTCCTTTGTCATCAGGAATGTTCAGAAGTCCTGAGGAGACAAGAGATGCATTATAAAAATTAAATATAGTAAGGACAGAAAATAAAAGGAATCATTAATGCTGTCCACATATGACATCACACATCTGCTCTCCAGTTTAAATAATCCAACTATTTAGAGGGTGCATCTTCAAAACAGCAAGGTTTGCATTTCTGCCTATTTTGCGTCTTTGCCGATATTCAATCAGGTTCCTTTCTTTAGTGAACTTGAAGACTTAGTTAAGTGTAGTTTAACTTGCATGACAGCATCCATAATGGCAGAACAGTTTCTATTTAGACACCAGATATAATGTTAAAATCATTGAGGAAGATATATAAGCAGGGATAATTATTTCAGGTGCAGGATTGTTTAAAATGAAGTCCATTTCTGGTGTGAGTCAGATCCTGATGTGTTGCTGAACCTGGTCCATGTCTGTACCTGTTATGGGTCTATTCTCAGTGTGAGTGTTACCTAGTTAGGAGTGTGCTGCAAGTAGGAATGTTTTCCCAGTGTTTGTTGTTGCTGCAGCTGGAAATTTGTTCCAGTTGTATTCACTTCCGTGTGTGTGTGTGTGTGTGTGTGTTCGTTCAACTCTGGAAGTGTTTTATTCTAGATGTGAGTGTATACCAGATGAGGGTCTGCTGAGGGTTTGTTCTCTTGAGGTCTGGAAGTCTATGATCTTGATGTGGCTCTTTGAGTCTCTTCTGTTGTAGTATGGTGTAATTGGTTGGGAAACTGTTCCATGTGTTGATCTGCTTCTAGTACCTTTTAGTTTTAGGTATTGATTCTTCCAGGTGTGGATGTGTGGTTCTGAAACACAGCAGTTCCATTTCCTCTGAGAATTAGTTCCAGATATGAACCTGTTCCACATGCAGGTGTGCTGGGCTTCTCTTTCAGGAGTGGATCTGTTTCAGGTTTGGGACTTCTCCAGTTGTGGGACCTTACAGGTGTGTTACTGTTTCATATTTGAGTCTGTGTAGATTCATTTGTTGGTCTGTTCCAACTTTTGTGGTCTCCTCTGTCTTAGGTCTGGATCTATTATGATGTGGGTATGCCCAAGTTCTGCATCTGTCAAGGAAAGGGTGTGGTTCAATTCTAGATCTCTCCAGGAGTGACTATGCTTTAGTCCTAAAGGTGTGTTTCAGTCCTGGATCTATCCAGGCATGGGTGTGTTTTAGTCCTGGATCTATCAGGCGTGGATGTGTTTCAGTCCTGGATCTATCCAGGCGTGGATGTGTTTCAGTCCTGGATCTATCAGGCGTGGATGTGTTTCAGTCCTGGATCTATCCAGGCGTGGATGTGTTTCAGTCCTGGATCTATCCAGGCGTGGGTGTGTTTTAGTCTTGGATTGATTCATTGATTCATTCATCATCACACATCCCAAAGCACAGTGAAAAGCTTTGTTTATGAGTACTACAGGCAGATCAAGGATACAGATCATACATGTAAAAACGTAGACAGAGACACACAGGTTACGTTGCACAGGGCATGCGCTAGGCACCATCAACATTATTTGAAGTTAGAGACTCCATTCATCAGTCTAATAACAGCTGAGGGAAGCTGTTCCGGAGCCTGCTGATGTGTTCAAGCTTCAGTATCTTCTGCCTGACGGAAGAGGTTGCGGAGATCATTACCAGGTGCAATGGATCTTTCATGATGTTGGCTGCCTTTCTGCTGTAACAAGCTGGATAAATGGAGTCCATGGATGGAAGGTTGGCTTCCGTGATGCTCTGGGATGTACACACAACTTTCTGTAGTTTCTTATGGTTCTGGGCAGTTCCCATACAAACGTTATGCACCTGGACAGTATGCTTTTGATAATGCACCTGTAAACATTTGTGAGAATTCTTATGGATGTGCCAAATTACCTGAGCCGTCTGAAGTAGAAAACACATTGTTTTGCCTTCTTGACCATTACACCTATGTGAGAAGTCCAGGATAAGTTGTTGACTATTGTTGGCCATGTCCTAGTCTGGATCTGTTCAGGAGTGGGTGTCTTTTAATTCTGGATATGTCCAAGAGTAAGTTTTCAGTTCTGGATTTGTCCTGGAATGAATGGCCTGGGTCCTTTCTTCCCTGAACTGTTGGAGGCTGAGGGGTGATCTTATAGAAGTTTATAAACCCATGAGGGGCATGGATAGGATGAATAAACAAGGTGTTTTTCCGAAGGTGTGGGAGTCCAAAACTAGAGGGCATTGGTTTAAGGTGAGAAGGGTAAGATTTTAAAAAGGATCTGGGGGGAAATTACTTCACTGTGAGGCTGGTGTGCATGAAATGAGCTGTCATAGGAAGTGATGGGCGCAGGTACAATTACAACATTTAATAGGCATCTGGATGGCTTTATGAATATGAAGGGTTTAAAGGGATATGGGCCAAATGTTGGCAAATGAGACTAAGAGTAAAAAGTGAGGTCTGCAGATGCTGGAGATCAGAGCTGAAAATGTGTTGCTGGTTAAAGCACAGCAGGTCAGGCAGCATCCAAGGAACAGGAAATTCGACGTTTCGCCAGAAACGTCGAATTTCCTGTTCCTTGGATGCTGCCTGACCTGCTGTGCTTTAACCAGCAACACATTTTCAGCAAATGAGACTAAGGTCAGGTTGGGATGTCTGGTCAGCCTGGACGGGACTATTTCAGTGCTGTATGCTACTCCGGCTCTGGAGCTATCTGGTTCCAGGTCTGGACCTTTTCAGTGTGTGATATGTTCTAGATGTGTTCCTGATCCTTGTGCAGCTGGTTCTCAGGTATGGACTTGGTCAGGTGCAGTAGGTCAGTTCATGAGGTACACCCCAATGGTGCAGTCTCAGTTCTAGCTATTTGTTTGGGGGCGTGAGGGTAGTGAATGTTGTGGTTTTTTTTCAAATCGGGTGGGGTTTTATTACAGTGGGGAAGTGTATATTTTCCCCGGCGGTGGGGGACGGGGTGGAGTTTATTGTAGATATGGGCGGGACCTCCAGGTGTATTGGTACCTGTTTGTGGGCGGACTCTCCTCATTTTGTCCTGGAGCTGCTCTGTGAGGGCTGATGGTTTTGAAGCGACATTTTGACACAGATTGTTCCACCATGAAGCCGCGACGCCGAAGTTCCTCTCTTCTGTTGTTGGGGGTCTACCTCGGAGCAGGTGAGTCCTAGGGCTGGGGGAGACAATAACGTGGCTTAGTGTTCACACTTTCGGGGAGGTTTGTGCTTTTCTAAGGGATAGGTCACCTGTCGGGAGAAAGGTGAGCCTAGAATTAGTGCAGCAAAAATATGGGAGCAGCGGGACCAGAACAACCTGGGAAATGGGAATATTAGATCAAGGGCGGATTACAAAAGTCCTGAAATCTGCTGGAATTGCTTCTTCTGAATTAGCTGTGGACAAAGCCACCTAGGGTTATGTCTCTCCGACCTCTGTGTGGTTTGTAAGGAAAGCGGGAGAGTGTGAGCGAAAAAGAAAACTCCGCCGGGAAATGTTTAACCGGTAAATAACCGGGTACAATGCAAACTGGCGGCTTGGTGGTTACTGTGTGAACAATCCGTGGGTGGATAGTTGCTTTGGGGAGAGATAAGAGGGAGAAGGAATTAGATTCAGCCCTGGCCTCTAGGGGGTAATTCTGCCCCTTTTTGTTTTGAGGAGTGAGGTGGTGTTAAAGAGGCTGTTTGTCGGTATTCAGGATTTGGAGATACCGGTGTTGGACTGGGGTGTACACCCCCTGGTGAAGGAGAGTCGCTCCGAAAGCTAGTGTGCTTCCAATTAAACCTGTTGGACTATAACCTGGTGTTGTGTGACTTTGAACTTTGTTCCTCTGTAAGTCCCTTCGGTGATGGTGAAGTCCCCCCCCACCCAGTCTCCCCCTGGGCAGAGACACCGCTGTAAATGATTGGTGATTGATGGTGATCTCTGTGTCCCTGCATCTTGAGGGCTCACGCTCGCTTTGTGGACCCGCGCTCTCCACAAAGTATAAAATCCACGGCTGTTATGACCGCCTTGTAGTGACTTGATTGCCAGCTTTTTTTTCCCACAATCATCACAATAAATAACTGCTGGAGAAACTCAGCAGATCTGGCAGCTTCTGTGCAGAGAGAAACGGAGTTGAAGCGACTTTACTCTCTCCACAGAAGCTGCAGGCGTTTCTCCAGGTCCCCCTGCCTTTATTTAACTTCACTCTAACCACGTCTCAGTGTTACCGCACATTGAGGGGACCCACTCAGCTCCAGTTAGTGTGGGTACACAGGTCTATTAGCGCGGGAAGGCATTCCTTTTACCTCATTCCTTCAGGCTGGCTGCTGTGAATATATTATTCTGATTTATATCATCGACCACGAGGTAACTCGCGTCAGAATTATTCATCAAAAGCGCAGTGAGAGGATCGACACCATGAGGCGTAGCCCGAGGTGGGGAAGCAACACAACAGAGAGTGGGGGGTGGGGGGTGGCAGTGGTTAGTGTCGGCGCTTGTTCCGGGCATGAATATTCCATGACTTTAGAGTCAGCGCTGCTTTGCATTTCCATACAGTGGGATGTTTTACTGAAGGGTAAAAAGTGAGGTCTGCAGATGCTGGAGATCAGAGCTGAAAATGTGTTGCTGGTTAAAGCGCAGCAGGTCAGGCAGCATCCAAGGAGCAGGGAATTCGCCGTTTCGGGCCAGAGCCCTTCATCCGGAAAGTTTTACTGAAGGGGCAAGTCCAGAGGAGAGCTGCGCTGTAACGAATCAACATTTACTGCTCTGCACAATGCAATCAATACCAGCTAAAATTAAAAATCACCCAACACCAGGTAATACTCCAACAGGTTTATACAAAAGCACCAGCTTTCGGATGAAGGAGCAGTGCTCTGAAAGCTAGTGCTTCCAAATAAACCTGTTGGACTGTAACCTGATGTGTGATTTTTAACTTTGTACACCCCAGTCCAACACCGGCTCCTCCAATTCACAGCTACAGTTGGTGACTTTACTTTTAAATAGTCTTCAAGTACTTGAATTTTTTTTCCCCAGCACTCTGCATTTCATCAGTCACCTTACACTCTTTTGTCTGGTTACCTGAAAGCTGAACGCAATAACACTGTTACATGGCACTGGCTGCTTCCCAGATCTGATCTAAATCCCCAGTTGGACACATAAATAAAGGTTTGTTCATGGGTTGCTTCGCTATGGCCAAGCTTGATCCTGTCCAGGGGCCAGGAATAGTGATCTGTGGTGAAAGCCAACTCATTGCTTTTGTCCTTAGGACTAAAGGACCACCCCACAAACTGCATTTTTAAAACAATCATTAGAATTAGAATCAAACAATTTTACAGTCCAGAAGGAAGCCATTTGACCCATCGAGTCTGTACATGCTCCCAAAACAGCTGGTTCCACTCTCCAGGCTATTCAAGTCGCCCTCAAAATTCATCACTTTCAAACATATAATACTTGTCCTTTGCAACCTGCTACACAGTTCATTGCAAATCCTATTAATCCCCTGAGTAAAGAGATTTCTCTTCATCTCAGTCCTGGCTGTCTTGTTTACAATCTTAAAATTGCAACTCCTAGTTACTACATACACCATTCTTTATCCTGTCAAAATTGTCCCCAGTTTTGAACACCTCTTAATGTTGTTTTTAATTCATTGGTCATGGACATAGCTGCCTGGCCAGCATTTCATTACCTGTAATAAAAGCCAAAAGATCTGCCAATGCTGTAAGTCAGGGGAAAAAAAAGACTTTGTTGGTAAAACTCAGCACATCTGGCATCATCTGTGAAGAGAAATCAAAGTTAATGTTTCGGGTCTGGTGACCTTTCTCCATCTTCAGTGTTTTTTTTATTTCATTGCCTAACACAAATTACTCTTGAGAAGGTGGTGGTGAGCTGTCTTTTTGAATCTTTCATTAATAGACCAAAGGGTTGTTAAGATTAAACTGCATTGCTGTGGGTCTGGAGTCATACCTAGACTTGTCCTTCCTTTAGTTAATGAACCAGATGGTCCCTCCTTCTTCATATCAGATTTCCTTTAAAATTAAAGTTTTATCATTTACCATGGTGAAATTCAAGTCCGTTACCTGGGCATGCCAGAATCATTGTCCAGCGATAATACCAATAGGGTATCGCCTCCCAGATTTTGCATACTGATGAAGGGCTAATGTCCAAAACATCAGCTCTCCTGCTCCGCTGATGCATTGAATTCTCCAATTTCAAATAAAATCCCTTCCCTTCCCCCGACTCCCTTCCAGCCCCTCCCTCGCCCTTCCACTCTCCCCAGACACCGATCAGATTCATTGCTCCTATTGACTTTCTACCTGTCTTCACCAATCCCCACTTCACCACCCTGCCCCTGCCACCCTCCTTATCTGCAGCTCCCCTTACACCCACCCCCCCAGTCCTGAAGAAGGGTTACACCCAAAATGTCAACTTCTCCAACTTCTGATGCTGCCTGGGTTGCTGTGTTCTTCCAGCCTCTTGCTTGTCTACCTCAGATGCTGCCTGACCTGCTGTGCTTTTCCAGTGCCACACTTTTCCACTCTGACTCTCCTGCACCTGCAGTGCTCACTTTCTCCTCGTCTTACACACTGCCCAACACAAGACCTGTGAGTAAATTGGAGGCCATATTTCAGCTCACTGCCAGACGTTATTGCTGGAGCTGTGATGTTTCAGGAGACAGGTGTGCTTGCCAAGTCCCTCTTGGATAGAGACAAAACAAACTGCAGATGCTGGAATCCAAAGTAGACAAGCAGGAAGCTGGAAGAACACAGCAAGCCAGGCAGTGTCAGGAGGTGGAAAAGTCAACATTTCAGGTGTAACCCTTCTTGGATGCTGCTCAGTTCAAGCAATGAGTAGTTTGTGCTATGATTCAGGATCTCCCATCCTGCACACCCCCTCAACCCCCCCACCCCACCCCCCCAACCTGCTTCCCCCTCCTCCCTCTCCACCCCAGTGGAACCGGCTTCTTTCCTCACTGTCAGTTTGACACACTATTGTACTGCCATTCTCACATCATCTGAACTATCAACATCCTTTTTCCGCCCAGCACTCCACCTTTCCCTGTGCCCCCGCCCCCTCCTGCCGTGACATCAGCTCCAATGATGAGTCATCTAGAGTCAAAATGTTAGCCTGCTCTCTCATAATGCATACTGTCTGACCCACTGTGATCTCCAGCACTTTTTGTTTTTAGCCATGTATCAGAAGGAAGCAAGCATGAGGCTGGAAGAACACAGCAAGCCAGGCAGCTCCATGAGGTGGAGAAGTCAATGTTTGAGGTGTAACCCTTCTTGAGGACTGGGGCTGGGTGTAAGGGGAGGTGCAGATAAGGAGGGTAGAGTGTTTTGGGTGGGGGAGGGATCAGGTTGGTGAGGTAGGAATAGGTGAATACAGGTAGATTCTGGATTAGTGGTGCTGGAAGAGCACAGCAGTTCAGGCAGCATCCAAGGAGCAGCAAAATCGACCTTTCGGGCAGAAGCCCTTCATCAGGAATAAAGGCAGTGAGCCTGAAGCGTGGAGAGATAAGCTAGAGGAGGGTGGGGGAGGGGATGAAGGTGATAGGTCAGGGAGGAGAGAGTGGAGTAGATAGGTGGAAAAGGAGATAGGCAGGTCGGACAAGTCCGGACAAGTCATGGTGACAGTGCTGAGCTGGCCCGAAATGTCGATTTCGCTGCTCCTTGGATGCTGCGTGAACTGCTGTGCTCTTCCAGCACCACTGATCCAGAATCTGGTTTCTAGCATCTGCAGTTATTGTTTTTACCTCGTTAAATACAGGTAGAGGTTGGGAGGTTTGGGAGGAGTGAACTGGTTGGTAGCTGGAAGGAAGAATTAAAAAGTGTGGGGCTGGAAAAGCACAGCTGGTCCAGTGCCATAAATTTTGACTCTGATCTCCAGCATTTGCAGTCCTCATTTTCTCTGAGCTGAAAGGAAGGGTCAATCAGAGGAATGGAAGGGATGGGGAGGAGGGGGGGAAGGGAGGTTATTTGAAATTGGACAACTCAGTGTTGAGTCCTCTGGGCTGTAGGCTACCCAGGTGGAAGATGAAGTATTATCTCTAACTAAGTATGTATCAGAAAGAAGGAAGGAGAGGAAGGAAGACATATTGGTATTTTCATTCTATTGCTTGTGAACATTGCCCTCCTTATTGTGACTGGATGTTTGGTTAATTTATACACAGGTTTCCCCAACACTTATAGGAAGAGAAACTGACTGTAACACCTCCTATAACTTGTATAACAGTACTGTACACGGTATCCCAGACTTCAGGCTGGATGGAGACAGGGACAATGGTGATTAAGACTCTCTAGGGGCTTAGAAGAAATGTCCAGAACACTGGCTTTGCTGATAGTCATATCACTACCCTCCTTGTGATTATAAAAAATATTGCATTAAATTCTCTATCACCATGATTTGGAGGAGCCGGTGTTGGACTGGAGGAGACAAAGTTAAAAATCACACAGCTATAAATTCTGTGTCTTATGGTTCTGCTTCACAACCAGCTGTTGAAGGAGCAGTGCTTTGAAAACTAGTGCCTCCAAATAAATTTGTTGGACTATAACCTGGTGTTGTGTGACTTTTAACACTATCACCATTTCATTGTGTCTTTCTCCCATCCTCGAACACTATGATTATATTGTAGATACAAGATTTGTAGTCTTTATTTGCTGCATCTTTATTCTTCTTTACGCATAAAATGTAGTCCAAGGAAACGCTTGTGTTCATGGTACAAGAAACTTAAGTTTCAACTCCAATGAAAGGCAATGTCTGTGTCCTCCTGACACACTAGCTGCTTTGTATTCAGATCTTTATCAAAATCCAAATGGGATAAATCAAAATTATTAAATTTATTGCACTTCTGCACAGTTCTTGTCTATAAGTGTGCTTCTGGTGGTCACATGTTCCACTGTAAATTCTTACCTCTGTATTTATAATGGAAAGTGCCTATGTTAACTTACGCTCCAGATATTGGTGCCATCTCAGTCTTGAGCTGAAAATGTGTTGCTGGAAAAGCGCAGCAGGTCAGGCAGCATCCAAGGAACAGGAAATTCGACGTTTCGGGCATGAGCCCTACATCAGGCCATCTCAGTCTTGCATCTTTCAGCCCTCGACCTCAATAGCCAAGCTTCTCTGCTTCAACAAATTTTACTTTTCTTAATTCCCAATTTAAGATTAGTGTTGTCTTTGACTATCTGTTATTAATAGTGGGGTATAAACAAATGGAAAGACTAAAGCAAAGTGTTGAATTATGTTTCCATACCTGTGTCCAATTATTACTTGCTTTCTAACTCCACTTTGCCTGAATGTTAGAAACAACATGCAATATTATGAGGAAAGGACAGGAGACATGAAGAAACTCCTGTACCAGGACGATCCTATTATTCTGTGATTACACTTAGTCTGGATTCCATCTACAATTCGAAATGATTATGGACTAAAACTGGTACAATTTGTAGAATTCTGGTATCATTTTTAACAGCAACTTGTATATGTGTAGTAACTAACATCCCAGAAGCAACTACCAAACACAGTCTGACACAGAGCTACATCAGGAAACATTAGTGCATTCAACCAGATCCTTAATACACAAGTAGGAGGCTGGAAGAATACAGCAGGCCAGGCAGCATCAGGAGGTGGGGAAGTCAAGTTTCAGGTATAAGCCTTCTTTAGGCCTGTGTATTTCGGATTCCAGCATCTGCAGTTTTTTTTTGTCTTCAAACAGATTCATGCCTGACACAGCTCAGTTTTCAGAGATGTCTTAGTGGAGTGGGGCAGAGAGATTTCTGGACTGAATTCCAGAGCTTAGGGCTGGGCAACAGAAGGAATAGGGAACAGTGGCTCTCTTGACTCATTTACAAAGGTTAAAGCTAACACTTTCACCACACCCAGGTCGTCCCAAAGGGCTTGTGGCCAATGATGATCATGAAGTACCCTTGCTGTGAGGTTATACAAATGTGGCAAATCTGTGCCCACTGGGAAAACATAAACAGCAAATTTTGCAGCTGAGGAGTCTGATGATGGTTAACTCAAACTATCCCATGTTCAGATACAATCAGGAAACTGGTGTGTAAATTCACTGCTTCATACGTCTCACTAAAGCTCAGCGACTTGTCAAGGGTCAGTGTCACTTTGTTAGCAATTAAAGGTGGTTCATCTGCTTAAAAAGTTGCCGCTGTCAATTTTAAAAAACATTTAAACCAGGGTGGAAATATTGAAGGGACTAGGTTTTCACGATTGACTGGAATGATAATGTCCATCCAGAGTGATTAAGTGACGTGGGTTCTCAGCAATGACCTTGACTCAGCAGATCACTGTGACAACACCGACCAAATTAATTTAATAGTTGGCATGTTGCCCAACCAGCTCCTAGCTTTGGTGAATCATTAACCAGGGCAGCTATGTATCCCCACAACCCAACACGATCGATCCGCCCCTCCCCCCGAAAAGTGGTGTGTTTCTTCTGGTTAAAAAGTTCCCGTTTCTCGCTGTGGTTAATGATAACGGCTGAATTTCTGTCCTGAGTTTTATGTCCTGTGACTCTTGGAGCTCAGGTCAAGTCACTCGCTAAGCCCCATCCTATCGCTGACCTGCAGCTGTGCACAAACGACAACATCCACATCTCGGAAATTAACCTTTAAATATGTATTTTAATCTGACGTCGCAATGTGTGTCTTTTTGCAGCTGACTTTGAGAGGTTGTTTTCGGCTAGACCTGCACTATGGGAACAAACCAACCGTCAATGCTTGCAGTATTGTGACATATATTTATGGCTCTTTGTTGGCTCGGCCTCATACTGCGGAAACTGGACACAAGTTGTGATCCTGAACATAGCTGGTTGGGGAGAGTTTTTCTCCAGTCTGGACGGGTTAGAGCTCCGTGTTGTGTGTTTCCTTCTAATCGTTTCTTCCACTGAATGGAAGTTTTTCTCTTTTGCCTCCAGCCTTCTCAAGCGTTGGTAATGGATTACCTAGGCTGGGGCTTAGCAAAGTTTGAATGTACAGTTCATGAGGGAGGGAGACAGTGTTAGGAGCCAAGAACTGAGGGAGAAAACCCTGGTTTCAATAAACTCAGTTTGTAATTCTTCCTTATTTATTTTAAGCACACCTTTTGTTTATTTTCAAAATATAGAATGACATGATTTGTTGGCATTTATTTTGCATCCAAGCAGCAGACTCTTGGGTTAGTTATGGAAAGCAGATTGTATGAGTTGAAAGGGTGAAAAAAAAGTAAATCAGACAATGTGATCAGGAGCAATAGGATTAGAGGCTGTGATATGCAATGTCCTATACATAGCTTTTGTAACTGTCTTTTTTTTAATATGACCCAAGTCTTGATTATTCAATGGTTCTTATCAGCACCCAACCCCAACACACATGCATGTAACGTCACAGCCCATCCCTACATTCAATCTCCATTTACCCCTGGGAAGGGTGGTCATAACATATAATTTATGTACTTAATCCAGTTTCTGTCAGGACACAGATTGGCAGTACTTTAAATCATTGAAAGATTGTTGTCAGGTATCTTGGGTCTTCTCATATACTGACGTAAGGTAGTTTGTTCCTTATCACTGAGTATGGTCTTTTAACTCCTTAGATATGTAATATTTCTTAATTTTCATCTGTACAAAATAAATTGGGGGTCAGTTAGCTTGGATGGCTGGTTTGCAATGCAAAGGAACACCAACAATGCAGGTTCAATTCCTGTTCCAACGACCACAAATGACTCTTTTCAACCTCTCGTGCCTGAGGCAAGGTGACCCCCAGGTTAAATTACCATAAGTCTCTAATTACAGAGAGCCTTATGGCCTGGTAGGATTTTGGTGACTTTATCTTTTACTTTACGCAGTTGGTTATCAAATACAGCTCTCTAAAGATGTCTGTTGTCAAATGCTGATTCTAGACTGGTGTCTTCTCTTGTACTGATGTCAGAGTCATGGTATTAGCTACATCAGTAAGATTTACATGAATCTCATATCACATCTCTACACCCCTCCCTATAAGTTTCTCTCTGCTTGGTTTACATTATATTAGTAGTTTATTTTGTTTATGACCCACTTGGGCAAGATGCTGTAAATCAAACCCTGCTATTCCTGGAGTCATACTAAATGTCAAAGTGTTTCTAAGGTACTCACAGTACTTCAAGTTACCTTGCTCTCAGACTGAGGTTAACAGAAAGACCAGGTTTCTGTACTAAATAATTGTTATTTATTATAAGGAATTGGACTATAACTACAGGGAGGCAGTTAAACTATTGACATAAAACACTATTAACTAAAACATTAATCTGCTAACATAAACTCCCCTTACATTGCAGACAAATAAATAAGGAAAATACATTACTGACAGAACATAAAACAGTACTACATAGTTCCCTTCGGTCCTCGATGTTGTGCTGACTTTTTATCAAACTCAAAGATCAAACTAATCTATATTCCCTGGGGTCAGGGAGTCCAGAACTAGAGGGCATAGGTTTAGGGTGAGAGGGGAAAGATATAAAAGAGACCTAAGGGGCAACGTTTTCACACTGAGGGTTTTACGTGTATGGAATGAGCTGCCAGAGGAAGTGGTGGAGGCTGGTACAGTTGCAACATTTAAAAGGCATTTGGATGGGTATGGAATAGGAAGGGTTTGAAGGGATATGGGCCGGGTGCTGGCAGGTGGGACTAGATTGTGTTGGGATATCTGGTCGGCATGGACGGGTTGAACCGAAGAGTCTGTTTCCATGCTGTACATCTCTATGACTCTATTTTACCATCGTCCAAATGCCTATCTAAGAGTCGCTTAAATGTCCCTAATGTATCTGACTTTATTCCCACCGTTGGCAGTGCATTCCATGTACCCACGGCTCTATGCAAAGAACCTACCTCTGACATCTCCCCTAAACCTTCCTCTAATCACCTTAAAATTATGACTCCTTGTGATAGTCATTTCTGCCCTGGGGAAAAGTCTCTGACTATTCATCTAACTATGCCTCGTATCATTTTGTACACCTCTAGCAAGTCACTTCTCATCCTTCTTTGCTCCAATGAAAAAAGCCCGCGCTCCCTCAACCTTTCTTCATTAGACAAGCCCTCCAGTCCAGGCAGCATCCTGGTAAACCTCCTCTGCACCCTCTCCAAAGCTTCCACATCCTTCCTATAATGAGGCAACCAGAACTAAACACAATATTCCAAGTGTGGTCTAACCAGGGCTCTATAGAGCTGCAGCATAACCTCGTGGCTCTTAAACTCAATCCCCTGCTGATAAAAGCCAACACACCGTATGCCTTCTTAACAATCCTATCAAAGTGGGTGACAACTTTGAGGGATCTATGGACATGGACCCCAAGATCTCATTGCCAAGAATCCTGCCTTTAACCTGTATTTAAATTCAACCATCCAAAATGAATCATTTCACACTTTTCCAGGCTGAACTCCATCTGCCATTTATCAGCCCAGCTCTGCATCCTGTCAGTGTCCCATTAAAACTTGCAGCAACCCTCCACATTATCCACCTTTGTGTCATCAGCAGAGGTAGAAAAAAACTGTGAAGACAGTTCAGGGGTTTTTGCTCCCCAGTTCTGATGTGGATACTTTGCCTATCCAGACCCTTGGTGTTCAGTTGTCTGCCTTCTGGAAGCCTCCATTGGCTTATAAGAAGTACAGAACTAGTGATTCACTTAGAAAGTGTTTCTATTATATCAGTTCAAAAGTCACAGTTCAAAGCAACTGCTGTCGGAAAGGTAACTGATTTTCCTCAAGTTTCAACAGTTTTTTTTCACTGCTGAAAACAGGCAGCTTCTTTTGGAGAGAACAGAACACACTTCTTTGTCTTTCTCTGCATGTCTGTGTCTCTCGCTTGTTTTCAGTTCCAACCTGTTCAGTTAGCTGAGAACTAATCAGCTTTGCTTCTAAACATCTCCATGACTTTTGAAGGTCTGCACATTGCTGGAACCCATAACTTTAAAAAAAAACAAGAGTTCACAATGAGTATCAAATTCCTAGCTGTAAATGCAGCAGCCAACTTGGTAAATCCCTAATTTAAAAAAAAATTTTTCTACTTATAATCTACAGTTATTAATGACATAAAATATAAAAAATATATTACAACTTCCACTTACTTGCATAATCTTTGCAAACAGTGACATCATGGTCAACTTTAAAAATCACACAAAACCAGGTTATAGTCCAACATTTGTTACAGTTATCAATATTTTCCCCCAACCCTCAAAGGCACAATGATTTCAATGCCCCAGTCAATGTAGCAAATTAACCCATACTGTCACTCTACATTGGAAATCAGCTGTCCAGCCATTTGAGCTAATTGACCCAAGTAAATGATCAGATATACCTCAATGATCAGATATAGTATAGTGTCCCGCACTATCATCCGCAGTCTCACTCCTTGCCTCATGTAAGATCAATGGCACCCTGTTCCTTCTGAATGTCCCTTCAGATGTATTAGGATCATACACCATGGAAACAGACCCTTCGGTTCAACTCATCCATGCTGACCAGATATCCTAAATTAATCTAGATCCATTTGCCAGCATTTAGCCCATGTCACTCGAAACCCTTCCTATTTATGTACACATCCAGATGCCTTTTAAACATTGTACCAGTCGCCACTACCTCTGCCAGCAGCTCATTGTGTACATGCACCACCCTCTTCATGAAAAAGCTGCCCCTTAGGTCCCTATTAAATCTTTCCCCTCTCATCTTAAACCTATGCCCTCTAATTTAGGACTCTCCTACTCTGGAGAAAAAATATATCTTGGCTATTCACTCTATACATACCCCTCATGACTTATACACTTCTGTTAAAGACACCCCTCAGCCTCTGATTCTATGGGGTAAATAGCCCTGGCCTATTCAGCCTTTCCATACAGCTCAAACCCTTGCAAATCTTTTCTGCACAATTTCAAATTTAACAACATCTTTCCAATAGCAGAAGGGAAGGAGAAGTGTGCTATGTATTGGCCAAGACTTGAACCCAGGCCTCCCAAATGAACCACATATAACATATTGGTTACCCTGTTTATCTAGTGACTATTGTTTTTGACTTTCTCTTCCTTCACGGATTTTCAGGTTGACAAAGAGTTTATACCCAGTGCCCAGAGGCGTACCACCTCTGTTATTTGTGGGGTTTTTTTTTAGTTGTTTTATCTTCTTGTGATCTTGTGTTCAAAAATATTTTTGACCTTCGCCCCATTAACAGTTCTGCTGGTGAGTACCCATCATTCAACATTATTGTGCTAATACTGTATAGAGGTAATTCCCAAACAGGATTCTTATGCATCATTTACTTCGCAGTTTTGACCGGTTTCTATCTTTCCATTTGACAGTAGATGGAGTTAAGAACTTGTCACCTGGTTGACACCTACTTCCAAAGTAAATTTCCCAAAATCTTCACTCATCTATTGTCCCATATTAATTATCTCAGGAAACTGTTTATCGCAATGATCCTTTTCAGTGCTGTGATCTCTACTATTGTGAATGAACTTTTGTCACTTTATCTCCCTTTAAAATTGAACAAATCCATTTTTATCTCATTGTCTTTCCATAAAAAACTGATGTAATCATTGACTGTTTGGACACTCAGTTGAGTATTTTGCATCACAAAATATAATCCTGTATGTCTCTGGAAATGTCTGACCATCATACTGATTGCTACACTACTGCTCATCATTTTAAAATGTCTCCTGCAGATGTTCTGCAGGATTTCTCTTCACATTGTCTTTAGTATAACCACTTTGTGGTCATATACCAATGAATTTTCTACTATTGTCAAATGTTGCTTTTGTTCATTGTACCTTTTCAGCATTTGGTCTGCTGGACTATGTTCCAACCACCTTTGCAGATAGAATTTTCTGACCTTTGTACATTTTTTTTAGCTACACAAATTTGCTCAGTTGCTGGTAAAACTATTGCTAGAGAATAACATTCTTCTTCTACTACTCCTGGTTCTTTTTCTGCTCGGTTCACTGCTTCCCTAAAAGCATACCTACCATTAGTTGCGGCTTGACTGAAAGACAGGCTGGTCAAGAGTGAGGACTGCAGATGCTGGAAACCAGAGTTTAGATCAGAGTGGTGCTGGAAAAGCACAGTAAGTCAGGCAGCATCCGAGGAACAGGAAAATCGACGTTTCGGGCAAAAGCCCTTCATCAGGCATGATGAAGGCATTTGCCCAAAACATCGATTTTCCTGCTCCTCGGATGCTGCCTGACCTGCTGTGCTTTCCCAGCACCACTCTGATCTGAAAGACAGACTGTATCATTGCTTTATTTGTCAGTCTCAGCCTGAATCTTTGTGTGCATAGAGGCATTTTTGAGATTTATTTTGATCCTGATAATGTTGCCAAGGGAGCGTTTTCCATCTTGACCAGGAATTTCAGACCCATGAGATAGTCTGCTAACCTTTCACATCCCCACATAATTGCAAGCATTTCCTTCTCTACAGTTGCATTCCTCCTTTCAGTCACCATCAAAGTTCTCAAACTAAAATAGATTATGGTTTGGAGATGCTGGTGTTGGACTGGGGTGTACAAAGTTAAAAATCACACAGGTTATAGTGCTTTCAGAGGGCTGCTCCTTCACCAGATTGTTGTGGAGGACACAATTGTACGATTAGATTCTGTGCCATGTCAGTTTGCACTCTGATAAGGGCTGGTCCAAGTCCTCTGGATGATGTGTCCACTGCTAATAAGCCTCAGTTTGTGGTATTTTTACAACTGTAACTCCTCACTTGGAGCTATCACCATCACACATGGACCAGAACATCTGGGTTCAAATTCTACCTATCATAATATGTTTGAGCAGGCTAATTAAAAATAATTATTTTTCAATTAATTTCCTTTAACTTCAGGCAGAAGAAATCAGGCTCGAGTATATATAATTTGGGCCCTCAGAATTAGTCCCCTACCCAAAAGAAGAAAGCTATCCAAGCGGGTATCTTCTTCCTGATATATTGTGTTTTAGCTAGATTGCAATTTTTCTGGACTGCAAGTGTTGAGCAATACTCCTCAAGCAAGTATTTTACTACCAAAGAGAGAAGGAGTTGGGTTCATTTAGCTTTTGATACAGAAGACTGGATGAGATAATTTAACTTACAACACAAATTTAATATCATTGAATTGAATTTATTGTCACGTGTACCGAGGCACAGTGCGAACAATACAGGCAGATCAAATGGTTAATTAGCATAGAGAGTAAATAATAGGTAAACAACCGGAAAAAAAAACACAGGGACAGGCGAATTTTGAGAATCCATTCAGTATTCTAACAACAGTAGGGTAGAAACTGTTGTAAAACTGGCTGGTGCGTGTGTTCAGGCTTCTGTACCTTCTCCCTGATGGTAGAGGTTGTAGAAAAACACTGCCATGGTGGGATGGATCTTTGAGAATGCTAGTGGCCTTTCCTTGACAGCGGGCCTGGTCGATGGATTCTACAGATGGGAGGTTGGCCTTTGTGACTGTCCAGGCTGAGTTCATCACACTCCGTAACTGTCCCCCATCTTGAATGGTATACCAGATTGTTATACATCCAAACAGAATGCTCTCGATGGTGCACCAATAAAAGTTGGCAAGGGTATTTGCCATCATGCTAAATTTCCTCAGCTGCCTGAGGAAGAAGAGATGTTGTCAGGCCTTTGTAACCATTGAGTCCAGATGAAGAATCTAAGAAAGCTTGTTGTGGATGACCACTCCCAGGAGCTTGACACTCTCCACTCATACGAAGAGAATAAATGCAAAGCTAAGTATTATCCTGAAAAGAAAAAAAAACTGGTCCTTATTTCTATGAGAGAATCTGAATATCAACTTTTAGTTAATACAAAATAAGATTTTAAAAGAAAGCAAGGATTTCCACCAAATGTAATATACCTTCAACTCCTGAAGTGAAAGTCAGCAGGTTCAGCATAAGTCTGAAGTGGAGATGACCAATACTAATTTCTCTCCCCTAATGAACCTCATCTTTTAAATTATATTGAGATATTAATGATGAATGTTTTCATGTGTGGAATATGGCCTTTTAATCAACAAGACTATCCCTAATTATTACCCCATATAAAGTGATCAGGCCTCCACATTATAACAAGGTTGTCTGTTCAATTTCAAAGAAATGTTTTCTTGAATCTGTTCATAAAAAAACAGGGCTGGTCAATAACAAGTAAAATACATTTTTAACAAATATGTCCTTTCTCGGGTCAATAATAAAACCTCAGAAAACACTTGAATGCACTATCTAACGAAAGAGCTTCAATGATGAAATGAGTGAACCTCTATAACTATGCTCACAAAATGTAAAACTGAGAATCCTGGCATTGCAGTATTGTCCCTTTGTTTCCCAATGTGTGGTGTAGGGGAGGTGGACCCTGTGAAGAGACAGAGAGCTTGAGTTCTATGCGAAGAAACAGTGTTACTCTCAAACAAAACGAGTACACATGTCAACATTGAAATAAATGACCAGCTAAATTGGTCCTAGTATTCAAGGGAAGCATTTTGACAGACAATTACCTTTACTTGTGCATTAGATCTTTAGTATGAATGGAATTTGCAGATGAGCCTCAACTTAATATCTCATCTGAGGAAGAGCATCTTTGATATGATACTTTGATATGTTGGTACCAGCGTGCTACTTAACAGTATAGGGTATCAGACTTGACTGCTATAAAAGCTATTAATCAACAAAACAAGTTGTGGGGTGTTGGGGTGGGGGGTCAGTGCAGCAGTCAAGTGCCGGAGCAGCTTTCAGTTGAGGACTAGGTGATCGACACAAGCCAGAACCCACTCTATTTTTTTTAACTTTCCCTAGCACCCAGTTCACTCTCAATTATGAATCCACCAGTTCTGAGGAAGGGTCACCACACCTGAACTGTTAACTCTGATATCTTTTCAAAGTGACGGCCAGGTTTGCTCAGCTTTTCCAGCAACTTCTGTTTTTGTTTTTCACTCACAATTATCTTTGTTTTTATTTTGTCTTTTCAGTGGCAGTAGTACTCACAGCACAAGAGAACACTGGAACTGTTTCATCATCTGTTTCAAGCACTCCAAAGTCCAGTTTCTCCTCTCATGCATCCAATATGGAACAGTCGCTGACCACACTCTCCCCGCAGGGGAGCACAAGCACGTCTTCTCAGCGAACAAGCACAAACAGTTCATTCAGCCCACCAATGACCAGCACGTCTAGCCCACCAATGAACAGCACATCGAGCCAACCGGTGAACGGCACATCCAGCCCACCGGTGAGCACCACGTCCAGCCCAGCGGTGAGCACCACGTCCAGCCCAGCGGTGAACACCACGTCCAGCCCACCGGTGAGCACCACGTCCAGCCAACTGTTGAACACCACATCCAGCCCAGCGGTGAACACCACGTCCAGCCCACCGGTGAGCACCACGTCCAGCCCAGCGGTGAACACCACATCCAGCCCACCGGTGAGCACCACGTCCAGCCCAGCGGTGAACACCACATCCAGCCCACCAGTGAACACCACGTCCAGCCCAACAGTGAACAGCACGTCCAGCCCACCGATGAACACCACGTCCAGCCCACCGGTGAACAGCACGTCCAGCCCACCGGTGAGCACCACGTCCAGCCCACCGGTGAACACCACATCCAGCCCACCGGTGAATAGCACGTCCAGCCCACCGGTGAACAGCACGTCCAGCCCAGCGGTGAACACCACATCCAGCCCACCGGTGAACAGCACGTCCAGCCCACCGGTGAACAGCACGTCCAGCCCACCGGTGAACAGCACGTCCAGCCCAGCGGTGAACAGCACGTCCAGCCCACTGGTGAACAGCACGTCCAGCCCACCGGTGAACGGCACGTCCAGCCCACCGGTGAACACCACATCTAGCCCACCGGTGAACGGCACGTCAAGCCCAGCGGTGAACACCACATCCAGCCCACCAGTGAATGACACATCGAGCCCACCGGTGAACAGCACGTCCATCCCACCAATGAACGGCACGTCCAGCCCACCGGTGAACGGCACATCCAGCCCACCGGTGAACGGCACGTCCAGTCCACCGGTGAACGGCACGTCCAGCCCATCGGTGAACACCACGTCCAGCCCATCGGTGAACACCACGTCCAGCCCACCAATGAACGGCACATCCAGCCCACCGGTGAACAGTACGTCCAGATCTCCAGAAAATAACAGCACATCTGTACTACCAGCAAATGCAACTGCCTCTACCCTGCCAGTAAACATGAGCACCTCCACTTTGCCAGCAAATGACAACTCAACTACCCTGCCAGTGAACACCAGCACATCTGCCCCATTATTCACGAGTTCTGCTGTCACAAATAATGCCTCCTCACTGTTCTCTACAGCAGCATCATCCAATAGTACAGCTGAAGCAAACTCGACTGGGAACTTTCATTCTACAGCTACTATAAGCACCTCCTTTACTACTCCACAAAACCTGAACCTCACTACGACTGTTAATGTCTCATCCACATTGCAGCCGGACAATACTGCAACATCTAGTGGAAGGACAGTGGTGTCTGTCACAAGCTCAAATCATACAGAGGGTCCAACTTTCTCTGGCACGACAGCTGGTGTAAACATTACAAGCACCACGTTCACACGCAATGAGTCAACAATTAACGTGACAACCAGCTCGAGTTTGACTGATCAGTCTACAACCTCTTTTCTGTCTACAGTTGTTTCCACTTTGAACAGTACAACTTCTACTAACATGAGTGTAGTACCCCCCAGGACTACTGTTATTTCAACACCAACTCCATTGTCAAACTCCACTGCTTCAAAAGTGACGTTGACATCACAGGTAACCACACAAGAGCCTGCCAATGCCACCAATAGCCAGAGTACCATAACACTGACAAACACTGTTCTGACCTCCTCAACTATCCAGCAGGTCAGTAACACTGTTCCAAATGGCAATACAGTATCTGGCACCACAACCAGATATGTAACCACGACCAATATACAGTCAAGCAGTACCACAGCATCCCCAGTGCTGACAACCATGAAGACCACCACTAAGGTGTCTAGTACCACAGCAACCCCAACATCAAATTTCATTATAACTTTCAGAATTATCAACAGGAATTTTGAAAACGCTTTGAAAGATAAAACTACTCCGGAATTCAAGAACTTGAGTGATCAAGTTATTAAAGCGGTGAGTGTATTAATGACAATACTTAAAACGCTTATATACTAACTAACAACACATCCCAACTTTCACGCAACACCCCCATCCTCCCCAACCCCATCTGCACACAACCCCCATCTCAATGAGTAAATATCTGTTCCAGGGGCAGTACTGAGTTCTTTTACATTTGGTAGCAGCAGAGTTAGTAAAACAAGCATTACTGTTCATGGAATGGGAAGAGGAAAATTTGGGAATCTTTTTTAAAAGTCTAATAATCTCTGCTAAAAACAGTTGGCGCATTGTCTGGATTAGGCTTAGTTCTTGTGCTTGCAACAGTTAAATATCCTGTCAACTCGCAATGTCCCAAGTATTCACATGAAAAAAGGAGACAGCTTCAACATGAGGTAGTACCTTCAAGATAAAATAGAAAGGGGAAAGGGACATAGGAAATAGGAGCAGGAGTAGGCTATTCAGCCTCACCCCTGCTCTGCTATTTGAGATCACAGCCAATCACCTACCTCAATGCCATTCCCATACTTCTTGTCAGTAGTATCTAGAAATGCTTTGATTGCTATCTTGAACATACTCCAGTGTTCTCTAGGGAAATGAGGCAATAGTCAGTGTTGCTTTCCAACTGAGTAATAATAGATTTGGCAACCAAACAATTTTTTTGAGCTTCTTTTCTCGCAGTGGCTACTCTTGCAGTGTCTCAGAAAGAAGATTGTTTACAACCATGTGCAATAAGCAGACGGCCCACAGGAACTAGCTTTCCCAAACTAATTTCCTGTTAGCACCTTTTAGCCAGAAGATATAAAAGGCTTTCATCCTGATAATATTTAAATTCTGGTCTGAAAAGTGTTGAATTGAGTTGATCACAAAGCAGGTATCGTAGATCTGGTTTTCAATTCACAACCTATATTCAATCTGAACTCTCTGTCACTCTGTTCATTTCCATGACTACCAGGATTAGGCTTTATTCTTGATTATGTGCAAAGAGGAACACCCGACTTCCCAAAATATTTATGGTGCACAAATATAAAGAGAAGATCCATTGGTGCTGGAACTGTAAATTCAGTAGACGGTTGTCTGTATTGTGACAAAGTTAAAAATCACACAACATCAGGTTATAGTCCAATAGGTTTATTTGAAAGTACCAGCTTTCAGAGCACTGCTCCTTTGTCAGGTAGCTAGTGGGGCAGGATCATAGAACACAGAACTTATAGTAAAAGATCACGGTATCATACTACTGATATGATGTATTGACCAAACCTAGATTGCTGTTCAGTCTTTAATCACGTAGAGTGGGGTTGCAGATTTCGATTGATTAATATATAAATCCCAGAACTTCTTTCAAGTCACAGTCCAGAGATAACTTAAGGTTTGATCGGTATATAAAAAAAGGTGACATCTCACCTCAGACAATGCATTAAAGGTGTGAGGTTAGAGTCTGTCTGTATCCCGACCGTAACTTTGTCCACCCCAATCCAACACTGGCACCTCCACATCATCTACTGTTACAGAGATAACATATTGAGTGAATTATTCATTGCTGCAGGAACTGTATATTCAGTAGAAGGCTTGCTGTAGTGTGACAGAGAAAATACATTGGCTGAATTAGTGAGAGATGGAGAATCTAAATCCTGCAATCACATCTGTTCTACATCTCTCAGTCCTTTCCATTGCATGTCACAAGGTTCCTGTTGTTGATGTTAAGCATCTCTACTTTCTGCGTACACTGAGGAAAGCCACCACCTGTCCACCATCCTCACCATATCCTACAGAGGCTTTATTGAGAGTACCCTGAGCTGCTGCATTACCACTTGGTTCAGGAATTGCACTGTGTCGGATCGTAAGACCCTACAACAGATAGTGAGGGCAGCTGAGAAGATCATTGGAGTCTCTCTCCCCTCCATTACAGACATTTACACCACACGTTGCACCTGAAAGGCTAAGCGTACTGTGGAAGGCCCCCCCCATCCACTCAAACTCTTCTCCCTCCTGCCATCTGGTAGAAGGTACCAGAGAATTCAGTCTCTCAGGGTCAGACTGTGCCACAGTTTCTTCTCCCAAGCCATCAGGCACCTTAACACTGTATATTTAGACTCTTTTCCATCTGAAAGTCTTTGCACAACTTTGAATTGCTGCTAGAAAAATATCTATTACTTATCATTCTTTTATTACACTGTAATTTGCATGTTCTGCACTTCTTATGCACTTTATGCCATCCTTTGTACAATTGTGTAGTTTGTGCTATCCATCTAGCACCTTGGTCCTGGAGGAATGCTGTTTCATATTGACTGTTATCAATTGTATATGGTAGAAATGATAAATAAAAATCTCCTCTACTCTAATTAACTATCAGCAGAAAGTAGCATCACAACTTTAGAAATGTCCTAGTCAAAGCCACACAGTGGCCAGTTTATGTACTGGTTAAATTAAGATTCCAGTTTGTTACATATCTGATAATGAAACATGGGATTGGAGCAGTTAATGGCAAAAACATGGTGTTTTGGCAATTGAATAAAGCAGTGTATTGCTTGAAGAAAGAGAGTGCTGTCAAAGCTTTTCATTGTGTGCACACATCAAGACAGATGCAAGAATACCACATTTCAAAGGGAACAATAATTTAAAGTATATGACAAAAGGGCAGTGATTGACTGGCAAATCACTCTGGTTCATTGAGAATGGCCACGAAGAACACATTAATGATTAGTTATCCTCTCTCTTTTTATTCAATTGAATTGCGAGTGGCATAGTAGCTCAGTGGTTAGCACTGCTGCCTCATATCACCACGGTTCCGGGTTCAATTCCACCCTCAGGTGACACATTCTCCCAGTGTCTGTGTGGGTTTGCTCTGGTTTCCTCCTACAGTCCAAAGATGTGCATTTCAGATGAATTGCCCATAGTGTCAGGTGCATTAATGAGAGGGAAATGGGTCTGGGTGGGTTACTCTTTGGGCTGAAGGGCCTGTTTCCACACTGTAGGGAATCTAATCAAAATGTCTCAATTCCTCGACATACTGTTTGCAGAGGACTGGGTCCTGTGCATCAACACGCAGTATAATATGTTGTCCCCTTTGAAATGTGAAACTCTTTCTTCCTGTCCAATGAAAGCATAACAAAAAGCTTCAACACCATATTTTCCTTACAACAGTACTCAAGGTCTGTACTGCAAAGCAGGACATATTAGCATTTGGTAGCTAGATTGAAATATTGTGATATTAGATTTGGAAGTATTAATCATGTGTAGGGAAGTTTGTACAGTTATTGGTAACAACAGGGTATTTATGAGAGCCAGGTATTTGGTATTGTTGGCGCAATGGAAAAGTATAGGCTACAAACAACTGTTGGAGATATTTACTTTCTTTTCATTAAATCATACGTAAATGTTTTCTAAAATTTCTGTTGCAGCTGTATGATGCTTACGGTTGTCCTACATGCTCCCTCCGTTCATTATATGAGGGTTCTGAAGTTCTGCTTTTCAGGTAAGTCATTCGCTTTCTGTGTTGGATGAAGAACCAACAAAGATCTTGTCCTTTTTAGCATCAAACTATGAAAATTATATTAGTGTTTCCATTTTATCAGTCCCAGCAAAATCAGCACCAAAAATGTGGAATTGTAAATGTTAAATTATCCAAACATGCTCAGAACTGATTGCACTGAAAATTGTGAGGTCAGGTAAATTGAACAGTTAAAGTTGATTGCAATGGTAGTTCACCTGGAAGAAGAGAAGAGGATTTGGCTACCCGTTTGAATTTAACAAGATGTGGCCCACTTGAAGTTAAATAACTGCAAATGGAGAGAAGACATTGTTTCAGCTTTTATAATTTTTCAAAATAAAACTTGCAAATTTGTCAGCCTTTAAAAATGCTGCAGAAAATAATCCAGTATATGAAAGAGAAAGGAAATAAAGTCGAATGTGGAGTCAAGAGACTTGATCATCTGTCTAATGACTGGAGAAATGAATAGACCACTGTGAGTATGATTGCCACAGGCATTTCAGGAACACTCTCCAGATGTTAGACTTGTATTGTATGTGGATGTCATGTATGATCATCTGCACTTTTGAAATTATCACTACTCAGAAACTTTTATATGCCCCTCCCCACAGAGAGAATGATTATTATTGTCTCTTATATATAAGGTTTTTTGTCATTTGCTTCTTATATGGGTGCACAACTGACCAATTGAGTTCACAAATTGTTGGAGTACATTTTTGACACTCATGCTCACAGGAGGAGCTATCTTGTCATACAATATGTTGGTAGTCAACTGCCTCAGCATATAACAGGAACCAAAGCTGTGAGTTTTCTGTTAAGATTGTGTCCAGTGTCTCAGAAGGTGGGTTTGGTAGTTAATGATATGTGATGATTGTAATGTTTTCTCTTTAAGGCAAGGGTCAGTCATCACTGAAACTAAATCTACCTTCAACTCGGATGCTTCTGTAAACCAGGGCAAGGTTGAACAACAGTTTACAGCTGCCATAAAGAATGGTACAATCAACAAACTACAGGTCAAAGATATAGAAGGTAAGGTTATTTGTCAGGATGGGGAATGCTGGTGTGAGAGATGGGCATAACACTGATGTTGTAAGGCTTGTTTATTTGAAGCTGTGAATGGACTAGTGTTGTTTTGTGGATAAGCTGAAGAATGAAAGTGCAGAAAGGTGAATTTATTTATTTATTTATTGTAGATCCCTCAGCAAAGGTCAAAAACCAGGCTTCCAGGTTAGTCAGTTGGACAAGACACTTGAGTAGGCTGAATTTTGTGAACAGCACTGTGACTGTATTGGATGAAAAAAAATCATGATAGGAATAAATGAAACACACAATTAAAATTAAATTAAGACACCATGATTCTAATTTCTTCAAACAAAAATGTAATGGCTTGTAGAACAGGGTCTAGGGTGAAATATATGCGAGGGACTATATTGAATCCTGATTATCATGGAATAGGTTAGGTGACAGAGAGAAAAAATGAAACCTTATCTGGTTTGCAGCTGTAGAGTGTGTATTGCAGCTGGAGAGTGTGTACTGCAGCTGCAGCGTGTGTACTGCAGAGTGGTAATTTTTCATTCTTGTATTTCTAATTTTCTGTAGAGTGAAATTGAAGTGTGGGAGAAAAGACACTTGCTATGAATTTATTTTAATTTTCTTTAGTGCAGGAGATAAAACCCAGCACAACCACAACGACCACAACTTCCCAGGCTCCAATTGTCCCTGGCTGGGGTATTGCTCTTCTAGTCCTTGTCTGCATCATTCTCCTGTTGATCATCATCATCATTCTTCTCATTGTAAGTCTCTGGTGTTTTTTTGTATGGTTTGTGGCCACTGACTACTTCCCTCTCCCATTATTGTAGCAACAAGGTTTGCTACCAGTCTAATGACACTCATCAACATTCTAAAAAGCATATAAAAATGATTTGGTTCTCATTACTTCCAAAAGCTGAGCTTTCGTGTCTTTTTCTGCTCACTCACTGGATAAAAGGGAAATTGAAATAGGAACAAATCCAGTTTAACATGTTAAAAGGATGAAATATGAATGTGGCAATTTCGATGAAGTTGAAATCCAAAATATAATAGTTGGCATGCTTTTTCTATGCTGCTAGGGTCCCTGTATTTGATGCCTCCTCAAGATTGATGTGTGGCCAAAGGAACATAAATTACTTCCAAGTTCAATCAATGATTTGTCTGCAGATCTTTTAAAAAAGAATGTGTCTTTTGCTGTAGTGGGTTGACTTTAGTGAACTGTATCTCTGGAAAGAAATCTTGTGAAATCTAAATACAGATTTTATTTTTATTTTGGTTGTTGTGTCAACATTTCAAAATTGATTATGGATTTTGTGAATTAAAGAATCCGGCCAATTTCTTTCAGATGAGCATATCCCTGTTTTGCTTGGTGGTGCTAACCAATTCTTCATTTCTCAAACCTGTCTGCGTACTTTTTCTAGATAATCTACCTGTGTCGCCGCAGAAATCATGGGAAGTTTGAAATGTTTGGTTCTCGAGGATCATACTACCCAATGGCTGATCGGAGCGATTACCCACAATACATGACTCATAGCAGGTTCATAGCACCAAATGGCAAGCAGAACTCCTACAATCAGGTAATCTGATCAATGTGAAGGGAAGGTTGAATCCTCAAACTAGGGGAGACTTTGAATAGGATATCAATGGCAGGATATTTTTGATTAAAATTCTGTGGTGGGTGTTGAGCAGCTGTGTTCAATATCTGCTTTTTTTTCAAATGTCTGAATTGAGTTGTAAACATATTACTAAACGAGTGTCTTATTTCAAAGTTAATCCGAAAGCTCTTGAAAAAAGAAATGTTTGAAACCTTACTCTGTCAAAGTAGGAGTGTTAGGGAAGCTGGCTTAGCTTTCTCCTTATCCCAAACCCATATTTGCTAAGCCAATCAAAACTCCACTGGTATGGTTTCATCTCTGACATCAACTAACTCAACTCAGAGAGGGAGTGGAATATTCCTGGTCTATATGACTCAGCTATTTTGTCTTTAGAGCCACAACGATTGAAGGAGCAACTTGTGGAATGTTTAACGGGATACACCCTGGAGGAGGGAGCAGTAGGGTGTAACTGTGAGATAGAAGGGCATTCACTGATACCTGTGCTCTGCCTGCTATAGAATTATGTTCACAGAGATTTGCAAATGTAGGTATTCTAAGGTTAATCTAATAAACTGAGTGAAGGGTGGCAGCTGATGTCAACCTGAGAATTAAAGGATAAAAGAAAAATGGCCACACAATTCTTGAAGTATCAATGGTTTGAAATCAATACACTAACTGGGATCTCAAGGGAAAAACTGATTCATGAGAAATGTTTGTGGAGGTAAGTATGCCCTGATAATAGTGTCCTCAGGAGATAATATGCTGAAATATCCATTCCCTGACTAGGGTGCCTCCATGAACTGATTGCAAGGACTTTGCTTCAGGGAAATGTCTATGTGTAATGAACATTTCTCTTACGGATCAATAGACAATAGGTGCAGGAGTAGGCCATTCAGCCCTTCGAGCCTGCACCGCCATTCAATATGATCATGGCTGATCATTCCTAATTAGTATCCTCTTCCTGCCTTATCTCCATAACCCTTGGTTCCACTATCTTTGAGAGCTCTATCCAACTCTTTCTTAAATGAATCCAGAGACTGGGCCTCCACTGCCCTCTGGGGCAGAGCATTCCACACAGCCACCACTCTCTGGGTGAAGAAGTTTCTCCTCATCTCTGTCCTAAATGGTCTACCCCGTATTTTTAAGCTGTGTCCTCTGGTTCGGCACTCACCCATCAGCGGGAACATGTTTCCTGCTGCCGGAGTATCCAATCCGTTCATAATCTTATATGTCTCAATCAGATCCCCTCTCAGTCTTCTAAACTCAAGGGTATACAAGCCCAATTGCTTCAGGTCTAAGACTAGCCAGGGGAATTAGTTCAGCTCATTTTACTGGATCATTGGTTTACAGAGCAGTGTGATGCCAATAGTGTGGGTTCAATTCCCATCACCAGATTCTCCTTCTCAACCTCTTCCCTTGACTGAGATCTGATGGCCCTCAGGTTAAACGAGTTGCTTCTCTCTGATGAGAGAGCAGCTCCTATGGTCTTGTAAGACTATGGCAACACAACAAAAACATTATCCAGAGGCAATGGAAAGAGTAAATCATGAGAAAAGCAATAATCAGATGAGTAAGATAGAAACAAAATCAAATCTAAAAATATTTTAGAGACCTGGGTAATCCAAGGTGGAGGAGTGGAAATATTTCTGGCTGTAAGAGCTGCTCCTTTTTTTTTGAGGTATTTTAGGTGTTGAAGGTGATTTCCTCCAGTTCCAGGAGCAGCAATTCCTGTTTTATATGTTGTTGTATTGTTTTGGAACTTTGGAAAATAAAAAGTCAAAACAACAGCAGTTTAAAAGGGAGAAGAGCAGACAAAGGAAGCACATGGTGAGGACAGTGCAGGGGGGAGAAAACCTGCACAGTTACCGCCTTTGCTGTTTGAATTTGTGTATCACTGGACATCGGAGTGCATCTGGGAAAATTAACAAACAGTGAAATTCACAACTAATATTGGAGGAACTGTTGGGCGAAGTTCACAGCACAGAATCAGATAAGTTAATTGTTGTTTTAAATCTGTCCAAGAGAAAGGCTGCAGTAGTGAGTATAGTGGATTCTTTCTTAATTATATGTTTTAGGAGATGAGTCTCTTCATTAAACTTAAAATATAAGCCATAGCTATTAATTTAACCTGGGGTAGTGTTTGTAGAGGAATAAGACGGTGTTATTTTCTGGGTCTGTAGATTGTGAAGGAGCAAAAATGGCCTTTGCAGTGATATATATTCTTGTCAGAGTTTAAAGAGAGTTTAAGGGTTACTGCGGATTATATCTGCCATAAATGCTGTTGGATGCGAATCTTATCAGATCAAATGGATCGGTTGGAGAGACAGATAGAAGCGATGAGGAATTTGCACCAGCAACAGTATGTGATGGATGGCAGTTATAGGAGTGGGGGGGGAAATCTCAGATACAGTCACATAGATGGGTTAACTCCAGGAAGGGTGAGAGAGAGGTCAGCACCTAGGGTAGGAGTCTTTTGTGGATATACCATTTCAAACAGGTATGCCGCTTTGGAAAATATAGGGGGTGATGGATTCTCAGGGAATGGAGCACGAACAGCCAAGTTTCTGGTATTGAGACTGGCTGTAATGCAATGAGGGGTACGTCGGCTTCCAAGATATCAATTGTGTTAGGGGATTCTGTAGTCAGAGGTACAGACAGACGTTTCTGTGGCCAGCAGAGAAAAAGCAGAATGGTGTGTTGTTTCCCTGATGCCAGGATCAAGGATGTCTCAGAGAGGGTGTAGAATGTTCTCACGGAGGAGAGGGGCCAGCACGATGTCATTGTCCACATTGGAACCAATGACATTGGAAGGGAAAAGGTTGAGACTCTGAAGGGACACGACAGAGAGTTAGGCAGAAATTTAAAAAGGAGGTCCTCAAGAGTAGTAATATCTGGATTACTCCTAGTGCTACGAGCTAGTGAGGGACAAGGTAGGACTAATAAATTAAATTGCATTTATTTCAGTGCAAGGGGCCTAACGGAAGGCAGATGAACTCAGGGCATGGTTAGAAACATGGGACTGGGATATCACAGCAATTACAGAAACATGGCTCAGGGATGGGCAGGACTGGCAACTTAATGTTCCAGGATACAAATGCTACAGGAAGGATAGAAAGGGAGGCAAGAAAGGAGGGGAGTGGCATTTTTGATAAGGGATAGCATTACAGCTGTGCTGAGGGAGGATATTCCCGGAAATACATCCAGGGAAGTTATTTGGGTGGAACTGAGAAATAAGAAAGGGATGATCACCTTATTGGGATTGTATCATAGACACCCTAATAGTCAGAGGGAAATTGAGAAACAAACTTGTAAGGAGATCTCAACTATCTGTAAGAATAATAGGGTAGTTATGTTAGGGGACTTTACCTTTCCAAACATCGACTGGGACTGCCATAGTGTTAAAGGTTTAGATGGAGAGGAATTTCTGAAGTGTGTACAAGACAATTTTCTGATTCAGTATGTGGATGTACCTACTAGAGAAGGTGCAAAACTTGACCTACTCTTGGGAAATAAGGCAGGGCAGGTGACTGAGGTGTCAGTGGGGGAGCACTTTGGGGCCAGCGAGCATAATTCTATTCATTTTAAAATAGTGATGGAAAAGGATAGACCAGATCTAAAAGTTGAAGTCCTAAATTGGAGAAAGGCCAGTTTTGACGGTATTAGGCAAGAACTTTCAAAAGCTGATTGGAGGCAGATGTTCGCAGGTAAAGGGACAGCTGGAAAATGAGAAGCCTTCAGAAATGAGATAAGGAGGAAAGTATATTCCTGTTAGGGTGAAAGGGAAGGCTGGTAGGTATACGGAATGATGGATGACTAAAGAAATTGAGAGTTTGGTTAAGAAAAAGAAGGAAGCATATGTCAGGATAGATCGAATGAATCCTTAGAAGAGTATAAAGGCAGTAGGAGTATACTTAAGAGGGAAATCAGGAGGGCAAAAAGGGGGCATGAGATAGCTTTGGCAAATAGAATTAAGGAGAATTCAAAGGGTTTTTACAAATAAATTAAGGAAAAAGGGTAACTAGGGAGAGAATAGGGCCCCTCAAAGATCAGCAAGGCAGCCTTTGTGTGGAGCCACAGAAAATGGGGGAGATACTAAATGAATATTTTGCATCAGTATTTACTGTGGAAAAGGATATGGAAGATATAGACTGTAGGGAAATAGATGGTGACATCTTGCAAAATATCCAGATTACAGAGGAGGAAGTGCTGGATATCTCGAAACGGTTAAAAATGGATGATTCCCCAGGACCTGATCAGGTGTATCCGAGAACTCTGTGGGAAGCTAGAGAAGTGATTGCTGGGCCTTTTGCTGAGATATTTGTATCATTGATAGTCACAGGTGAGGTGCTGGAAGACTGGAGGTTGGCAAACGTGGTGCCACTGTTTAAGAAGGGCAGTAATGACAAGCCAGGGAACTATAGACCGGTGAGCCTGACCTCAGTGGTGGGCAAGTTGTAGGAAGGAATCCTGAGGGACAGGATGTACATGTATTTGGAAAGGCAAGGACTGATTTGGGATAGTCAACATGGCTTTGTGTGTTGGAAATGATGTCTCAGAAACTTGATTGAGTTTTTTGAAGAAGTAATAAAGAAGATTGATGAGGGCAGAGCAGTAGATGTGATCTATGTGGACTTCAGTAAGGCATTCGACAAGGTTCCTCATGGGAGACTGATTAGTAAGGTTAGATCTCATGGAATACAGGGAGAACTAGCCATTTTGATACAGAACTGGCTCAAAGTTAGAAGACAGAGGGTGGTAGGGGAGGGTTGTTTTTCAGACTGGAGTGCCACAAGGATCGGTGCTGGGCCCTCTACTTTTTGTCATTTACATAAATGATTTGGATGCGAGCATAAGAGGTACAGTTAGTAAGTTTGCAAATGATACCAAAATTGGAGGTGTAGTGGACAGCGAAGAGGGTTACCTCAGATTACAACAGGATCTTGACCAGATGGGCCAAAGGACTGAGAAGTGGCAGATGGAGTTTAATTCAGGTAAATGTGAGGTGCTGCATTTTGGGAAAACAAATCTTAGCAGGACTTATACAATTAATGGTAAGGTCCGAGGGAGTGTTGCTGAACAAAGAGACCTTGGAGTGCAGGTTCATAGCTCCTTGAAAGTAGAGTCACAGGTAGATAGGATAGTGAAGAAGGCGTTTGGTATGCTTTCCTTTATTGGTCAGAGTATTGAGTACAGGAGTTGGGAGGTTATGTTGTGGCTGTACAGGACATTGATTAGGCCACTGTTGGAATATTGCATGCAATTCTGGTCTCCTTCCTATTGGAAAGATGTTGTGAAAGTTGAAAGGGTTCTGAAAAGATTTACAAGGATGTTGCCAGGGTTGGAGGATCTGAGCTACAGGGAGAGGCTGAACAGGTTGGAACTGTTTTCCCTGGAGCGTCGGAGGCTGAGGGTTGACCTTATAGAGGTTTACAAAATTATCAGGGGCATGGATAGCATAAATATGCAAAGTCTTTTTCCTGGGGTAGGGGAGTCCAGAACCAGAGGGCATAGGTTTAGGGTGAGAGGGGAAAGATATAAAAGAGACCTAAGGGGCAACTTTTTCATGCAGAGGGTGGTACGTGTATGGAATGAGCTGCCAGAGAATGTGGTGGAGGCTGGTACAATTGCAACATTTAAGAGGCATTTGGATGGGTATATGAATAGGAAGGGTTTGGAGGGATATGGGCCGGGTGCTGGCAGGTGGGACTAGATTGGGTTGGGATATCTGGTCGGCATGGGTGGGTTGGACCGAAGGGTCTGTTTCCATGCTGTACATCTCTTTGACTCTATGACTCCATGACATTGATGTCACTGGAATGGCCGGCATTGATATCCAATTCTTAGTGTAAAAAGTGAGGTCTGCAGATGCTGGAGATCAGAGCTGAAAATGTGTTGCTGGTTAAAGCACAGCAGGTTAGGCAGCATCCAAGGAACAGGAAATTCAACGTTTCGGGCCAGAGCCCTTCATCAGGAATTTTTATTCCTCCTGATATTTTCCTTTGACTTCCTGTTCCTGAATCTTCAGTACCTCCCTCAGGTGATCTGTGTGAGCAGCAGCTTGTCTGCGTAGTTGAGTTCGCAACTCTGCCTCCATCATTTCACGTACTTCCTCTGCCTTTTTGTCCCTTTCAAGAATTATTTCTGTTTGATAATGCTCCAAGGCTTTTGCCACTGCTGCGTCCAAAGTTTTCTTGTGCTCTAGCTTCTGATGCTCAAGAGCCTTTTCAATGTGCTGCTGTTCCCGCACATGCTGTTCTGCCAACTCTCTGTTCAGCTGGTCAATACGACGATTGGCATGGGCAATCAATGAGTTGAGGTCATCAGTGCTCAGCTGGCCAGCTAGATCAGACACCTTCAGGTTTTTCCACCCAAATTTTACATCTGGAGTGATGCTCTCTAGTTCCTTCCTGAATTCATCCCTGGCCATAGCTACCAGTTCACTGTACTGAACAACTATTTTGGCTTCTGATTGAGCTGCCTGTACCTTTCTTTCTATATGATCCAGATCCACCAACATATGGTTGAGATTTTCTTCTGCAGCCAGGAGCTGTGGTCGAACAGAAGAGATCTCACTCTGTTTAGCTTCTTCAATTGTACTTCGAAGGTTGTCTAATTCTTCTTTGGCTTTCATCATGGCTTCATTGGCTTGGTTTACAACCTTGCTGCGGATGCTCAAAGCATTTTCCAAGGCTCGCCATTGTTCTGATTTTCGATCTACAGTATTCTCAGAGTCATCCATGGCTTCCTTTAACCTCTGGGCATGCAAGGTAATGGGCTTCTATGGCTGAATCCTGAGCTTCAATTGCCTTGAGTGTTACTTGAGCACTTCTACCAAGAGCATCCTCCAAAGTTGATGTTATTTCAACAACTTTGATGTTTTCCTCTCTATCTTGCTGAGCTAGGTGTTTTGCAACTTCCTGAGGTGGGTGTTCTTCTACTGCGATATGCTGGCCCTGTACGGCTTCGTTTTCACAACTACAGCTTTCACGACCTGCGTCATGTTTTTCTTCCATTTCAACTTGGACCCCAGGAGCAGGGACTGTTGGAGCATCACCAACAGCAGAAATAATTGCAGCTGCATCTTTAGAAGAAGCTTCTCCGTGGATCTCTTCAATACCTGAAGCTTCTTTATCTGGCACGGATTTCGGCAGTTTGGATCCTTTCAATACTTCAGAGGACGTTGATACTGACAATGTTTTTGTGTCCTGTTTCTTTAAAAGGGATAGGTTATATGGTGCAGGACCAAGAGCTAATTCAAACACTTTATCGGAGTACGGGACGGTTTTCTCTATATTCTCTCGAAATTTGGGATCCCACTTTGCATACAATATAGTGCCACCCAAACCACCTCCAACAAACAAGATACTTCCTCCCACTATTTTGCCTGCTGAGGTTCCAGTACTACTCCCAGATGTGTACCCATGGCATTGTCGCAAAGAATGGAGCTGTGATTTACCACAAAGGCACTTAAGGTCACGCCGTTTTCTCTGTAAAAAATGAAAAAGCTTTCAAGTCTCGCCTTCTTCAGCGTCGCCAGTTTGATGGGGCGGGGGTGGTGATGGTGAAGATACGAACGACAACAAACGCGTCTTTAATTGAATTGACAAACATCAATCCTGTTTTTCCCTCTTTCCACATCCAGAAACCTGCATTTCCCACTCGTCCCCTTTTTCCACATCCAGAAACCTGCATTTCCCACTCGTCCCCTCTTTCCACATCCAGAAACATGCATTTCCCACTCCTGATGAAGGGCTCTGGCCCGAAATGTCGAATTTCCTGTTCCTTGGATGCTGCCTAACCTGCTGTGCTTTAACCAGCAACACATCCAATTCTTAGTTACTTGAGAAGGAGATGCTGACCCACAATGTTGGAAATTTTGACATAAAATAGATGGTAGTGGAAAAAGAAAACTATTGATCACCTTACAAAAGGGTGTTAATAGTTTATGTTATAGGTGGCATCCTGGAGGAGAGGGTCGATGCAGACTCAATGAATTGATTGACCTCTTTCTGCTCTGTCGGAATTCTATGATTCAATGTTGGGGTCTCTGGAGTGCCACCTACATCCAACGCCCTGCTAAACAACCATTGCTTAGTTTGTTCCGTGTGAGTAAACGTGGGTAGGAGCCACGCATTGCCAAGTTCAGTTAAGATCTCATCTGACATTGAAATCGACGATCTATACCAAATATTGATCAGAAACCTTGGTTGTGTTTCCCAACTCCTGTAAACTAAGGGCAGGAAGAATTGTGATGTTCTTATTGGTGTCCTGGTTGAGTTCAGTTAATTTAACACAGGTCAGAGATTGGATCTAAGGTTCATGGATCAATAGCAGTGCCTGAAGGGAGGAAATCTTTTGTTTGCACCTTTTCATTTAAAAGAAATCTTTCTTCAGGCCTATCGTCAAAATTAACTTAGACCTTTGTTCTATGATTGTTGCCAAACCTCTGGAGATCAGTGGACAGTGAGCCATTTTGTAGAGGGTGAGCAGATTAAAATAATTTCCAGCATCCTTAGATTACTTATAGTGTGGGAACAGGCCCTTCGGCCCAACAAGTCCACACAAACTCTCCGAAGAGCAACCCACCCAGACCCTTTCCCCTACATCTAACACTATGGGCAATTTAGCACGGCCAATTCACCTAACCAGCATATTTTTGGACTGTGGGAGGAAACCAGAGCACCCGGAGGAAACCCACGCAGACACGGGGAGAATGTACAAACACATCACAGACAGTTGCCTGAGGCAGGAATTGAACCCAGGTCTCTGGCGCTGTGAGGCAGCAGTGCTAACTGCTGTGCCACCCTAAATCCAGATAGTGAGATTGTTGTGTTAATGCTGGCTTGATTTCTCAGGCTGCTTCTGTTTGTTCAACAGGTTCCTCCGCTGGGAGTCAGCTCCTGACTGTATTTGTGCTGCTCTCCTTTTCTGTTTACAGTCATAAGTTTTGATGAGCTCACCAGAGCACTTTAGCACCTGAATTTTGAGACTGTTCAAATTATTTGTTTACACTGACTAGGATGTTCTTATTTAGATCTGAGTAACTACACTTGTCTGTTTATGTTCTGCCAATGAGATCTGGCCAAACCTTGTGTCTGACATTTTGCTTCTCTTTAGTATCAAAAATGTATGAACAAGGAACAAGAATAACCACTTGGCTCTTCAAGCCAGCTCCATCATCCAATAAGATTATGACTAATTTGATTTTAACCTCAACTCTACATTCCTGCATTCTCCAATATCTTCCATCTCTTTGGCAATAAAGAATCAGTCTACCTGTGTCGTAAAAATTATTTAAAGATTCTGTATCTTTTGAGAAAGGGAATTCCAAAGACTCTTATGCCGTGAGAGAATATTTTCCTCACTTCTGTCTTAAATGTGTGATTTCTTATTTTTAATCTATGACCCCTAGTTCTAGATTCTCCCACAAAAGGAAATGCCCTATCTATATATATCCTTATATTCATATAAGTCCCCTACGGATCTTATTTATTTAAATCAATCATTCTGAATCTTCTACCCTCATTAACCAA
The DNA here is from genome assembly GCF_020745735.1 of Hemiscyllium ocellatum. NCBI lineage: Eukaryota > Metazoa > Chordata > Chondrichthyes > Orectolobiformes > Hemiscylliidae > Hemiscyllium > Hemiscyllium ocellatum. The sequence continues at coordinate 646,022 of NC_083450.1, forward strand.
TCTGCTCATTCCAGGTATTAGTCTAGTAAATCTTCTCTGAATTATTTTCAAAGCATTAACACCCTTTTGTAATATCTGTGACCTGCAGTGTTTTTCTCTTGTGCACCACTGAGGTTTGGAACCAGAGAACAATACTGCTAACATATCGATTGTCATGCACAGCTTGGAGAGAATTTTGGTGACTAGTCCTGTGTCAGTACTCCAGATGCCAAATCACCAATGCACTGTATAACTGAAGCATAGCCTCCCTGCTCCTGCACAATATCCCTTCGCAATAAACATAACTTTCTATTGGCTTTTCTGATTACTTACTGTATCTGCACACTAACCTTCTGTGATTCATGCACTATGACCCCTGGATCTCTCTGAATTTCCCAGCTCTGCAGCCTCTCACCATTCAGATAATATATTTCTTTTTTATTCTTTCTGTCAGAATGGACAATTTCACACTGCCCCAAATTCGTCCCACTTTATTTGCCGGATCTTTGCCCATTCACTTCACCTATCTATCTTTCTGGCTCCTTATGACCTATTCACAACTCACTTTCCTACCTATCTTTCTGTGATCAGCAAACTTAGCTCTGATACTCTTGGTACCTTTATCCAGATCATGTGCATAAATTGTAAAATCTTGATCTTGCCAGTCTGAAAAAGACCCATTCATTTCTACACTCTGCTTCCTGTGAACCAGTCAATCTTCTATTCATGCCAACATGTTACCCCCAACACTGTGCAATAACTCTTGATATAGCACATTATCAAATAATCAATCTGGTACAGTACAATACTAAATAACACAAAGAGGGAAGTTGCAGTTCGATCCTATACTTTAGTGATGTAAAAGATTGATCATTACAATTGCCCCTTTATTGGCTAAGGCTAATTCTGACAGAATGCCCCACGTTATAAATGTAAGAGTAAAGGTTCAAACATTATCCTATAACAGCTAGGAAGGAAAAGTGGCAAAAGTATAGACTCAAAATGGATATATTATTCCTGCTGTTTTACTAAGCAGGAAACAGTCAGTGATGTAGGTTAGGAAATTAGTGTGTAAATTTATGTGTGATAACAATCATTAGTTTTGATAAGAATGAAAGACAAGAGTCAAAAAGTGTGGCGCTGGAAAAATGTAGCAGGTCAGGTAGGAGAGTCAATGTTTCAGGCATAAACCCTTCGTCAGGAATTCGGAGGGGGAAGGGGGCTGAGACACAAATAGGGGGGAAGGGGTGGAGGTTGGGGGGAAGGTAGCTGGGAAGGGGATAGGTGGATGCAGGTGTGGGAGTAATTGCGATAGGTTAGTGGGGAGTTTGGAGCCAATAGGTCGGAAGGAAGATGGACAGGTCGAGAGAGTGGTGCCAAGTTGGAGGGTTGTGTGTGGGATGAAGTGGGGGAAGGGAGACTTGGAAACCAGTGAAGTCGATGTTGGTGCTGTGTGGTTGAAGGATCCCAAGGTGGAAGATGAGGCGCTCTTCCTCCATTTGTCAGGTGGCTTGGATTTGGCAGTGGAGGAGGTCCAGGACTTGCATGTCCTTGGTGGAGTGGGAGAGGAAGTTGAAGTGTTCGACTACAGGGCGGTGGGGTTGCTTGGTGCATGTGTCCCAGAGATGTTCCCTGAAACACTCCATGGGTTGCGTCCTCGCTCTCTGATGTAGAGGAGACCGTCTTCCTTCCCACCCTATCCGCTCCACCCTCTCCCTTGCCATCTGCATCCACCTACTGCCCTCCCAGCTACCTTTCCCACAGCCTCCCAGGTCCACCCCCTCTCAGCCCCCATCCCCCTCCACATTCCTGATGAAGGGTTTATGCCCAAAACATCAACTCTCCTGCTCCTCGGATGCTGCCTGCTCATCCAGTGCCACACTTTTCAAGTCTGACTCTCCAGTATCTGCAGTCCTCACGTTCCCCTAAAAGAGGAGAGGCCAGCTGAAAGAATATCAGAATAATCATCAACTATCCAAATAATCATCAACATTGCAAATGTCTTGTCACCTCCCAATCTGCGTCCACCTTCCCCACAGTTCTATGAATTTGTTTAATCAGGTCTTTGCCATTGCCATAAAACTAGGGACCTATTTAGCTGCAAATTATGGCATCTGAGACTGTGAAAGTGATATGCACCAACGCGCCATAGAATTATCTTAATTCTGCAAGATAATAAATGGATTGTTAAAGGATCAAGAATGAAAGGGCGCATATTTAAAATGACTTTCAAAGAAAGCAAACGCAAGGTGAGAAAACCTTTTCATATAACACATGGTTCAAGTCTGGATTGCATTACCTGGAAGTGTGATGGAGGCAGGTTCAGTTGAGAGATTCAAAGGGGTTTGGATGATGATTTAAATAAACACAATATGCAAGGGTATGGGAAAAAGACACTGAGTCATGGTGTTCAGTTGGAGAGCTGGTACAGAGACAATGACCCAAATGGCCTATTTCTGTGCCATAATGTTGTTGTGATTCTGTGATTTATTCTCTTTGAATGGGACTTTATTATTTGTAGCAATTGTTACCCCTGAGAATTTCCAGTGTTCAGTCCTTAAGCTAAAGCTGTATTCATGAGATTAGAGATTCAAACTGACCCATTTTATCGGAGTTGGAGAGTAACCTGTTAGCAGCTCTGTGCACCTGTGGCTGAAACTCTACCCTGCTACTACACCCTCTCCGATAGTGATCTGCCTGGAATGTGCTTTCTGAATTCCAGCCTTTTCTCTCAGGATTATCTGATTAACACAGAAGCCACTTTATTCTAGTATATAGCTGTGACTAATGATTTCTATATTAATTACGCATTTTGTACGATTACTGTCAGGGGTGCTCAGACTTAAGGAGACCTCATTGCATGAAAAGGGCTTGATGCTCTAGGAGAGAACCATATGGTGAAAGATGGGAGGCCAAACAGGAAAGCACTGGATTAATTGATTCTGGAGGTTAAAAAGGTATCAATGAGAGTTTGGACAAAAGATGATCTGAGGCAAGGTAGGAGGTTGGTGATTTCATGGTATATAGGGGTGACATGTGGTTTACTGGTTAGTAATGCTGCCCCACAGTGCCAGGAATCTGGGTTCAATCCACCCTTGGCTGGATGTCCATGTGGAGTTTGCACATTCTCCATGTGTCTGTGTTGGTTTCCTCCAGGTGTTCTGGTCTCCTCCCACAGTCCAAAGATGTGCAAGTTAGGTGGCTTGGCCATGCTAAATTGCCCATAGTGTCCAGGAACATGCAGGCTAGATGGATTAGCCATGGGAAATGCAGGGTACAGGGATAGAGTAGGGGGGTGAGTCTGGGTGGGATGCTCTTCAGAGGGTTGGTATGGACTTAATGGGCTGAATGCCTGTTTCCACACAGTAGGGATTATATGAAGTCACATGACACCAGATTATTGTTCAACAGATTTACTTGAAATGACAAGCTTTCAGAGTACTGCTCCTTTGTCAGGTGAAGTCATGTGAAGAAGCAGTGCCCCGAGAACGTGCGATTTCAAATAAACTTGTTGGACTATAACCTGCTGTCGCCTGACCTCTGACTTTGTCCAACCCCATCCAACACCAGCACCTCCATTTCATGATTCTATGAAACACGGCATTCTATGCAACCCCGGTTGTGATTTGCTGCAGAATTGAGTAGGATGCCTCATTTGCAAACTGTCAAGAAGGAGGTTGAAATTAGTAGCAAGAGTATGGTGTTTGTCACAGAATTAGGTGAAGTTGATAACTTTAGTTTTCACCTGACACAGACTCTTCTCTCCTTAAACAACTATTCACAAATAGGTTCTGCAGCATACAGTGGACTGATCAGCAAAATGATTATATACCTGTTTTCTCAGTTATTTAGTAGCTCCTTATTGTATGGTGGAATGTGTTGCAACTGGGTAAAGACAGGTTTCTACAATGGTGAAAATGAGGACTGCGATGCTGGAGATTAAAGTATAGATTAGAGTGGTGCTGGAAATGCACAGCAGGTCAGGCAGCATCTGAAGAGCAGGAAAATCGACGCAGGAGCCCTTCATCAGGAATGAGGCTGGGTGCCTCGGGGGTGGAGAGATAAACAGGAGGGGGGTGGGGCTGGGGAGAAGGTAGCTGAGTGCGCAATAGGTGGATGGAGGAAGAGGTAAAGGTGATAAGTCAGAGAGGAGTGGATAGGTGGGAAGGAAGATTGACAGGTGGGACAGGCAATGAGGATGGTGCTGAGCTGGAAGGCTGGATGCCTACCTTGAAGAAGTTCTCCAGGTTTCTACAATAGTCTATTATTACTCATAGTCTAGATTCAATCTGAAAAGGCCTACTTGTCTATGTGTTGAGTGATCCCAATAAACTCTGAAAAACATTGGGGAGGAGGGGTAATGGGAAGAAATAACAGGAAATAAAATTGCTGGAAATGCAACACATCAGAAGTTGAGCAATAGTGTTAACTTGAGAAGCCTGCAAATTTTTCTCATTGATTCAGAAGATATGGGCTTCACTGGCCGGGCCAACATTTATTGCTTAACCCGACTTGCCTTACGGAAGTTGGTAGTGAGCTGTTTGGTGTTAGCACACCCATAATGCTGTGAGGGAGGAAAGTCCAGGAACTCAACCAAGAGATACTGGAGAAACGATGGTATCTTTCAAAGTCAGGATGGTGTATAGCTTAGAGAAAAACTTGTAGGTGATAGTAGTCTCATGCATCTGCTGCCCTTGACCTTCTTGATGGTAGAGATTGTGGGTTTGGAAGGTGTGCATTTTGTAGAAGGCTTATGTTACTGCATTTGTACATCCGTAGTAAGTGGAATGAATGGAATGTTGAATGTAATGGAAGGTGGGGAGGCGGGGGGGCGGGAGCTGAACATCTTGGATTGGTTTTTCTTAGATGGTATTCAGCTTGAGTGTTGTTGGGGCTGTATCCATCCAGGCAAGTGGAGAGTATTCCATTACACTTCTGACTTGGGCCTTGTGGATAGTGAACAGGTTTGGGGGATATGGGAGATTTTGATAGGGGTCCTTCATACCACACTTGGTCAAATGTAGCCTTGATGTCAACGGCAGCCACTCTCACCTCATCGCTGGAATTGAGCTCTTTGGCCTTGTTTGAATCAAGGTTGTAAAGAGATCAGGGGCTGAGTAATTTCTTGCTATTCAAGTATTGCTTAATAGCATTGTTGATCACTCCTTCCATTGCTTTATCAATGCTTAAGAATAGATTGATAGGGCAAGAGTTGGTTGGGTTGGATTTGTTCTACTTTTGTGTACAGGGTATAACTGGACAATTTTCCACATTGCCGGGTAGATGCTAGTGTTGTAGCTGAATTGAAACAGCTGAAAAATGTGTTGCTGGAAAAGCGCAGCAGGTCAGGCAGCATCCAAGGAGCAGTAGAATTGACATTTCGGGCATAAGCCCTTCTTCAGGATTCTCCTGCTCCTTGGATGCTGCCTGACCTGCTGCGCTTTTCCAGCAACACATTTTTCAGCTCTGATCTCCAGCATCTGCAGTCCTCACTTTCTCCTAGCTGAATTGAAACAGCTTGACTAGGGCCTTGTTACTATTAAAAAATGTGACAATAAAACTCTCTACTGTATTTTTTCAGGCCCCTGTTACAAGGTTGTAACCTTTCAGCATTATTCAAAATTAACCTTATAGTTTCTTTAAATGTGTTTTGTTTTGTGATTCAGGAAGGTTATGTAGACCTTCAAAAATGAAAGGTGGGTTCAGGAGCAAAAGTCCTGTCCTGTGTTTGATGTGGAATTTGAGTAGAAATTTGCTTTTGTAAGAGATGAATCATTCGAAGAGACTTAATAACTTCTAAAACATTCATTCATGGAATGTGTGTATCATAGGCTGGACCAGCATTTATTGTCCATCCCTAATTGCGCAGAGGACAGTTGCTGTGGGTGTGGAGTCACATGTAGGCCAGACCAGGTCAGGATTTCCTGGCAGATTTCCTTCTCTAAAGGGATGTTAGTAAACCATATGGGTTTTCCTGACATTTGGCAATGATTTCATTGTCATCATTAAACTCATCATTACTATTGAATTCAAATTCACCATCTGTCATGGTGGGATTTAAACCCCAAGTCCCCAGCATTACCTGGGGTCTCTGGATTAATAGTTTACTGATAATGCCACTAGGCCATTGTCTACCCCAATGGTATGAAATGGTTTTGTGAATGTGGTATTTCTCATTCTCAACTGTGCATGAGTAACAGCTGTATTAGATCATTATAGTCCTTTCTCATTTTCTTGAGTTCTGCGCATGTTGAATGCTGGTTGAGAGATTGTGGACAGTATGAGGGAGCATGAAGATATGAGTAAGGGGAATGAGTTGGTATTATATTGACATGGAGAATATGAGAGGCCATGGTGTGGTGAGAAGGGGTGAGGAGTCAGATCTAGAAGGTCTAGGAGCTTATTAAACAACAGATGAAGTTTCAGAGAAATGAAACAAACCTTCTACTCATAACATCTCTGCACTCACCCCCACATCTGGATGGCAGAGTGGCTCAGTGATTGGCACTTTTGCCTTTCAGCACCACGGACCCAGGTTCAATTCCAGCCTTGGACAACTGTCTGTGTGTTTGTACATTCTCCCCGTGTCTGTGTGTGTTTCCTCCGGTTTCCTCTCACAGTCCAAAGATGTGCACGGCAGGTGAATTGCCATGCTAAAATGCCGATAGGTGCACTAGTCAGAGGGAAATAGGTCTGGGTGGGTTACTCTTCAGAGGGGTCAGTGTGAACTTGTTGGGCTGAAGGGCCTGTTTCCACACTGTAGGGAATCTAATCTAATCTGTGGCTACTTATACTCTCCTTCTAGGATTGTTGGGCCAATGTTACTTCTCAACCACTGGACTAAAAATCATACTTTCAATGCACTCAGGAAATTTCCCAACTTGAGCTATCCACCTTGGTAATGAAGGTCTGACTAAATAGGCAAAAGTAGGGACTGCAGATGCTGGACATCAGAGTTTTAGATTAGAGTGGTGCTGGAAAAGCACAGCAGGTCAGGCAGCATCCGAGGAGCAAGAAAATTGACGTTTCAGGCAAATTCCTGATGAAGGGCTTTTGCCCGAAATGTTGATTTTTCCTGCTCCTTGGATGCTGCCTGACTTGCTGTGCTTTTCCAGCACCATTCTAATCTAGATCTGACTAAATGTCAGTCTTGGTTTAGTGACAGCACTGTAATCTGAATTGGAATGTTGTGAATTCAAGTCCCAGTTTAAACAATCTCGTTAACACTGATACTGCAGCCAGTACCATATTAGATGGTAAACTGAGGTCCTTTTCTTTTAAAGTAGTCATTAAGCTTCCTAATTTATGGGGTCACTTCATAGGTGTCCATGAAGGATTTTTAAAAATAAAAGACTATACTATTCCACGAAGATGTATTAATAGTAACATTAGCAAATTTGCTGATGATACAAAGCTGGGTGGCAGGGTGAAATGTGATGAGGATGTTAGGAGATTACAGGGTGACCTGGACAGGTTAGGTGAGTGGTCAGATGCATGGCAGATGCAGTTTAATGTGGATAAATGTATGGTTATCCACTTTGGTGGCAAGAACAGGAAGGCAGATTACTACCTAAATGGAGTCAGTTAGATAAAGGGGCAGTACAGAGAGATCTGGGTGTTCTTGTACACCAGTCAATGAAGGTAAGCATGCAGGTACAGCAGGTAGTGAAGAAAGCTAATAGCATGCTGGCCTTCATAACAAGAGGGCTTGAGTATAGAAGCAAAGAGGTTCTTCTGCAGTTGTACAGGGCCCTGGTGAGACCACACCTGGAGTATTGTGTGCAGTTCTGGTCTCCAAATTTGAGGAAAGACATTCTGGCTATTGAGAGAGTGCAGCATAGGTTCACGAGGTCAATTCCTGGAATGGCAGGACTATCTTATGTTGAAAAATTGGAGCGACTGGGCTTGTATACCCTTGAGTTTAGAAGACTGAGAGGGGATTTGATTGAGACGTATTAGATTATTAAAGGATTGAACACTCTGTAGGCAGGAAACTTGTTTCCACTGATGGGTGATTCCTGAACCAGAGGACAGAGCTTAAAAATAGAGTGGTGGGTGTGTGGAATGCTCTGCCCCAGAGAGCAGTGGAGGCCCACTCTCTGGATTCGTTTAAGAAAGAGTTGGCTAGAACTCTCAAGGATAGTGGAATCAAGGGTTATGGAAATAAGGCAGGAACAGGATACCGATTGAGGATGATCAGCCATTATCATAATGAATGGTGGTGCAGGCTCGAAGGGTGGAATGGCCTACTCCTGCACCTATTGTCTATTGACTGACACTCAGTAGCAGAAGTGTTTACCATCTCAAAGGTGCACTGCAGAAATTCACGAAGACACCTTGAACAGCATCTTTCAACCCCATGACCACTTTCTCTAGGAGATCAGAAGGCAGTAGATACATGAAAACACTGCCACCTGCAAGTTCCCCTCCAAACTACTGACCATCCTGACTTGGGAATACATCACCATGCTTTCAGTGTCACTGAGCTAAAATCCTGGCACTCATTCCCAAATGGCATTGTGGCTTTACCTAAAACTGGAGCTCAGCACCACCTTCTCAAGGGCAATAAGGGATGAGCAATAAATGCAGGCCCAGTCAGTGATTCCCAGCAGTGTCATGTGAATCAATTTTAAAAAACCATCAGCCATCAGATTCGGTTGTAAAATTTGGGGAGGCAGTGGCATAGTGGTAGAGTTACTGTACTAATAATCCAGATCCTCAGCTTATTTTCTGAGGACACGGGTTTGAGTCCCACCAGAGCAGATAGTGAAATTTAAAGTCAATTTAAAAAACCCGAATACAACAAATGGTGACCATATAACCATGCTGATTATTGTAAAAGCCATTCTGGTGTCCTTTAGAGGAGTAAATCTACTATTCTTACCCAGTCCTGTGGGCTCAACATTCACAGATGCTTGTAAAAACAAGGACTGCAGATACTGGAAACCAGAGTCTAGATTAGAGTGGTGCTGGAAAAGCACAGCAGGTCGGGCAGCATCCGAGGAGCAGGAAAATCAAAGTTTCAGGCAAAAGCCCTTCATCAGGAATAGAGGCATATTCCTGATGAAGGACCTTTGCCTGGAACGTCGAAGTTCCTGCCCTTCGGATGCTGCCTGACCTGCTGTGCTTTTCCAGCACCACTCTGATCTAGATTCACAAATGCTTGCCTAATCTACAAAAGCCACATCCGATGAACAAATTAACAAGTTTTGATTCTGATTCTGTTATGTTTTAAAACCTAAATGAAAATCTTCCAGTTTTTTTTATGCTGAAGATCACGTCATCATTTTTGGAATAATTCTTTCAAGGAGTTTGCCAGACAACGTTCTTGGCTTGTGGTAAATTTGATTTAAAAACTGACCAGTTTCACTTTTGTACACAAGTGGCATCACAACATGGTAGCAACTGCATTTAATCGTACAGGGGAAATGGAAGAGTCAGGTGCAAGAAGAAAAATAGAAGATTAGTGAGAGATAGCATTAAGATTGAGCTTCACTCATACAGACTCAGTGAGATTCAGTAATGCTTCAAGACAGATTCCACTAATTAGAGGCTGAAGTACAGAGATATTTAATGACCTCTCCAGTGGAAAATTCTTCAGAAGCATTTGAGAGCAGATGCCATGGAGTAGAACTATCCCTCTGGTGTGCAAAATAGTCTGAAGTATCAAAGTGCTTCTCTATGGAAACTGCTAATTATTCTTCAATTGGCCTTGCTGTTTGTTGCTAGGTTACTAGGCAAACATCTGATCCTACCAGGAGGATACAACAGAGGTTTGTATGAGTGAAGCTCAATCTTAATGCTATCTCTCACTAATCTTCTATTTTTCTTATTGCACCTGACTCTTCCATTTCCCCTGTACTATTAAATGCAGTTGCTACCATGTTGTGATGGCACTTGTGTACAAAAGTGAAACTGGTCAGTTTTTAAATCAAATTTACCACAAGCCAAGGGCGTCCATGGCTCCACAACCTGTTTCTGTGTCTGTTTCAGAACTTCAATAGCCATGGAAAATGTGCAGATGTTCTCACTTTAAGAAGAGAATGTGTAGTAGAGAAAGGGAGAAACAGACTTTTAAAAAACCAAGTTATGTTTCAGGCAGCAAGGGAAGCCACAGGGCATTTACAATACATTACATATTGAGCAGGTGAGACCTGTTTTCTCCAAATGCTATCCCTTAGATCTGAAAGCGTGTTTTGAACTTGAGGACACAATATTTAGCTGTGATGTCGCTGGGAAGTGTATATCCTGTCAAAACTATTTACTGAGGATCACCAAGAATGGGCCTTGGATGAAGTAACAGAGAAATGGAAAAAATGAACTGTTGTGTATTAAAAGGGTTTTGCCATAACTTGCAGTTCTTCTGAGACTGTTTCTTTATGAAGGTTACTGTTGTACATTAATAATTCTTGACTTGTTTTGTTCCTTTGTTTAGGTATCTGGGAATGGCACAAACATGTATTCGTATACCAACCATGCTGCAGAGTCAGATAACTTGTGAACACATCTGAAGGAAGATTTCATGTGGAAAGCTGCCTCTAATTCAAACTCAAAATGGGGCAATTATGAAACTAAATTTTAACTCTTCTGTCATTTTTTTAAAAATCAAAGAAATGTTCTTTCAGGGAAAATGTTGGATCTCCTCCACTGCCAATACTGACTGCAGGTTATGTGGAACGATAAAAGAAATGAAGGGACTTATAATGCATGATGAATTCACTGTGCCTGCACACAACTAAACGTTCAAAGTTGTTTTAGGAGATAGGTCAATTTTGCTTGGGATGAGTTAGTATGGAACAACCATTAGCGTTGCACACAAGATGGCCAAATCAAATGTGTGGTGGGGGGGTTGGGGGGGAGAATCTATTTCTATTGTTATGAATATTCAAATTAGGTGCCAGAGTAGGCCATTTTGCCCTTCAAGCCTCGCCTATCATTCAATAATGATCATGGCTGATCTGATTGTGGCCTTACATTCATACTTATGTGTATCCCTGTTAATTTGCAACTTCCTTGTTAGTTGTGAATAGCTCTATACAAGAACTAGTGTGGGGGAGGAGGGATCCTGTGGGCTGTAGTGTAAAACAGGAATAGCTAGTGCCTAGCAGGCTGTGGCATTGTATAATTCCCTGATTGGTAGAACCCTTTATTTTCCAATCACATAAGCATTATTGAAACTCTACATTTTTACTGGTTAAGACAAATTTAATCTGAGAAAATTGTATGCACAAATGAACATGAACACATTGCTTTGAAGAAGCAGTAGTTTCTGAAGTTTGGATTAGTTTGGTGAAGCATGAGCAGACAGCAATTGTTGCTAAACTGACAGCAACCTTTTTACTGAGTCTGAAAGGATGATCTTGTGTTAAATACAAACACTGCTTGGTAGTAATGATTAAAGTCAAATATGCTGTTTAAGGGGCCCTCTTCTACCACTGCATCTTCAACTAAAAGTCCATCCATGTTACCATCCATGATGCTGGAATGGAAGGATGTACAGCATCCAAATACCTTTCAAGTCTATTGAATTTTGATTTGGAGTTAATAGCTGATTTCTCATCAGCGCCACATGTAAATCCCACAAGCAGATTATTCTTCCTGTTACTCGGTGAACAGGAAAGAAGCATTCAATAGACAATAGACAATAGGTGCAGGAGTAGGCCATTCAGCCCTTCGAGCCTGCACCGCCATTCAATATGATCATGGCTGATCATTCCTAATCAGTATCCGCTTCCTGCCTTATCTCCATAACCCTTGATTCCACTATCTTTGAGAGCTCTATCCAACTCTTTCTTAAATGAATCCAGAGACTGGGCCTCCACTGCCCTCTGGGGCAGAGCATTCCACACAGAATGTCACATATTCACATTCTGCTTATCTCCCAATATTGATTTATGCATAATATGCCAAATCATATCTAAATATGCAAACAATTATTTATGGTCAGAGTCACAGCAGTAATTTTCCATTACATGGAAGAGAACCTCTTTGCCCCATTGCCTGCACTCCCTCACTGTTGCTAAAATCCCTTCAGCCTCTTTTTGAACAAAGACAAACAAAAAGACAGGAAGAACTTAGCAGGTCAGGCATAACCTCTGGAGAGAAACAGTGTTAAGTTTTACTTCTGATAAAAAGTTAAGAACCTGAAACAATGGTCCAGATTTTTCTCTTGTCAGGGCAAATAACCGAGTGAGTTGGCCCCAAGAAGAGATCTATCTGCTTCCCAACACCACAGAAATTCAGTTCTGAGCAGAAGGCCCTTATCTGATTGACTATCTAATCTGCTGCTAATTAAGGCCCTTAAGTGGTCAATTAATGACTAGTTGAGAGCTTGGGCAGGCTTTCCGCATTCCTGGTTGGCTAGACAATTAACAGCCTTCCTGACTGTGATAACAAGACAGTCTGCCTGATGGAGTGAGTGAGTGAGTGAGTGAGTGAATGAGTGAGTGAGTGAGTAAGTGAGTATGTGTGTGTAATGTAGATGAAGGAAGGGAAAGACACAGCCAATACCTCCGCTCTGCTCCTCTCCAAAGATGCTGCCTGACCTGTCAAGTTTTACCAACCTTCTTTTGTTCTTATTTCAGATTTCCAGCATCTGCAGTATTTTCTTTTGTATGTTGCAACAAAGTTGTGCCTGGCAAGGCTTGTGGATGGGCTATTTTGCCTCCTTGCCTTATTTTTGCCAACAGTATCTATTAACTCTTTTGGAGGCATGCAAACAAATCTAGAGCAATTTGCTTTCAAAAACTTCTCTCTCTCATTGAATGTTTTTTCTCTTTCTTTCAGCCCCCTTATGTTCTTTCTTCATGTCCCCAGCATCCTTTAAAGATTCATAGATTCATACAGTACAGAAAATGCCCATCGGCCCATCGAGTCTGCACCAACATAACTACCACTAAAGACATGATTATCCAAATTTCCTGTGCTTGTCCCATATCCTTGAATGTTATTATTTTTGAAATGCTCATCCAAATATTTTTTAAAAATGTTGTACGGTTTCCAGCCTCTACTGCCTTCCCAGGTAATACATTCCAGATTTCCGCCACCCTCTGCTGAGTGAAAAAGTTTTTTTTCCAAATTCCCTCTGAACCTCCTGCCCTTTGCCCTAAAGGGATGCCCTCTCATGATTAACCCTCAACTAAGGGAAACAGCTGCTCTCTGTCCAAACCCCTCATAATCTTATTCGCCTCAAACATGTCTCTTCTCACTCTTCTCTGTTCAAGAGGAAGCAATCCAAACATATCAAGTATCTCCTTCTAGCCCAATTTCTCCATCCCAGGCAATGTCCTGGTGAACTTCCTCTGTACCGGTTCTAGTGCTATCACATCCTTCCTGTGTTGAGGCAACCAGAACTGCACACAATACTCCAGCTCTGGCCTGACCAAAGTTCTGTACAACTCCAACATTACCTCCTTACTACTGGGGTGAAGAGGTGTGAGGATGAACAATGTGAGTTAACAATGAGCACCAGCCCAAACGATGAATGCCAGGTGACACATTTTGAATATATGTGTAAATGTTCTTATTTAATTGAATCGTTATTGCTGCATCAAAGACAAATTATTGAGCTCTGGACTGACTGATATAAACCAGCCGCATGATGGAATTTTGACTGATGGCAAATTGTAGTTTGTTGTATGCCTGTGAAATGCCTGCTTGCCAATTTTTATACATATATTTTAATTCTGCAGTCACTTTTTCTGCTGAGTTGCTATATGAAGGAGATTATGTTAAAAGATGTGAGGGTGTTTACTAGCAATAGTGGTCTTCAATATCAAAAGAATCCTGGGTTCACTCAGTGACCCAAGAACACTAACTCTGCTGGGAATGTGCACCCAAGGGCAACGTTGACCAAGAACATGTATGTAGTACATGTGGCTACATATTAAGCCCTTTCCCAACAGGTGGACCTACACCTGATTTAGCTGGAGACCAGTTCTAGAGACACCTTGAGATTAAAGAATTGTTTTGAATTGTGGAGACTCCCTGGCCATGCCAGAGGAAAAATTGCTCACGTGCTTCTCCCTGGATAACTCTGGTAGCGTTACAGACGTATACAGTAAACTTCTCTATTACCTTAGTCAACAATTATCCCTCAAAGTCACTAAATCACCTCTGTTTATGATCATTGTGCTAGCAAAATCTTCAATCAAGAGTACAGACTGATTTGTAGACCCTTAAAGTTTCTACCTCCAAAGTTTTGGGAGCTGTACAAAGTATTCCGTGTAATAGTACAAGGCAAATTTATCTAAACTAGATTGTGACAGAATTGGTTAAGAACAAAATTTGATCAGGCGACTAAGATGTCACTGAGCCTTTTCACAAAGGAACGGTGTTGACAATGTGACTGCAGGGTTACAATGTAAGCTACAACTACATTTTTGCTTGAAATCTTCGCTTTATTGTAATTGTCAAACCATAGTGCTGTAACTTAAACCTATTTATTGTACTTCCACTGTGTATATGTGCACGTGTGTTGTTTCTGAGTATCACTGTTACTGTCACCTTCTGTATTTTAATTGACTTGATGCATCACTAATCGTATTTATATCTTGTTAAATGAAACTCCATTCCTATTTGAGGATTGAAGGATATATATAAAACAAATGCATGTTATTTTTTGTATTAAAATCCTTTTCATGGTAATATTGGTCCTATTACACACTGATTTTTAAGGTTTTTGAAATACTGCCAAAAATTGATAATATAGAAATGCTATGAAATATCAGTGTGATCCAAATATGAAAATAAAGGGAAAATAATTATTTTTAACACACTTTTTTGTCGAGTTGCTAATTGATCACACAGACACATCAATGTACCTGCACATATGGGAGATGTTGGTACAGTGTTAACTTCACCAAACTAGCAATCCAGACACTCAAGTCGAATCCGTAGATTCAAAACTTAGCATGATGGTGAAATCTGAATTCAATTCAAAAGTCTGAAATTAAATGGCAGCCTAATGGTGAGCATGGAACCACTGGTGTAAAAATCCATCTGGTTATTAATGCCCTTTAGGGAAAGAAATATGCTGTCCTTATCTAATCTGGCCTGTAGGTAACTCAAAGCACTGGTTACTTTTAAATGTTTCTGAAATGGTCAAGCAAACAATTCAAGCACCTATGAAGTAAAAGAAACATTAGAAACGGGATGATCCCTCGGCATCAATCTAAACACTGGAAATGCCAACAGCAAACCAAGCCCTGACAGCCCTGCAAAGTCCTCCTTACCAATTCCTGGGGGCTATTGCTATCACAAACTTGAGAGAAATGTCTCACAGATTAGGCAAGAGACAGCCTGGCGTAGTGTATACAGGGTACACATGGAATCCATACAACACCACCACCAGTATATGTTCTGTCCCATTGGAAGAGTGAACCCACCAGGGATGGTGGTATAGAGTTATAGAGCTGGGAGGGGTTTGGCCTGGGATTGTTCTATATTGAATCCTATGGCATCAGCTCAAACACTGCTGGAAACCTACTGCTATTTACTACCTATTGCCAGCAACACTAACCGCCGGCACCACTACCACCATCTAACTAATGAATCAGTACTTCACCATGTTGAACATCAATTTAAAGAAGCACTGAGGGTAGCTAGGGAACAGAATGTATTCTGGGTGGAGGGAGAACTTCAATCCATCACCATGAGTGGTTTGACAGCACCACAATTGACTGAGATGGCTGAGTTGAAAAGGACATAGCTATTGCACAGGTTCAGTGGCAGATTTCTGTGAGGAAGGCATATGGTGTACTGGGCTTTATTGGTAGAGGAATTGAGTTCCGGAGTCCTGAGGTCATGTTGCAACTGTATAAGACTCTGGTGCGGCCTCATCTGGAGTATTGTGTGCAGTTTTGGTCGCCATACTATAGGAAGGATGTGGAGGCATTGGAACGAGTGCAGAGGAGGTTTACCAGGATGTTGCCTGGAATGGTAGGAAAATCTTATGAGGAAAGGCTGAGGCACTTGGGGCTGTTCTCATTGGAAAAGAGAAGGTTTAGGGGAGATTTGATAGAGGTGTATAAGATGATTAGGGGTTTAGATAGGGTCGACACTGAGAACCTTTTACCGCTAATGGAGTCAGGTGTTACTAGGGGACACAGCTTTAAATTAAGGGGTGGTAGGTATAGGACAGATGTTAGGGGTAGATTCTTTACACAGCGGGTTGTGAGTTCATGGAATGCCCTGCCAGTAGCAGTGGTGAACTCTCCTTCTTTATGGTCATTTAAGCGGGCCTTGGATAGGCATTTGGAAGTTATTGGGCTAGTATAGGTTAGGTAGGATTCGGTCGGCGCAACATCGAGGGCCGAAGGGCCTGTACTGCGCTGTATCTTTCTATGTTCTATGTTCTATAATGAATGTACTTAGAAGAAGGATAAGCATACTCGATCTTGCCCTCACTAATCTTACCTTTTGCAGCTGCATCTGACCATGGCAGTATTGGCAATATCACCACACAATCATCGTGAAGATCAAGTCCTGCTTTCACATTGAGGATAAACTCCATTATGTTGTATTGCACTATGTGCTGAATGGATGGATTTTGAACACATCTATCAAAATCAAAACTGGTGATTCATGAGGTGCTAAGGACCATCATGAACAGAGCAGAATTGTATTCAATCAATAAGCTTGTCATTTCAAGGCTGGCATTTCTCCTATTCTAACATTACCATGAAGCAGGGAATCAATGAAAAGTAGAGGAGAGCCTGCAAGGAGCAGTGCCAGGAATGTCTAAAATTGAGGTGTAAATCTAGCAAAGCTACAGTACATAATAAACAGTAGAAGGAGCATGCAATAGACCAATCTATGGATCACATTTAAGCTCTGCAGTCAGGAATGGGGGCAGACAATTAAATGAATCACAAGAGGAAGAGGCTTCACAAACATTGTCATCCTGAACAATGAGGGAGCCCAGCACATTGTGAAAAAAAAACAAGGTTGAGTATTTGCATCCATCATTAGCTAAAAGCACTGGATACTACAAAGGCTATAGGCCCTAAAAGCATTCTATGACAGGAACAATAGTACTGAAAATATATGCTCCAAAACTAGCTGATCCTCTGCCTAACCTGTTCCAGTACAGCTACAACACAGGCATCTACTTGCCAGTGGAAAATTGCCCAGGTTTGTTCCGCAGACAAAATTCAGAATAACTCCAACCTAGAATTAAAATTCTTACTTGTCTGGTATTAACGATCAAAGTAATGGAAGGGGTTTTAGACAGTGGTATCAAGTGACACTCACACAGCAAACAGCCTGTTTCACTGATGTTCAGTTTGGCATCACGTGGGGCCAAAGAGTGTGGTGTTGGAAAAGCACAGCAGGTCAGGCAGCATCTGAGGAGCAGGAGAATCGACGTTTTAGGCATAAGCTCTTCACTGAAACGTGGATTCTCCTGCTCCTCGGATGCTGCCTGACTGACTGCGCTTTTCCAGCACCACATTCTTCGGCTCTGATCTCCAACATCTGCAGTCCTCACTTTCTCCTATCACCAAGGGCCACTCAGCTACTGATCTCATTACAGCTTTGGTCCAAACATGGATAAAAGAGCCAAACTCCAGAGGTGAGTTGAAAGTGGCTGCCCTTGATATCAAGGCAGCATTTCATCAAGCACAGCATCAATGAGTCTTAGCAAAACTGGAGTCAATACCAGGGCCTCAACATCTTCACCCTTGTCACCCTCAACCACCTGAGATACATCTTATTCTATCTTCTTTTACATCCTCTGAGATATATATTTGCTCTACCTTTGCCTTGAAGGAATATAATCAACTGTGTCCAAACTAGCTGTACTTTGACAGTAACTCATCATTCAGTTACTGTTTTCCCTGTCAATCTTTGACTGCAGTTTATCCAATCCCAACCCTATTCTTGATCCCTTTGAAGTCAGCTCTTCCCTGGTTAATTATTCCTTGGACGTAGGTTTGCTCACTGAGCTGGAAGGTTCATTTTCAGACATTTCGTCACCATACTAGGTAACATCTTCAGTGAGCCTCTGCACAAAGTAGTATCCAGAACCTCAATCTGAGCTACAAATCTTCTCAAAACTCATTAATTATTCCTCCTCTAGATTATGCACTGTCCTTGTTCTTTATCATCTTAATGTCACAAGAAGTGTACTGGAAATCAAGTCCCACTATTCGATGTATCACAACTGTGATATAGGACCAATTTAACCTCGAGATGATTAATCTGACTGTGAACACCATCGAATGTTGACTTGTAGTCAATAAGTTTCTGATTTTCTTGCCTTACTCTAGTTCATAAGACCTGAGGTCAATAGTCTTTGGCTGAGATCAGTCAACTGTATCTTTCCATGCTTCCAGCTCACTGCCTTTATTTCTGATGAAAGGCTTTTGCCTGAAACGTCGATTTCGCTGCTCGTTGGATGCTGCCTGAACTGCTGTGCTCTTCCAGCACCACTGATCTGTAAACCTCCTGAGGACTGTTTATGATCTGCATGACTGAGCATCACACTGATGAAGCCCTTCCTGATGAAGGGCTTATGCCCGAAACGTCGAATTTCCTATTCCTTGGATGCTGCCTAACCTGCTGTGCTTTAACCAGCACAGCATCTGCAGACCTCATTTTTTACCCTGAGCATCACACTGCACAATCAATCTGACGAGGTGATATCGTTCAATTTGTACTTTGACTAATTTTTCCTCCATTGGGAAATACAAGTCAGGTGGGATTATAGGTACCTAAATTGATATTAAGGAGTGAATTTTACCATAGGTTGACTAAGTTTAGATGGAGAGGAATTTCTTAAGTGCGTACAAGACAATTTTCTGATTCAGTATGTGGATGTACCTACTAGAGAAGGTGCAAAACTTGACCTACTCTTGGGAAATAAGGCAGGGCAGGTGACTGAGGTGTCAGTGGGGGAGCACTTTGGGACCAGTGACCATAATTCTATTAGATTTAAAATAGTGATGGAAAAAAATAGACCAGATCTAAAAGTTTGAAGTTCTAAATTGGAGAAAGGCCAATTTTGATGGTATTAGGCAAGAACCTTCGAAAGCTGATTAGAGGCAGATGTTCGCAGGTAATGGGATGGCTGGAAAATGGAAAGCCTTCAGAAATGAGATAATGAGAATCCAGAGAAAGTATATTCCTCTTAGGGTGAAAGGAAAGGCTGGTAGGTATAGGGAATGACTAAAGAAATTGAGGGTTTGATTAAGAAAAAGAAGGGTTAAGAAAAAAAAACTTGATCTACCCTGTATTGACAGGGTAGATCAAGTGAATCCTTAGGAGAGTATAAAAGAAGTAGGAGTATACTTAAGAAGGAAAACAGGAGGGCAAAAAGGGGACATGAGATAGCTTTGGCAAATAGAATTAAGGAGAATCCAAAGAGTTTTTACAAATACATTAAGGACAAAAAGGTAACTAGGGAGAGAGTAGGGCCCCCCAAAAATCAGCAAGGCAGCCTTAGGGAGATACTAAATGAATATTTTGCATCAGTATTTACTGTGGAAAAAGATATGGAAGATATAGACTGTAGGGAAATAGATGGCTACATCTTGCAAAATGTCCATTTTATGGAGGAGGAGATGCTGGATGTCTTGAAATGAATAAAGGTGGATAAATCCCCAGGACCTGATCAAGTGTGCCTGAGAACTCTGCGAAGCTAGAGAAGTGATTGCTGGGCCTCCTGTTGAGATATTTGTATCGATAGTGACAGGTGAGGTGCCAGAAGACTGGAGGTTGGCAAACGTGGTGCCACTGTTTAAGAAGGGCAGTAAAGTCGGTAAAGTCAAACCAGGGAACTATAGACCAGTGAGCCTGATGTCGGTGGTGGGCAATTTGTTGGAGGGAATCCTGAGGGACAGGATGTACATGTATTTGGAAAGGCAAGGACTGATTAGGGATAGTCAACATGGCTTTGTGTGTGAGAAATCATGTCTCACAAACTTGATTGAGTTCTTTGAAGAGGTAACAAAGAGGATTGATGAGGGCAGAGCAGTAGATGTGATCTATGTGGATTTCAGTAAGGCGTTCGACAAGCTTCCCCATGGAGACTGGTTAACAAGGTTAGATCTCATGGAATATAGGGGGAACTAGCCATTTGGATACAGCACTGGCTCGAAGGTAGAAGACAGAGGGTGGTAGTGGACGGTTGTTTTTCAGAGTGGAGTGTCACAAGGATTGGTGCTGTGTCTTCTACTTTTTGTCATTTACATCAATGATTTGGATGTGAGCATAAAAGGCACAGTTAGTAAGTTTGCAGATGACACCTAAATTGGAGGTGTAGTGGACAGCGAAATGGGTTACCTCAGATTACAACAGGATCTGGACCAGATGGGCCAATGGGCTGGGAAGTGGCAGATGGAGTTTAATTCAGCGAGGTGCTGCATTTTGGGAAAGCAACTCTTAGCAGGACTTATAAAACACTTAATGGTAAGGTCCTAAGGAGTGCAGGTTCATAGCCCCTTGAAAGTGGAGTCGCAGGTAGATAGGATAGTGAAGAAGGCGTTTGGTACGCTTTCCTTTATTGGTCAGACTATTGAGTACAGGGGTTGGGAGGTCATGTTGCGGCTGTACAGGACATTGGTTAGGCCACTGTTGGAATATTGTGTGCAATTCTGGTCTCCTTCCTATCGGAGAGATGTTGTGAAACTTGAAAGGGTTCAGAAAAGATTTATAAGGATGTTGCCAGGGTTCGAGGATTTGAGCTACAGGGAGAGGCTGAACGGGCTGGGGCTGTTTTCCCTGGAGCATCGGACGCTGAGGGATGACTTTATAGAGGTTTACAAAATTATGAGGGGCACAGATAGGATAAATAGGCAAAGTCTTTTCCCTTCGGGTGGGGGAGTCCCGAACTAGAGAGCATAGGTTTAGGGCGAGAGGAGAAAGATATAAAAGAGACCTAAGGAGCAACTTTTTCACGCAGTGTATGGAATGAGCTACCAGAGGTTGTGGTGGAGGCTGGTACAATTGCAACATTTAAGATGCATTTGGATGGATATATCTATCGGGATATGGGCCGGGTGCTGGCAGGTGGGACTAGATTGGGTTGGGATATCTGGTCGGCTTGGATGGGTTGGACAGAAGGGTCTGTTTCCATGCTGTACATCTCTATGACTCTATGACTCTAACCAGAGGAAGTAGGTGAGGTCCTCAATGAGTACTTTGGATCAGTATTTATCATTAAGAAAGTCACAGATGACTGTGAGTTTAAAGAAAGGTTCGTTGATACTCTAAGACATGTCAATATTAAAGGGAAGGTGGTATTGGGTGTGTTGAAATATATTAAGGTAGCCAATTCCGCAGAACCTGATGGTATCTATCCCAGGATACTGAAGAAGGCAAGGGAGGAGATTGCTGAGGCGTTGATGGAGATCTCTGTATTCTTTTTAACCACAGTTAAGGTTCCAGAAGAATGAAGAATAACCAATGTTGTTCCTTTGTTAAAGAACAACAACAAAGACAATCCAGGAAACTGTGGGCTGGTTAGGGAAATTATTGGAAACGATTCTTGGGGATAGGATTTACTTGCATTTGGAGAATAGAGTTATGACGGATAGTCAGCATGGCTTTATGCAGGGGAGATCTTGTCTCACAAAATTGATTGAGTTTTTGATGAAGATAATTGAGGAAGGTAAGGCAGTGAGTGTTGGCTACATGGACTTTACTAAAGTATTTGACAAGGCTCCTCATGGCAGGCTGGTCCAGAAGTTTAAATCACGTGGAATCCATGTGAGTCGACAAATTGGATACAAAATTGAGTTGGCCATAGAAGGTAGTTGCAAAGGGGTGTTTTTCTGACTAGAGATCTGTGACCAGTGGTGTTTCGCAAGAATGAGTGCTTGATCTCTTTTGTTGATAATTATTTATATAATTGATTTAGATGAAAACATTATGAATAAGCCTGATTAATAAGTTGTGCAGATGACAGGAATGTTGGTGGAGTTGAAGATAGTGAAGAAGGATATTGAAGTTGGGCGGAGAAATGGCAGATGGAATGAGGTGATTCATTTTGGGAGGTCAAATGCAAGAGGAAAGTAAATGACTGGACCCTTAGGAGTCACTGATTTTTAGAGGGATTTTTAAGTTGAAGTCCAAAACTCCCCAAAAGTGGCAACACAAGTGGGTAAGTCCATAAAGAAAGCATATGATATGCTTGTCTTCATTAGTCAGGGCAGTGAGTATTAAAGTTGGCAAATCATGCTGCAACTGTATAACATTTTGGTCAGACCACATTTGGAGCACTGTGTGCAGTTCTGGTCGCCACACTATAGGAAGGATGTGGAGGCTTTGGAGAGGGTGCAGATGAGGTTTACTTGGATGATGCCTGGATTGGTGTGTACTGGTTATAAGGAGAGTATTAGAGATATACAGCATGGAAACAGACCTTTCAGTGCAACCCATGCATGCCAAACAGATATCCAAAACTAATCTAATCCCATATGCCAGCACCTGGCCTCTAAACTCTCTAAATCCTTCCTATTCATACCCCATCCAGATGTCTTTTATATGGTGTAATTGTAACTGTCTCCATCACTTCCTCTGGCAGCTCATTCCATACACAAGCAACGCTCTGCATGAAAAGGTTGCCTCTTAGGCTCCTTTTAAATCTTTCTTCTCTCATCTTAAACCCATACCCTCTAGTTCTAGACTTCCCCACCCCAAGAAAAAGACCTTGTCTATTTATCCTATCCATGCCCCTCATGATTTTATAAACATCTATTAACTCACCCCTCAGCCTCCAATGCACCATGGGATACAGCCCCAGCCTATTCTGACTCTCCCTATAGCTCAAATCCTCCAATTCTAGCAACATCCTTGTAAATATTTTCTAAATCCTTTCAAGTTTCACAACATCCTTCCGATAGGAAGGAGACCAGAATTGCACACAATATTCCAAAAGTGGCCTAACCAATGTCCTGTACAGCTGCAATATGACATCCAACTCCTATACTCAGTGCTCTGACCAATAAAGGAAAGCATGCCAAACACATTCTTCGCAATCCTATCTAAGTGCATTTCCACTTTCAAGGAGCTATGAACCTGCACTCCAAGGTCTCTCTGTTCAGCAACACTTCCCAGGATCTTACCATTAAGTGTATAATTCCTTTCCAAAATGCAGCACTTCACATATACCTAACTTAAACTCTAACTTTCACTCCTCAGCCCACTGGCCCATCTGATCAAGATCCCACTGTACTCTGAGGTAACCTTTTTTGCTGTCCACTACACCTTAGACAAACTTGGATTGCTTTCACTAGAATGTTGCAGGCTATGGGAAGACCAGATGCAAGTATATAAAGTTATGATGGGTATGGATAGGGTGGATAGTTGTAGTTTCTCTCCCAGAATGAAAATGTCAAACACTATGGGGTGTAGGTCTGAGATGAGAGGGGGAGTATTTGAAGGAGATGCACGAGGGAAGTTTTTTTTTACAAAAGAGAGTAATAGGTGCCTGGAACACACTGCCAGGGAGCTGGTGAAAGATACAATAGTAAAGTTTAAGCGGCACTTAGACACATGAAAAGGCAGAGATTAGAGGGATATGGACCACAGACAGATGGGATTAGTTTAGAATAGCATCTTGGCAAGACATAGAGTCATAGAGATGTACAGCACGGAAACAGACCCTTTGGTCCAACCCATCCATGCTGACCAGATATCCCAATCCAATCTAGTCCCACCTGCCAGCACACGGTCCATATCCCTTCAAACCCTTCTTATTCATATACCCATCAAATGCCTCTTAAATGTTGCAATTGTATTAGCCTCCACCACTTCCGCTGGCAGCTCATTCCATACACATACCACCCTCTGACCCCCTGAGGTCTCTTTTATATCTTTCCCTCTCACCCTAAACCTATGACCTCTAGGTCTGGACTCCCCGACCCCAGGGAAAAGACTTTGCCTATTTACCCTATCCATGCCCCTCAATTTTGTACACCTCTATAAGGTCACCCCTCAGCCTCTGAGGCTCCAGGGAAGACAGCCCCAGCCTGTTCAGCCTCCAAAAGGCCGGTAATTGTACTGACCTATAATTTAAGCTCTGTTTATCATGCTCTTATTTTACTCGGCTCATTGTATTCTCCCATATTCTACAATGGCTACTGCCAGGACCTACCAGAAATTTTGATGCCATTGCCATCTTTGAAACACTGTCTTGTACCCACATCAAGCACTTGAGGTCCACATCTGTCCTGCTCAGTTCTTGTCATTTGCCTAAGGTACATCAATTAGAGGGAATTTTGCACCCCACTTTGCTGATATACACCTAGATGTACTGCATAATGAGAGGGTGTGCACAGTTGCTGCCCATAGAGTATAGTCTCACACTCTGGTGACTGCTGTCCATGATGGAGGGCTAGAGGAGCAAGCAGCTGGACTTACCAGTTACCTCTATGCTTGAATGTTGGGAATTGTTGCTGTCTAATTTCTAAGTGGTGGGTGAGAGAACGGGAACCTTCCATATTGATGAGATGAAATAATATATTAATGAGAATATTAATGCATTCTGATTTATCAAAACAGATCTCTCATCACTAATGAGAGTCTAGTCTCTCCATTCAATACTAGGTTGGAAAATAAGACTTTTGTACTCAATGTTGGGAATATTCTGATCTCACTTTCTCACTATTATTCAAAGGCTGGGAACATTCTGCCCTATCTGTTTACAATTACCATCTACTCAAAGCGACAACTTTCTCCAATGTTGCTGGATATACCCGTTAAATTATCAAAAATTTCATATGTCATATTGTTTGCAGAATCATGTATCAATGACTTGTGCTAGATCACAATTACAATAGCTGGCTGGAGTCTCAATCTTTCAGTCACTAGGAAGTCACTCACAAAGGAATTGCAGTGGGTTTTTCATAATTCTCAGAGCTTCATGTCAGTTTCTGTGCGAAGATAATAGTATACTCTACAGTACTTTTATATATTTTTACGAACTATCTCTGCCACATTATGTTTGAAATCACCACTTTATGAAACTGGGAAGGGCACCGTGATTAATTCGAACAGTACATAAATCTCAGTTGTCCTCCCTGTGAACTATTGTGAACTATCTGTGCTGTACCACTTGGTGCAATGTTGACTGACTTTACTTGGTCACGCTTTATCTTTGGTTGGAATGTAGTAGTACAAAATATAGTTAAACACAAAAACTCAAAAGAAGAATCTGTGGGAAGAAATGGAGATCTATATCATTTAAATTGTATTTTTTCTTACTTTTGCAATGTTTCCAGCAAACTCAGAGCATTCCGAGCCGTGTAATTGTAAAACAGAATATCCCATAATTTGTGGTACTTTCATCAGGATTGCTTTTTGGTCTCAAAAAGTAGATTGATACCTTCTTCCTGATTTTCTCCTCATTTTCTCTCCTGAAAATGTTGACTTTTACGGATGACTCTGTTTACTTTCCAAATCTTGTCTAATCAATTCTTTTTTTGAGTCTGGATAGGGTCGTGTTACGCTGCTCAACTGTGAGAATATCACAGGCTAGTCTAACCTCCTTGACGGGATAAAAGTTGTGTTAATTAAATCATGAACAACCTACAAAGGACTGATTTACAAAATATTAGAAAAGATTAGACCAGAGAAAATTTCTATTTGCCAAGGGAATCACAAGGAAAACGTTCAGAAGAATGGTTCAAAGAATGAGGAACTTCAATTATGAAAAAGGTGGCACATACTAGAGATAGTAAGGACTGCAGAAAGTCAAGAGTCGATAAAATGTGGAGCTGGAAAGGCACAGCAGGTCAGGCAGCATTATAGGAGCAGGAAAGTCAATGTTCCAGGTTGGGACCCTTCACCAGGACCAAGGAGGGGGGGGGGGGGGTAAGGGAAATAAATAGAGGGAGGGAGTGTGGCTGGGAAAAGATAGGTGGGATGGTGATAGGTGGATGCGGATAGGGGTTATTGTGATTGGTCAGTGGGAAGGTGAGATGGAAGATGACAAGTTAGATCTGGTTGAGGAGAGGGAAGGCTGGATATAGGACGAGGTTGGGAGTGCGGAGATTTTGAAACTGGTGAAATTGATGTTAAGGCCATTGGGCTGTAAGCTCCAAAGGTGAAATGGGAGGTGATGTTCCTCCAGTTTATGTGTAACCTTATTTTGACAGTGGAGGAGACCCAAGATGGACTTGTCACCAGGGAGTGGAAGGAGGACTGGAAATGGCTGCCAACCAAAATGGCACTCATTGGGGCATACAGAGCGCAAATGCTCCGTGAACCGGTTCCTGAGTCTGCACTTTGTCTCTCCGAAGTAGAAGAGACCACATCGGGAGCAACGGATGCGGTAGACCAGGTTGGATGAGGTGCAAATCTGTAGGATTTGAAATGATTGTTTAGATCCTTGTATGAAGGAGAGGGGAGGTGTAGGGGCACGTGTTGCATTCCCTGCAGTTGAATCATGGAGTGAATGGTCCCTGTGGAAAGCAGACAGGGTGGGGAAGGATATACAAAGGAACCTCAATTATCTGAACAAGGTGAGCGGGCACTATCTCATTCAGATAATTGAACATTCAGTTAATTGATTCAATGCCTCTCCTCTGGGGCTTAGAGTCTTCTGTTAAGTCTGCTCCGCATTCAGGAGACTAGGCATGAGCACGTACCCCCACCGCCTCCCCACCTCCCCAACACCATCCAACCCCGCCCTCCCCATCCGCTCCCACCCCCAATCCCATTCAACATCACCCCGCCCACCGCCATCAGCCCCCACCCACAGTCCAACCCAGCTGCCTGGCCATTGTGCCCGCCCTGCCCCAGTCCAACCCAGCTGTCCTCCCAACCCTGCCCCCTCGTCCACTCCCAACCCTGCCCCCTGCACACCCCCTAACCACACACACACATATATACACACACACATATATACACACACACATATATACACACACACACACACCGCATTACTGCTACCTTTTGACATGTTCCACCTTTGCCCTGTACAGGACAATGTTGGAGAGATTATCTGGGGAAGGAGGTGTTAGGGTACGCCCCTGTGTAGAACTCCAGGGAAAGTGTGGGGGGAGAGAGAGAGCGCGTTCGGACAGTCAGTCATTTGGCAACGGTGCCTGAGATCCAATCAATGTCCAGGACTGTTCACGGCAGCATTTCAGTAAGCCGGGTTCATTTTTAATCACTGTAAACAAAAGGTACAAACAGTGTTGGAAACACCTCTTAGATGTAATGTTTCTGTCGGGACCTTGAGATCTTCTTCAGATAATCCAAAATTCAGATAATTGATATTCGGATAATCGAGGTTCCTCTGTATCTGTTTGGTGGTGGGGTCTGACTGCAGGTGGCAAAAATGGTGGAGCATGATACGATGGATTCAGAGATTGGTGGGTGATATGTGAGGACTAGAAGAAAAGGAGAAGGGAAAATTTCATCTAAGTTTTCAAAAAACATGAAGGCTTTGGACAGAATAGTTAGGGAAAAACTGCTCCCACTTACAAAAGGATCAAGAACCAGAGGGCAAAATTTTAAAGTGTTTTGCAAAATAAAATGTGAGGTGAGAAAAAAAATTACTGTCTGGAAATCACCTTTTAATCACACAGGCTGTTAAAGTAAAGGGAAAGGTGCAGAACGCTTGAAATAGACCAAACATTTTGAAGTTGTGTAACACAGCATCTCTATTCCCAGAACCTCTATTATCCATTTAATTCTCCACATCAGACTAAGCTTTTTCTGGTTGCTGAAT